>NC_067413.1:7613975-7920433 GCF_009764475.1 Pristis pectinata
TCAGTATTGCTGAAGAAATATTTGCAAAAGCCACTGAAAGCTTTAATACATGTAATGCTTTTAATGTTAATTGGAAATAGTTCAGTGATTCAAGAAGCATTTGAAATATTAAACCAAAAAATATACAGTGTGATGCTCTCACCTCTACAGCATTCAAAAAATGCCTTGCACATTCAAAAAATGCCTTGCACATCTCCTTTAAGCTGTCACCCCTCTCATCCTAAGTGCATGTCCTGTAGTATTTGACACTTCTACCCTGGGAAATCATTCTGACTGTCTACCCTATCTATGCCTCTCATAATTTTATAAACTTCTATCAAGTTTCCCCTCAGACTCTACATACTGTACATACTCTACAGCAACCACTTCAGGGTAATGTTGGCAATGTAGACTCAACCATAATGAAATAAAATCCTGTTTAATAGAAAGACTTCTATGCAACAAATCTCCTTGGTGTATTGTGTTATGGTGCAACATCAACAGTATAACAACAAATCTTACCTCAAATCTAATCAGTTAAGCTGAGTTTTATACTATTGACTTGGTCTCTGGGAAGTGTTGAATACTATATATTGTGCACACCAGCAGTCAAAGCAATTTATGATGTAGCAGTGTATAACCTCTCACTCAAAAAGTTTCCAAGAATTGCATGTACTGGCTTAGCCTGTCAGGATCTCCTACTATTTTGATGGCTTAATAGGCAGATCTCATGTTCTTTATACTCCTTAACAGTTTTTATCAGTTGAAACAAATGTTTAGTTACAATAAAATCATGTACTGATTTAGCAGATTTTGCCTTTAACATACAGTAATAAAGTGTCCCAAGAAGCTTCACAGAGGTGTGCAACCAAAAGACAGAGGGTAGTGGTGGAAGGGTGTTATTCTGGCTGGAGGTCCGTGACCAGTGGTGTTCCGCAGAGAATGGTGCTTGGGGCCTTTGCTGTTTCTGATAATATATATATATATATGACTTGGTGGAAAATGTAGATGGGTGGATTAGTAAATTTCTAGATGACACAAAGATTGGTGGAGTTGTGGACAGTGTAGATGGCTATACAAGGAGAGCAGGATGTAGATCAGTTAATGTTACGGGTTGAGAAAGGCAGATGGAGTTTCATTCAAGCAAATGTGAGTTGTTGCACTTTGGGAGGTCCAATGTAAGGGGAAAGTATACAGTTAATGGCAGGGCCTTAACAGCAATGGTGTACAGAGGGATCTTGGGGTCCAAGTCCATAGCTCACTGAAAGTGGCCACACAAATAGATAGGTACAAATAAGTAGATAGGCATATAGCATGCTTGCCTTCACTGGCTTGGGCACTGAGTATAAGAGTAAGGAAGTCATATTGTAGCTATATAAAACTTTGGTTAGACCGCACTTGGAGTATTGTGTGCAATTCTGGTTGCTCCATTACAGGAAGGATGTGGAAAGGGTACAGAAGAGGTTTACCAGGATGCTGCCTGGATTAGAGGGTATGAGCTACAAGGAGAGGTTGGACAACTTGGATTGTTTCCTCTGGAGTGTTGGAGTCTGAGGGGAAACTTGACAGAAGTTTATAAAATTATGAGAGGCATAGATAGGGTAGACAGTCAGAATGATTTCCCAGGGTAGAAGTGTCAAATACTACAGGACATGCATTTAGGATGAGAGGGGTGACAGTTTAAAGGAGATGTGCAAGGCATTTTTTGAACACAGCGAGTGGTAGGTGCCTGGAGCAGCCTGGCAGTAGTGGAAGCAGATATGATAGTGTCATTTAGGAAGCTGTTAGATAAAGACATGAAGACAGAGGGATATGGATCATGTACAGACAGAAGAAATTTAGTTTAATTTGGCATCGAGTTCGGCACAGTCCTCATGGGCCAAGGGGCCTGTTCCTATGTTGTACTGTTCTATATTCTGTATAAGTTTGATGCCAGGTCTGATGATGAGATGATAGGTGACCCAAAAGCTTGGTCAGAGACGTAAATTTTAATGGGCATCTAAAAGGAAATTGGTGTCTAGAAAATGGTTGGTAACTGTACCTGATTGAAGCAGCACCGTGTTACGTGCTACATCTGATAATCATTCCATTGAAGTTCATTTATTTTTAGGCAGTAATGATTTTGGAAGAGGATCCAAAGGTTAGAGGCTAAGCAGTTAAAGGCACAGCCAGCACTGATGGTTAACATTGCAAATGAATGATTTTCATATACAGAATATAACATGGACCAGGTACAATCAGGTAGAGTTACCAGCCATTTTCTGGGCACCAACCTCTCCCTCCTTTTAGACTCCTCTTTGACCAAGCTTTTGGGTCCTCTAATTTTTTAGTTCCTTATGAAGCTAGGCAGCTGAAGGCACAAGCAGCACCGAGGAGGCCAGACTTGGTAATGCTCAGAGATCTCGAGTTGAAACCTTAATGTCTTATCTCGAATTTGAGGAGATTGCAGAGAGAATCATACCTTTCTGTTCCTTGGTTAGGGATGTCAGAATCTTATGCATTAAAAATTGTGCTGACTATCAGTCCAAATATTGTTTGCCCTATCAAGTCATTCACTTATGATACATAAACCACTTCTGTCTTTACCTCACCCTCGTCATTGTTTACTAATACTTTTATTATCTCTGACTTCAACTTCTCTTGAACCCATCATTCTAATTCTGTGCCCAGGAGGGACAGAAGCCTGAAGTTCCAAACCACCAGGTTCAAGAACAGCTACTTCCCTTCAACCATTCGGTTCTTGAACCAACCGGCACAACCGTAATCACTACAGTTTAGCAACACTGTGATGACTTTGATCACTTTGCACTATATTGGACTATGTTTTTTTTTGTTCTAATTGTGTTCTTTCTTGTAAAAATAGTGTATAATTTGTGTTCAGTTTTTGTTTATCTTGTGAATGCTGCTATGATGCTCTGTGCCTGTGATGCTGCTGCAAGTTTTTCATTGCACCTGTGCACACATGTACTTGTGCAGATGACAATAAATTTGACTTTGACTTTGATCACGTTCAGCCTATGCTGACATTGAAAACTGAGTTGTATCTCCTTCAGTTATGTTTGTTTGCTTTTTGCATTTATTTTACCATTGCCTTCTTTCAATACATTGGGTTGTCATACACAATTTCCTTTCTACTGGCTTCACTCTGCTTTACTCCCATAGTTTTCTTGAATCTTTTTCAGTTTTTGTGACTTTGGATCCTCAGGTGCATGGCACCATCGTCAAGGGTCATCATCATCTTATCCTCACTCTGTCTAAATCTCCCAAATTTGTAATGTCCTACTTTAAATGTCCCTTTAATACCTCTCTATGGTTTCTCTCCTAGAGTGTGAGATATTTAAAAAAAGACGTGTTAATTTTACTTTCAAACTCCATTGGGAATAACGACTTGCGGTGATAAACCCGTATTAATGTCGGAAAAGCTCCCAAAGTGGATCCCAGGAAGACCACTAGACACTGAGTTACGAGGGTTTAGGGGGACAGAATAAGCCTTGTACCTGTTTGCTCATTCAATTAAATTATGATTGATTTGTACCTTTGCTTCATTCCCCTTGAACCCTTCTGCTCCTTTGGGTTGGAGATTTTCAGATTTCCACCTCATGTTGAGAAACAAATGCTTGCTTAATTCACTTTTCGTATTGTCTGGCCCTAATATTAACATTATATATCTCGGATCTGTATTTCCCCCAATCATACTGATGAAGTGTCGCATAAAGATTCAGCACAGAAAGAGCCTTTCAGCATATTGTGCCCGCACTTCTTCTTTGCTATCCCATTATTTCTACTTCCCTACGCTTTTCTCCTTAGCCACTAAATTTTCACCTTCAACTATCCTGAAAGTGGAGTCACAGGTAGGCAGGGTGGTGAAGAAGGCTTTTGACATGCTGGCTTTCACCAGTCAGGGCACTGAGTATAGGAGTTGGGAAGTTACGTTGCAGTTGCACAAGACATTGGTGAGACTGCATTTGGAATATTGTGTTCAGTTTTGGTCGCCCTGCTATAGGAAAGATGCCATTAAGCTGGAACAACTGCAGAGAAGATTTACAAAGATGTTGCCAGGACTCAAGGGGCTGAGTTATGGGGAGAGGTTGAACAGGTTGGGCCTCTTTTCTTTGGAGAGTAGGAGGCCAATGGTTGTTTTTATAGAAGTGTATAAAATCCTAAGGGGCATAGATAGGGTGAATTCACAAAGTCTTTTTCCCAGGGTTAGGGAATAAAGAACTAGAGGTCACAGGTTTAGGGTGAGAGGGGAAAGATTTAATAGGAAACTAGGGGAAACTTCTTCTCCCAGAGGGTGGTCATATGTGGAATGAGCTGCCAGAGGGTGGTTGAGGCAGATACATTAATAACACTTAAAGACACTTGGACAGGTACATGGATAGGAAAGGTTTTGGAGAGATATGGACCAAATGTGGGCAAATGGGACTGGCTTAGATGGGTGTCTTGGTTGGCATGGACCAGTTGAGCCGAAGGGCCTGTTTCCCAGCTCTGACTCTCTACAACTCTATCCATCCACTTCCAGTTTTAACAGTTCTGTACGTCTCAGCTCAATACTATCAGATGCACTCGGCATAAAAGCAAATGCTTCTTCTTTTGTCTCCTGGAGGAAATAGTTCCCCTGGATCTTCCCTGTGGAATATGATTTCCATTCTAATGCCTCAATCAGACCACCCATCAACCTTCTAAAGTCAAGAGAATACAAACTGCTCGTATAACTTAAGTCTCTGAGGCACAGTATTATGCTGGGTGAAATTTGTACTTCTCTCTCTCTCTCTCTCTCTCTCTCTCTCTCTCTCGCTCTCTCGCTCTCAAGCCAGAATATCCTTTGCTTCCTTTTTAATAGTGGTCATTATCTCCTTGAAGAACTTGTACTTGGAAGCCTTCCCAATCCATGACTCCACTATCAAGAGGACAAGGTTAGCCACCTCCTGAAAAGGTTCTCTCCCAGTCATACACCATTCTTGCTTGGAAATACATTGCCATTCCGTCATTGCCACTGGTTCCAACTCCTGGAACTCCCTATCCAAAACCACCATAGGAGTATCTTCAGCACAAGGATTCAGTGACTTAAGAAGGTAGCTCTGCAATGCCATCTCGAGGACAGTTGGCTATGGGCTGGCAATTAATGCCCACATCTTGGAAAACTGAATTAACAAAATTGTTGGCTCCTGTGAGAAGATGAATTCTGATCCCAGTGTTTGCCTGCAGAAAGAAAATAATGCTTGAACTGCATTCCAGGCATGCAAATCAGTGAAATGCCAATTAAATGGTTCAATTTGCAGCACTCTGAAAGATCTGCACTCCCCCTCTCCTGTCCCCAGGCTGTCTTTTTGTAAACTGAGTAGAAGTAGAAGCTCAAGACACAATTTGGTTGTTACAGTACTTTAGTATTGTGCACTAATATTTCTTTTTCTTCTTTAATGCATAGGAATTAACCTTTGCTTGGCAGCATTCCAACCCAGGAGAAGTGTCTTTCACAGAGAGTGGTTAGAATGAGGAGCTTACTGTCAAATGAGTAGTTGAGATGTTTTCAAGCAGCAGTTAAATATGTTTTGGATAAAGGATTAGCCGAATGTGCAGAAAGAATGAAACAGTGTGAGGGGGGTGTTCATGTCACATTACCGTGGACTGCTGTGGTCAAATTGCCAGTGTCTCTGCAGTAAATTCCATGCAAATACAATCTGAAAAAAAAACAATGCAACAAAAAAAATTAAGATAAGTATTTACAATGGCATAATTTTGATACATTTGATCATGTTTTGATGCTGGGGAGGTTTACTTTCAACCCTGATGAACGTATTTCATGTGAATGCTGTGATGTATTATACATGCCCGGATGATGCAGAATGATATGCTGGACATCTACATACCATTCATATTTTTATATTTCAATGACTTGCCCTCCTAACTTCCCCCTATTTCTGGCTGGGAAGGCTGCACAAAATGGGAGATGGAGAGAATGTTTTAACTTGTTTTCAGGAGAAAACAAGGCCACAGGTCCAGATTTATTGCCCATCCTTGGAATCACATTGTATTGCAGGCCATTCAGTCTGTCGTGTCCATGCTGACTCTTTGAGACCCCATGGCCTTGTTCATTCAAGTCATTTCATCCCAGAGCACAGATTTTCTCCCCCATTCCACATATTTATTAACACACAAAGGAGCTGGAGGAACTCAGCTGGTCAGGCAACATCTATAGAGGGAAATGGACAGTCGGCGTTTCGGGTTGAAACCCTTCATCTGGACTCCACAGAGGGAGAGCAGTGAGAGAGGGTCTCACAGAACTCCTATCGAAGAGAAGAGGAAAACTTCAAGGCATACCTTGAAGAGACTTCGCAGTGGAGCAGCAAAGTGGAGACAGAAGGGACTGCAGATGCTGGAAATCTGGAGCAACACACAAAGGAGTCCGGATGAAGGTTCTCGACTCGAAATGTTGACTGTCCATTTCCCTCCACAGATGCTGCCCGATCTGCTGAGTTCCTCCAGCTCCTTCCTTTGTGTGTTGCTTCAGATTTCCATCATCTGCAGTCTCTTCTGTCTCCATATATTTGTTAAGTTCTCTTTGCAGGCTTATTGCTGAATCTGTTTCCACCATTCTTTCAGACGCTACATTCCAAGATCTGTGCATTGTTAATTGTGGATTTCCAAAGCATTTCGCAGCTGGCAGTTTGCCGGTTTGTGATTTTCTTTTCCCTTACTCTGATTAAGCACACATTGCTAATCAAGGGTTTTTTGTGTTTCTTTACTTTGGATGGATGCGTAGGAGTAGCAGAGCACTCATGATAATGCCTCTAGGCCAGTATCTGTCAGTTTAACATACCTTTTCAGAGACTTTCTCTTAGCAATTCAACCAGCGAGCTTCCTTTGTTCTGTGCATTTAAATTTGAATTGGAGCCCAGTTTAGTTTATCAAAAATAAGAGATTTTATTTTTCTGTTTAATGTGATTTCCATCAAAATCTTTCAGAAATTGTATTAGATTACCATTACAATGACCTGTTTTAGTCTTGAGCATATATTTTAAAAAAGGAAGTGTTATTGGCATTTTGAGCAAAGACCAACTTAGCCCCAAATCACATGGTTCCAGTCAGATGTTCCCCACTTCTGAATGTCCCTGCGACCACTGCGGAACAGAGGGGAAAAGGATGCAAAGTCAAATTCAGTGCAAGAATTTCTGGAACATTGCTTTTTCAACCCCCACGTGGTTTATATTAACTGTGCACATGACCTGATATTTCACCAATTGTCTATATAAAAAAACTAACGTCAATCCCAACAAAGTAAATCAGCATCAACCATGAATAAATTAGCCGTCTCTTTGGAAAAAAAGAATGATCTAACATTTATCTAGTTCTATTCATACATAACACATAGAGGATGACCAGAGGTCATATTTATCTAGTTGAAAAACTCCACCAATTAGAATGCAATCTAGCCTTTAACTATTTTCTATGTATTTATTCATCTACAGCATTGTCACCTTTGGCAATGTCACCATTTACTGTCTATCCCTTATTGCCCCTGAATTGAAAGATAGTTTACAGCCAATCACATTGATGAGTCACAGACGGATATGCCAGAGAGGGTAAAAGTGGCAGATTTCTGTCCCTGAAGGACATTAGTGAAACGGATGAGATTTAATGACAACCCTGTGATTTTGTGGTTGCCTTTCCCAAGACTCTTCCTTCTGAACCAGATTCAATTCTGTTTCCTGTAAAATGATCATGCCCAAGTGTAAAACACTGCACCAATCTGAATTTATTCCAACAGCTTATTCTCAAAGTTCAGAAATTTGTTGTCCTTAACAATCAATACTTGAATAAATGATCCACAAGTGCCCAACACATAAAATTGGGAAATAAAGAAAAAATTGAAAGTAAAAGCAGGGTCCCTATGCCAATCCCTGTGGGACACTACTCACTCCAGGCTGATTCACAGCATTGATGATAACTCTCTGACTATTGGAATACAACTAATTTTTCATACAATTCACCAACAATTTCAGATTGACATGTGGAACAGACTGACATTCATAAAGCTAGAGATCTACTAATTGAACCCTGATGAAGGGTCTTGACCCAAAACGTCAGTCCTGATGAAGGGTCGCGACCTGAAACATCAACTGTTTATTTCCCTCCATAGATGCTGCCTGACCTGCTGAGTTCCTCCAGCACTTTGTCTGTGTTGCTCCAGATTCCAGCATCTGCAGAATCTCTTGTCTCTCCAGATTTACTAATTTGTTTGCACTCACGGTTCTAAGTGGAAGGACAAAAAGCCAAAGGACATTAGGGACCTGAAATGTCAACTATTCCTTTACCTCCACAGATAGTACTTGATCCGCTGAGTTCTTCCAGCTGTTTATTTTTTTGCTCCAGACGCCAGTATCGGTTGCCTCTTGTGTATCAACACCAGGACTGAATTTCTTAATGTTTTGGGTTTTTACTTAGATAGAAACAGCTTATATTTGTCCTCGTAAGAAGTCCCAAGTTGCTTTACAGGAATGCTGTCAAACAAAATGAAGATGTAGATCTTAAGAAGGGTGTTATAGGAGAGGGAGAGAGAGTGAGGCGGAGAGGTTTAGGGACTGAATTTAGTTTTGGAGCCCTGGCAATGGTAGAATAATCAAAATCAGGCTGCACCAGAGGCCAGAAGAGGAGGAGCACTTAGATCCTGGAGGGCACTGGGGCTGGAAGAGGTTACAGAGATTGGGAGGGAAAATGAGGCACAGATGGAGCTGAGAGGTCATACAGATTAGTAACTTTTTTTAGAGCTTTTGGCTCATCCTATAAATACCTGTGGGACTGGATATAAAATGCACATGATTTTTCTGTAACAATTTACACCGCAGCATGGGTTTTCCTCTGGCCTTGTGCTAATTTTTGAGCTATACTTTAAGTGAACTCAGTAGTTAAAGGAGCAATAATAGTTCATTTAACAAAGCAAATTGTCACCTGCTTAGATATATATTCAGATCATTCCTTTAGGGTATAACTAGAAAAAATGAAGTATATGTTGCAGAGCTTGTGACTTCTACAATTAAAATTGGATGACCTGTATTATGATGCGTATTATCCTTGGATGATATTACCAAGCCCCATGTGACTTTGATCACAATTAAAAAGTGGGATGAACGGTTGACCTTCCAAGAGTCATGAATAAAAATAATGCACCTACTCTTTAAAATGCTCAGTCATTTCCCACTCCTTTCTATGTCAGCAATTTTATTTAAGGAGTAAATGTTTTCAAATCATTTGATATACAAGCATGTAGTAAGGTAAATTTTTATTTTGTTAATAATCACAGTAGGTGAATCTGAATAATATGAGATGCAATTCACTGTAAATGGACCTACTTGGCTCCAACTCATCTTTGATTTGGATAAGAATCAGCTCGTTGAGCTTGCACTGACATTCAATAAGATCGTGGCTGACCCAATCTTCAGCACCACTTTCCTGCTATCCCCCCATACCCCTCAACTCCCTGGCATTTCGAATATCTGTCAATCTCCACTCTGAATATATGACTCCCCCTTCACAACTCTTTGGGCAGAGAAACGCAAAGATTCACAACCCTCTGTGAGAAGAAATACCTCCTCATCTCTGTCTGAAATGGACGGTCCCTTATTCTGAAGTGCAAGTTTCCTCTCGGCAACCACCCTGTCAATCTCCCACAGAATCTTATGTGTTTCAATACAGTCATTCAAAATTACAATGAGTATAGACCCAACCTGTTCAACCTTCTTTATAAATAAAAAATGAACTACAAAATTTAATCCAATGTGTTTTGTAGACAACCAAGATACCTTTTGTGAACCTTTCTGAGGCAAGATGTAACAGTGCTATGAGGTTTTAGAGAATGTTGCCTAGAAATTGAGCTGGAAATTTTTTTCTTGCATTTAGAGCAAAATTCTCCTGTTTTGAAGAGTTTTTGGCCATTTCTGGCAGACCCCCACCCATCAGGAAACTGGACTGGGCACTTCATATTGTTCTCTGTAACCCAGGTTTTATTTGCTCATTGAATTTCCAGTGGATGATGAAATCATCAATGTGAACAATTTGTGTTAGTTTTTTAAACAGGTGAAATTGGATCACAACCTATACCTTGGTAGTTAACTCACAATAAAGTGAGAAGTACACCATGCTGTAAATATTGAGCCATGTATCATTTAGAATGTCCCCCTGGTATATTGTTTTTCATTCAAAAGATCCTCCCATAAAATTTTTATGAGGAAGTAATTGATTCCAACAGGCTTCTATAAAGGGCAAGGCTTCTCTGAACCGATGAGACTGGTTCATGGACCTCTTGATCTGTGGATCTGATGGCTGCGGCTGATCGTGGGGGCTTGGGCTAGTAGTGATCGTGGGGCATCATCAGGTTTCTGGGAGGGTTGGGGCTTGGGGTGGTCTCCTCCAGGAGATCCTTTTGGTGTTACTCCCTCCCAGGCTGTTTTCCCCTTTACCCCCCCCCCCCACCCTGATTCCCTCATCTCCCCCTTCTGCACTACAGGCACGGTAGTGTAGCAGTTAGCATAACGCGTTACAGTGCCAGCGACCCGCGTTCAATTCTGGCCACTGTCTGTAAGGAGTTTGTATGTTCTCCCCGTGTCTACGTGGGTTTCCTCCGGCTGCTCCGGTTTCCTCCCACATTCCAAAGACGTACAGGTTAGGGGTGAGCAAACCGGAATAACAATCTTAAAGCAATGACAATTCCACTTAAGAATTTTTTGTGAGACTTCTGAATAGCCATCAGTATACTTCTTGGCGCCCTTTTAGCAGACCAAAAATTCATAGTCACGGAGTCGCACAACATCGAAGTGAGCCCTTCAGCCCACCATGTCCAGACCAACCTTTTTGCCCATTGACCTACATTAGGTCTATATCCTTCTATGCCTTGCTTATTCAATTGCCTCTCTTAAACAATGTGATTGTATCTGATTCCACCACCATCTCTGGCAGCGAGTTCTAGATCTCAGCCACTCTCTTTGTTAAATATCAAATCCCCTTTAAAACACTTTCCTCTCACCTTAAACCTATGCCCTCTGGTTTTTGATACCTGTACAATGGGAAAAGGATTCTGACTATTCACCTCCTCTGCCAATCTGACTATGCCTCTTATAATCTTATATTCCTCTGTCACCCCTCAGTTTCCTTCACCCCAGAAAAACAAGCCCAGTCTATCCAATCTCTCCCCATAACTAAAGTCCTCCAATCCAGGCAACATCCTGATGAATCTCCTCTACACTCTCTCCAGTTCAACCACATCCTTCCTGTGGTGTGATGACCAGAACTGCACACAATACTTAAGAGCAACTCCAAGGCATTTCTCACAACTGTCTCAAACTGAATGTTTTCAACACCGATTCTATGGTGCTTAGTTCCCACTTGCATTACACATTTTACTCTTTCTAACCTCACAACAGGTTCTTAACATCTTGGAAATACATGATTTCAAATGTGATAATACCATGTTCAAATACATGTATTGGAGTATTAAATACAACAGCAGTTTCAACTAAAGAAGTGTCTTAAGATACCTTATTTTGGTAGCTCTTGCACCTAGATAGTCAGTGTACTGGTTTGACATGTCATCAATTATCAAGAAGAAGAATTTTTAAAGTTGGACTCCCAGTAAAGCTCCTCCCTCTTGGCCTACTCATCCTTTGCCACTCAAATATAGTAATAAATTGAGGATCATATTAATGTTCCGCATTCAGATATTATTTTGGTGATTCAATGATAGCTATTGATGGATTATATAAATCATGTTGTTTCAATCCTTGGTGGACTAAATGTGCAGGATATAGAATCTGAGTGTAACTAGTGCCTCAGTACTGTGGATATTAGCCTGGGAGAGGACACTGACAGTGTTTGGCTTACTCTTCCAGGTAATTTGGAGGATTTTGCAGAGATAGTGTTGATGGTATCTTTCCAGTGCCTTGATGCCCTGTTGTATGCAGTCCAGATTTCAGAAGCATATAAAAGGAAAAGAGTGGAGACACAAGGCTGTAGCCGCTGGACTTTGGAGCAACAAATAAGATGCTGGAGGAATTCAGCAGGTCAGGTAGCATCTGTGGAGGGAAATAGACAGTCGATGTGTTGGGTCGAGACCCTTCATCAGATGATGCCTGACCCGATGAAAACCATGGATATTCTGAGCTCTTAATCTTTACAAACCTTTTCCTCAGTTGACCAAGGGCTGTGCTAGTCCATGCATTGGGAGCACACAGAGGTTCTGTGTAATTGGCAGAAGGAATCCACCACCTCTCAAGCTATCCACCTGCTCACCATATTAGGTACCTCCTGCCCCATCTGTGGAAGAATATTGTTCCCACATTGGCCTCATCAATCATCCCAGAACCGCGAGGTGATAATGCAGCTCTACAAAACTCTGGTTAGACCACACTTAAAGTACTGTGTCCAGTTCTGGTCGTCTCATTATAGGAAGGATGTGGAAGTGTTGGAAAGGGTGCAGAGGAGATTTACCAGGATGATGCCTGGTTTAGAGAGTATGCATTATGAGGAGAGACTAAGGGAGCTAGGGTTTTACTCTTTGGAGAGAAGGAGGATGAGAGGAGACATGATAGAGGTGTACAAAGTATTAAGAGGAATAGATAGAGTAGACAGCTAGCGCCTCTTTCCCAGGGCACCAATGCTCAATACAGGAGGGCATGGCTTTAAAGTAATGGGTGGGAAGTTCAAGGGAGATATCAGAGGAAGGTTTTTTTTACCCAGAGAGTGGTTGAGGCATGGAATGTGCTGCCTGGGGTGGTGGTGGAGGCAGGTACATTGGTCAAATTCAAGAGATTACTAGATAAGCATATGGAAGAATTTAAAATAGAGGGATATGGGGGAGGAAGGTGTTAGATAGTCTTAGGCGAGGTTTAAAGGTCGGCATGACATTGTGGCCGAAGGGCCTGTATTGTGCTGTACTGTTCTGTGGAAACTTCTATGAAACCCACAAAACCAAAGTGGAAGCAAGTCATTCTTGATCCCTACTAACTGCTTACAAAGGAAAAGATAATATCTTTATCTTCTGCACATTGCACTCTGTTGAAGTCAGTGGATCTGAATTTTAAGAGCTATGTTTGTCCAGCAAGGTGCCATTAAGAGGGCAATTGCGTATCAACACATAGATGGATCACGGGTCACAGCCCGAAAAATGTAAGGGTGCTGGATTTCCTTCCTTCTGAATATCGTTAGTAACCAAGAAATGAATTGCTCAAAATGACACATGTTTAAGTATATGTACAACGGTCTGTTGGTTGTTTTGGGAAGCCACTTACATTGCATAATTCTGCACCATCTAGGTCCTTGTTCTTTCCAGCTCCCTCTCAACCTAAACTGTCGGCTCCAGATCTTGACTACCACTCCCGCACACATGTGCATGTGATTACTTTTGGAACCATCTATGTCTGTGTTTGCCAAAAAGCGTGATCTGCCAATCAGAAATTCTTGTTTGTTGGCACTGATGTGTTTCTAAGTGCTTAGTAATTGAATTATATTTAATATAGATTCTGGTGCAATTTACTAGCAGGAGAAGTAAACCGCGCTTTCACATCCTGACAATTCTCAAAATTACAAGGCTGACAACAGAATTGTGGAAAATTAGAGTAATTTCTTCCCTTAGCTTCTTCAATATCTTGGTCAAATTTCAAGTGACCAGCCTTCTAACCAGAGCAAGATATGTTTCCCCCTCAGGTCATGCATAATGATAACATAGTGTACGGTAACATAGTGATTAAGTTACTGGACAAACATCCGGAGTCTGGACCACTGATCCAGAGCCATGCATATGAATCTCATGATGACAGTTAGGGAATTCAAATTTAATTAAATGAATAAACCTGTAATTTAAAAAAAAACATGGTTAGTCTTAATAATGGTGACGATGAAATCACTGGAATGTCGTAAAAACCTGTTTCCCAGTATCTTTGGAGAAGTAAATCTGCTGTCCTTATCCAGTCTGACTGCGGACCCACCTAGATGGTTGACCTTTAACCACCTCCACAGTTCGGAGACGGACAATAAAGGCTGAAATTGTTGGCGATGTCTGTACTCTGTGAACATATCAAAAATTGGTAAATAGCTTTATTATTGTCACATGTACCAAGGTACAGTGAAAAACTTGTGCATACTGTCCATACAGATCTTTTCATTATGACAGTGCATCGAGGTAGTACAAGGTAAAAGAATAACAGAATGCAGAATAAAGTGTTGCAGTTACAGGTAAGGTGCAGTGCAGGCAGACAATAAGGTGCAAGGTCATAACGAGGTAGATTGTGAGGTCAAGAGTACATCTTATCGTACTAGGGGACAGTTCAATAGTTTTATAACTGTTACAATAGTAAAGTTAATTAAAGATTTATTGCTGTAATGTTGACCATTCATCACATAAGTCTTAAAAGATAGCTTTAAGATACAAGGTGTTGAAATACCTCACTTATACTAAGTGTCTCTGTGCATTGCACTCCATTGGAACTGAATTTTGAATGCAGAATACAACTCACAGCAGCTTCCAGCAACAGAAGACAGATTTCTACTTCAGAATATTTCTGCTCACTCTGACTTCTTTGTTTTTCCCTTTTATTATTATACACAGTTTAAGTTTCTTGGGGTTTTTTTGTTTCTAGTTAAGTCCAACACAATCCATCAATGCTTGCTCTTATTTTTCAAGTGAACTAAAACCGCAGTTTAAAATGATCAGTGACTTGTCTTTCTCTTTCACCCGTATCCTGTTATTCATTTTGATAGTGGAAACAAGTTCCAAAAAAATTGGCTGAAAGCCAGGGCTATAGGCTATTTTTTTTTCTCCTTGGCCAATTATAAACCAAAAGTGTACTGACTGACCGGGACATGTCCCTAATCAATTATACTTGAAATCTGGCAGCTCTGTCACCAGACAAGAAAGCTCAACTGTGGGGTAAATGTGTAACACATTCCAGGCTCTGTTACCCTTCATGTCAAAACTTGCAGGGCCACGGGGAAAGAGCTAGGGAATAGGACCAATTGGATTTTCTGGCACAGGAGCGATGGGCCGAATGGCCGCCTCCTGTGCAGAATAATTCTATATTTGGCCCTTAAGTCAGTAGAAAAATGATACGCTCATTGTATCACTTTGGAACAACCATATATAGTAATTTCTGTAAAATTCATTTTTATGAGTTGCATCTGCGATTTTTACACTGGTCTGCAACTGATCAATCATACCAGTTCTGGATCTAAAAATATTGCAAGATATGTGAATTTAAAACTGGGTTTTACACTTAGTAACACAATTTTTAAAAAATAACTTGCAGCCTTATGTAGGGTTAGGACACATGTTTAGGTGAACAAAGCCAGCATTGATCAATCATTTTTATGAAGAAAAATGATTGAAGGGGTGAAACTCATGGTGCTGTGGAAAAAGACCAATAGAACTAGTAAGATACCTATTTTTTTTAAAGTGGTACAGTGATGATGGGACATAAGGCATCTGTGTGGTATGATTCAATATATGAGTATTGAAGTTTTGATTGATAATAATAGGTAGGGGTACAGATGGAAGCATAAAATTAGAAAATGACGTTGATAGGTTTGGATATCAGTGAAAGTAAGCCCAAGACTTTGGATCAAAAAATTAGTTCTGAGTTGTTTTTAAATGATAAAAAATGACAAACAGTGAATATCTGTAGAGGTTTAGTATCACAGTCTACAGATCACTGATATTTAGATGTCAGGCACAAAAAGAAAATTCAGACAGCCTAATGGAGCCTTCAAGTGAGGAGGGCGGCAATATGGACCCAATGCTACATTGAAATAAAACTCTGGTTGGACTGTATCAGGAGTATCAAGTATTGGAGTGTAATGTACGGTCCCGGAAATCCTTTGGCAAGGATGACACGAAAGAGTGGCGGTGTTGTGGAAAGCGAGGAAGGTTGTTTAAGGATATGGCAGGATATATATCAGATGGAAAGTTGAGTGGAGTGTTGGCAGATGGAATTTAATGCCGATAAGTGCTAGGTGATTCATTTTGGGAAGTCATATAGGGGTAGGACATATACAGTTAATGGTAGGACACTAAGCAACGTCGATGAACTACGTGTCCTCGAGGTCCAAGCCCATAGTTCCCTGAAAGTGGCAACACAGGCCCATAGGTGGTGAAGAAGACATATGGCATGCTTCTTTTGTAAGTCAAGGCGTGGAATATAAGAGCTGGGACGTGATGTTTCAACTTTGCAAAACACTAGTTAGGCCACACTTGGAGTATTGTGTGCAGTTCTGGTCATCTTACTCTGGGAAAGATGTGACTGTGCTGGAGAAGATTCAGAGGAATTTCACCAAGATATTGCCTGGATTGAAGAACATTAGTTGTGGGGAGAGCTTGGAGAGGCTGGGCTTGATTTCCCTAGAGCAAGGGAGGCCGAGGGATGACCCGATAGGAGTACAAGATTATGAGAGGCATAGATAGGGTAGATAATCAATTTTTTTTCCCCATCGTTGATGTAGAGGGCATAGGGGTAATGCGAGAGCAAGGAGTTTTAAAGGGCATTTGAGGGGAAAGTTTTTTTTACACAGAGAGTGGTTGGTATCTGGAACTCACTGCCTGTGGAGATAGTGGAATCAAATACAATTGCTAAGTTAAGAGGCATTTAGATAGACACTTAAATAGGCAAGGCATAAAGAATGCAGTCCTAATGCAGGCACATGGGATTAGTTGTAGATGGATAAAAGGGTCATCATGGATGCGGTGGGCTAGAGGGCTCATTTCTGTCCTGTACTACACTATGACTCGAAGGATAGTCCAGCCTTGAAGAGACTGTTGCCTGGATTCACCAGAATGGTGCTGGATCCCAAGCATTAAATTATAAGACATTATATAATCTAGGAATGCAATGCTGAAATAAACTGAAATTAAAGAGTGGAGTCATTCAGGACTTAACACAGGAACACAAGAAAATAAGAGCAGAAGTAGGCTAACAGGTCTCTTAAGTTTGCCCTACTGTTCAATCTGATTATGGTTGATCTATGCTAGCTTCAGTTCCTCATCTGTGCCATTTCCCCATCATCCTCAATTCCTTGATAGAAACATAGCAAAACTACAGCATAATTCAGGCCCTTCGGCCCACAAAGCTGTGCCGAACATGTCCCTACCCTAGAAATTACTAGGCTTACCCGTAGCCCTCTATTTTATTCAGCTCCATGTACCTATCTAACAGTCTCTTAAAAGACCCTATCGTATCCGCCTCCACCGACGTTTCCGGCAGCCCATTCCACACACTCACCACTCTCTGAGTAAAAAACTTACCCCTGACATCTCCTCTATATTTACTCCCCAGCACCTTAAACCTATGTCCTCTTGTAACCACCATTTCAGCCCTAGGGAAAAGCCTCTGACTATCTACCCTATCAATACCTCTCATCATCTTATACACCTCAATCGGGTCCCCCCTCATCCTCCGTCTCTCCAAGGAGAAAAGGCCGAGTTCCCTCAGCCTGCTTTCATAAGGCATGCTCTGCATTCCAGGCAGCATCCTTGTAAATCTCCTCTGTACCCTCTCTATGGCTTCCACATCTTTCCTGTAGTGAGGCGACCAGAACTGAGCACAGTACTCCAAGTGGGGTCTGACCAGGGACCTGTATAGCTGCAACAATACCTCTCGACTCCTAAATTCAATTCCCCGATTGATGAAGGACAATACACCTTATGCCTTCTTAATCACAGAGTCAACCTGTGCAGCCGCTTTGAGCGTCCTATGGACTTGGACCCCAAGATCCCTCTGATCCTCCACACTGCCAAGAGTCCTACCATTAATACTATATTCCGCCAACATATTTGACCTACCAAAATGAACCACTTCACACTTATCTGGGTTGAACTGCATCTGCCACTTCTCAGCCCAACTTTGCATCCTATCTATGTCTCTCTGTAACCTCTGACAGCCCTCCAAGCTAACCACAACTCCCCCAACCTTCGTGTCATCCGCAAACTTACTAACCCACCCCTCCACTTCCTCATCCAGGTCGTTTATAAAAATCACAAAGAGTAAGGGTCCCAGTACAGACCCCTGAGGTACACCACTGGTCACTGACCTCCACTCAGAATACGACCCTTCAACAACCACTCTTTGCCTTCTGTGGGCCAGCCAGTTCTGGATCCACACTGCAATGTCCCCTTGGATCTCATGTCTCCTCACCTTCTCCATAAGCCTTGCATAGGGTACCTTATTAAATGCCTTGCTGAAATCCATATACACTACATCTACTGCTCTCCCTTCATTGATATGTTTAGTCACATTCTCAAAAAATTCAATCAGGCTCGTAAGGCAGGACCTGCCCATGACGAAGCCATGCTGACTATTCCTAATCATATTATACCTCTCCAAATGTTCATAAATCCTGCCTCTCAGGGTCTTCTCCATCAGCTTACCAACCACTGAGGTAAGACTCACCGGTCTATAATTTCCTGGGCTATCCCTACTCCCCTTCTTGAATAAGGGAACAACATCCGCAACCCTCCGATCTTCCGGAACCTCTCCCGTCTCCATCCACGACGCAAAGATCATCGTCAGAGGTTCCGCAATCTCCTCCCTCACCTCCCACAGCAACCTGGGGTACATCCCATCCAGTCCCGGCGACTGATCTAATTTGATGCTTTCCAAAAGTGTCAGCACCACCTCTTTTCTAATATCTACATGCTCAAGCTTTTCAGGCCACTGCATGTCCCCACTACAATCCCCTAGATCCTTTTCCGTAGTGAATACTGATGTAAAGTATTCATTAAGTACCTCCGCTATTTCTTCTGGATCCATACACATTTTCCCACTGCTGCACTTGATAGGCCCTATCCTTTCACATCTCATCTTCTTACTCTTCACATACTTGTAGAACGCCTTGGGGTTTTCCTTAATCCTGCCTGCCAAGGTCTTCTCATGTCCCCTTCTGGCTCTCCTAATCTCTTTCTTAAGTTCCTTCCTTTTAGCCCTGTACCCTTCCAGATCTCTAACATTACCTAGCTCTCTGTACCTTTTGTATGCTTTCCTTTTCCTTTTGACTAGATTTATTATAGCCTTTGTACACCACGGTTCCTCTATCCTCTTGTGACTCCCCTGTCTCATCGGAACATGTTTATGCAGAACTCCACACAAATACCCCCTGAATATTTGCCACGTATCTTCCGTACTTTTCCCAGGGAACATCTGTTCAGGTTCATTTCCCAATATCAAATCAAGCACAGCCTCTCCTCTTGTAGGTCTATCTACATACTGTGTCAAGAACCCTTCCTGAACACACCTAACAAACTCCACCCCATCTAAACCCCTCACTGTCTGGAGATGCCAGTTGATGTTTGGGAAATTAAAATCCCCCATCACAACAACTCTGTTATTCTCACACCTTTCTAGGATCTGCTTCCCTATCTGCTCCTCAATAACCCTGTCACTATTGGGCGGCCTATAAAAAACACCCAGTAAAGTTATCGACCCCTTCCTGTTCCTAACCTCCACCTACAGAGACTCCGTAGACAATTCCTCCACAACGTCCACCTTTTCCGCAGCCGTGACACTACCTCTGATCAACAGTGCCACTCCTCCACCTCTTTTGCCTCCCTCCCTGTCCTTCAACATTTAAAACCCGGCACTTGAATCAACCATTCCAGCCTTTCACATCTTTCACATCTTTATATTTCACATACTTATAGAACAGTACAGCACAATACAGGCCCTTCGGCCCACAATGTTGTGCCGACCTTTAAACCTTGCCTAGTACCATAGAAAACTACAGCACAGAAACCAGGCCATTTGGCCCTTCTAGTCTGTGCCGAAACATTATGCTGCTAGTCCCATTTACCTGCCCCCAGCCCATACCCCTCCTGACCTCTCTCGTCCATGTATCTATCCAATTTACTCTTAAAAGTTAAGAACGAGCCCGCATTTACCACATCAGATGGCAGCCCATTCCACACTCCCACCACTCTTTGAGTGAAGAAGTTCCCTCTAATGTTCCCCCTAACCCTTTCCCCTTTCACCCTAAAGCCATGTCCTCTCGTACTTATCTCTCCTAATCTAGGTGGAAAGAGCCTACTTGCATTAACTCTGTCTATGCCCCTCTTCATTTTGTAAACCTCTATCATATCTCCCCTCATTCTTCTCCACTCCAAGGAATAAAGTCCTAACCTGCTCAATCTTTCCCTGTAACTCAACTCCTGAAGACCCGGCAACATTCTTATAAGTCCCCTCCGCACTCTTTCAATCTTACTGACATCCTTCCTGTAGTTCGGCAAACAGAACTGCACACAATATTCTAAATTTGGTCTCACCAATGACTCATACAACCTCACCAAAACATTTCCAACTCCTATACTCAATACTTTGATTTATAAATGCCAGGCTGCCAAAAGCCTTTTTTACAACCCTGTCTACCTGTGACTCTACTTTCAGGGAATTATGTATCTGAACTCCCAGATCCCGTTGTTCCTCCGCACTCCTCAGTGCCCTACCATTTACTGGGTATGTCCTCCCTTGATTTGTCCTTCCAAAATGCAACACCTCACACTTGTCTGCATTAAATTCCATCTGCCATTTTCTGGACCATTTTTCCATTTGGTCCAGATCCCTCTGCAAGCTTTGAAAGCCTTCCTTGCTGTCCACTACACCTCCACTCTTAATGTCATCCGCAAACTTACTAATCCAATTTACCACATTATCTTCTAGATCATTGATATATACAACAAACAACAGTGGCCCCAACACAGATCCCTGAGGCACGCCACTAGTCACAGGCCTCCAATCTGAGAAACAACCATCCCCAACCACTCTCTGTCTTCTCCCTCTCAGCCAATTTCGAATCCAGTTTACAACCTTACCATGGATACCCATTGACTGAACCTTCTGAACTAATCTCCCATGTGGGACCTTGTCAAAGGCCTTACTAAAGTCCATGTAGACAACATCCACAGCCTTACCTTCATCTACTTTCTTAGTGACCTCCTCAAAAAACTCCACAAGATTTGTTAAATACGATCTACCACGCACAAAGCCATGCTGACTATCCTTAATCAACCCTTGGCTGTCCAAATACTTATATGTCCTATCTCTCAGAACACTTTCCACTACTGATGTCAGGTTCACTGGCCTGTAATTACCTGGTTTACTCTTCGAGCCTTTCTTAAACAATGGAACAACATGAGCTATCCTCCAGTCCTCTGGCCTCTCCGCCTAATACTGTCTAACCCCTTCCTCCCACATATCCCTCTATTTCAAATTCCTCCATATGCTTATCTAGAAATCTGTTGAATTTGACCAATGTACCTGCCTCCACCACTGTCCCAGGCAGTGTATTCCATGGCTCAACCACTCTCTGGATGTTTCTCCTTCACAAATATTTCTAATGATCTGGTCTCCACTACCCTCGGAGGCAGAGAATTCTAGAGATTCACTATCCTCTGTGAGAAGAAATTTCGACCCACCTCAGTTTTAAATGACCAGCGTCTTATTTTTGCAGCTATATTCCCCTGTTTGGGACTCTCCCACTCATGAAAACATCTCAATATCTACCCTTTCAAGCCTCCTTAGGGTCTTATATGTTTGAATATGGTCATCCCTCACTGTTCTAAATTCCAAGGAATACAAAGCCAAACTATCTAGCCTCTCTTGATAGGACAACCCTTCTATCCCAGGAATTAGCCTGGTGAATATCTTTTGAACTGCATCCAATGGTACTATATCCAATATAAGGGGACCAAAACTGCACATTTTATTCCAGGTTTGGCCTCAACAACACCATGTACAACTGTAACAAAACCAACTTACTCTTGAACTCCAACCCCTTTACAATAAATGTCAACATGCCATTTGCTTCCCATATATTTGTTGGACCTGCGTGCTAACTTTATGTGAGTCATGCACTAGAACAACTAGATCCCTCTGAGCCTCACTCATTTGGATTTTCTTTCCATTTGGTCAATAATCCGCTTTTTGATTCCTCCCACCGAAATGCAGTCTCACACTTCCCCATGTTGAACTCCATTTACCAGGTTTTTTGCCCAATCACTTTATCTATATCCCATTGCAGAATCACATTGTTCTCATTACAACTTGCCCTTCCACCTATTTTTGTATCATCGTCAAAGTTGGAAACCTTACATTTCATTCCCTCCTCCAGGTCTTTAATGTAAATAGTAAACAATTGAGAGCCAAGAATCAATCTCTGGCGTACTCCATCTCTCCACATTTATTCTAACTCTTTGTTTTCTATCTGATAGACAGGTTAGGAAATTTTTCTTTGTATAAACAACATAGAGACATGAGTATCTTTCCCAGTAAAAGAGGGAAATTGATCATTAATAAAGCAACAGACAATCTGCTGGAGGAACTCAGTGGGTTGAGCAGCATCTGTGGGAGGAAAGGGACCGTCGACATTTCAGGTCAAAACCCTGCATCAGGAACCCGAAACGTCGACAGTTCTTTTCCCCCACAGATGCTGCTCGACCTGCTGAGTTCCTCTAGCAGATTGTTTTTGCTGCAGGTTCCAGCACCTGCAGTCTTTTGTGTCTCATCGATAGACTTGTCAAAAGCTATTTTGGAATATGAAGACAAACAGGGTAAAAGTATTTAGGACTCAAGTCAGCAAAGTATAACTGGAAACACAGGATGAAAGAGATGAATAAGCAACTACCTTAATATTCCCATTGTGATAAATCCTCTGAAAAGTTTATTACATTTGTACTCAATTGAATCAGTGACTAGCATAATATCTGGTGTTTGTTTACATTGCTATGAAGTGCTTTGGGAAGTTTTAATGCATTAAAAGTATTATATAAATAAAGATTATTGATGTTGCTGTATACTTTTCCCCTTTATGCAATAATACCTGGAATGGTATTCCATTAGGGTGGTGCAGCAGAAATTCTGGAGTCAGGTGAACCAATTAAGTGTAGTAATTGGTCGGGGGAGGAATGAATCTCAGTGGATAAAATGGCCTCCTTCATCTCAACTTATCTTTGTGATGTCTCAGACCTGTTTGAAGAATGCACTGGAATTTGTGGCATTTTGTTCTTTGATTTTTATGATCTGTAAGTGTATTGCCAAAATATCTGAATTTATGTATCACTGAATTAATGACAAAGACCTCTTGGCAAGCTGTCTCTGAAGAATCTGAAGATAATAATGTGGAACTGAGCGGGAGAAGTATCATGGGTGGCTGCTTTACTCCACTGCTATTATAGGTCAGCTGGAAAACTGAATACTTGTGACAGATAAACCAATAAATATTATTCCGAAAACGGGTCAGGTGCAATAGGGTGTGCAATGATCAAAAGCAGAAATGCTACAGAGGTATGTAGAGAGCACAATGCCATATCCAGTTAGTGTCTACTTCAGTAAACAAATTAAAAGCAACCAATTCAAGTTAAATTTAAAACTCCAGCACTTTTACAAATTAAATTGAATAATATATATGGAGCAAACTTCTGTCCTGGAAAAGTTCTCCTGGAAATAACAAAGATATAACATTTGATTTATGATTGCGTTAATTTATTCTTTTGGCTTCTGAATAAAGATGCATCTGTTACTTCAAAGCCAACCTCCTTAAGTATACTTTAAATGAGTTAAAGATGGTCAAATATTCAGAGCTAATTTCTTTCCCCAAAGAACTGAACTATTCTAAATTATTTAATTAGCATTTACATTATTGTTCTAACCATGCAGTTTGATGTTACAGTTCTGGCTTTTGTTGGAATGAACCTTATGTTTTAAGGTCTCTACACATGTTAGTACAGAGATATTTATATACAAAACATATTTCTCATAAATGTTTTAAGTTCTTCTCTCCAATGTATCAGGCATGAACCCCATTTCTTAAAGTCATAGGGTAATACAGCACAGTAACAGGCCCTTTGGCCCAACTCATCCATGCCAACCAAGATGCCCATCTAAGCTAATGCCATTTACCCACGTTTGACCCATCTCCTTCTAAACCCTTCCTATCCATATACCTATCCAAGTGTCTTTTTAAATGTTGTTATTGTACCTGCCTCAACCACTGCTTCTGGCAGCTCATTCCATATATGTACCAACCTCTGTGTGGAAAAAGTTGCCCCTCAGTCCCTACTAATTCTTTCCCCTCTCACTTATGACTCTGTATGTTATTATGTCTCTTATTTATTTGAGCACGGGAGAAGTTGAATCAGCCTCTTGATCACGTAGCATCAGATTCAAATTGTGAACTGTCACATTTACTAATGTGCCATACGCACCTCGGAAATTGAGTCAGATGGAGAGAAACTACAATCATTGTAATACATTGTAATTTGGCTAGATTGCTACTTTGCTAACTTGAATCTTGTATTTATAGGTCACCTTTTGTAACTTCAGAGCATTTCATAGCACTTTACCTCCAATAATATACCTCTTTATTTAAAGCTTATTCACTGGTGTAATGTACGGATGAGAACAAAAAGGAAACCAATGTTTGCTGACTTCCTTTCCATTCTGACTTGAAATCGATTGATTTAAAACCCATTACTCGCAGTATTAGAAAATGAAAGGTTTTGTACTTAAATTACTCTTTCTACATTTTCAACTAACCCGAATTAGAGGTAGAGTTTTCCTATTATAATATCATTAGATGTTACACTCTGCAGATGGTCTGCATGGGTTACAGAAAATGCAATTTAACCCATTTTTATATTGCATTTTTTCCTCATATTTTCACGGCAGTTAAACTATCAACAGAGTGCTCTCCTGTTATTTGTTACAACAGACCTGATCTTCCCCACCCAGTGTCCTTCAGCAGAGAGCTCCATACACATACAAAATGCTTGCCAGTCTTACCATTGCCCACATTAAATCAGGAAGCATGCTTTTTATGAGTACAGGAACATATCATTCCCTGAGTAATTCTTCCTTTAATGTTTCAGTCCTTGATTATGGTCAAATTTATATCATCTGAACAAAATTTGTTTGGTAAGCGAATGTTACTAATTTGAATGTGCCTGTAGATATAAAATTTTGGCCAGAAGCACCCACTATTTAAATTACTAGGGTTTTCCTTTTCTTCATGTAATTGCTAAGTCCTGTTAAAAGGCACAGTCATTCAGGCTTCCTTGTCAATGTAAGAACTATAATTATATACACATATATAAGGTTTTATTAATTCTCCCAATTTTAAGTTGGAATAGTCAGAGTGAACAATAGGGGTGTAATCTCATTTAATGCTCAGTTTAAGATCTAAACCCTTGATATATGGTGACTGCACAAGTAAGATTGTATGGGATTTTCATTGTATTTGGAGAATTAATTTCCATGAATGTTATTCTTTGTTAACTTATAAATGTAAAGTCTGAGGCTTACATGTTTGACTCTATATTTAACTTCTATCTTTTTCAATTTTTATAAGTCCAACACAGAAAGATAATCTATAACACATAACATGTAAGATCTAGCCATGTTGAATAGTGTTTAATACAATTGGAGTCATGCAGCTTAGTAGCACTGGAGGCAGTTCTGGACATTTCAAAGTCGAATTTATTATCATATGCAGAAGTACATGTGTGCACAGGTGCAATGAAAAACTTACTTGCAGCAGCATCACAGGCACATAGCATCATATAAGCAGCATTCACAAGAAAAACATCAATTAAACATAAACTATACACAATTTTTACAAGAAAGGACAAAATTGGAACAAAACAAAACCACAAAGTCCATTTTAGTGCAAAGTGATCATAGTGTTGATAAACTGTAATGATTAATATTTTGCCGTTTGGTTCAAGAACCGAATGGTTGAAGGGAAGTAGCTGTTCTTGATCCTGGTGGTATGGGACTTCAGGCTTCTTGTGGCATGGGTCGGGGCAAGTTCTAATTTTGGCATTACAGGGGAAAAACATGATTCAATGGGGAGGACGCAGAGGAGATGCACAAAGATGCGGCCAAGACTGGAAAATTGTATTCATGAGGAAGGATTAGATAGGCTAGGGTAGTTTCCTTTGGAACAGAGGGACCTAAGGGGAGACTTAAAGTTATAGAGTAATACAGAATGGAAACAGGCCCTTTGGCCCAGTTCATCCACATCCACCATGGTGCCCACCAAACTAGTCCCATTTGCCTGCATTTTACCCATATCCTCCTAAACCTCTCCATTCCATGTACTTATCCGAATGTCTTTTAAATGTTATTATTTTACCTGCCTCAACTGCTTCCTCTGGCAGCTCATGCCATATACGCACCATCCTCTGAGTGAAGAAGTTGCCTCTCATGTCCCTTTTAAATCTTTCAACTCTCATCTTAAATCTATGCCCTCTAGTTTTAGTAATAAAAAGGCTATGTGCATTCATCCTATCTTCAACCCTCATGATTTTATACACCTCTATAAGGTCATACCTCAGTCTCCTACGTTCCAAGGAATAAAGTCCCAGCCTGCCCAACCTCTGCCTATAGCTCAGGCCCTTGAGTCCTGATAGTATCCTCATAAATCTTCTCGTCAAGTTGAGTTTAATGTCAAATGCACAAGTACATCTATGCACAGCTGCAATGAACAACTTACTTGCAGCAGCATCACAGGTACATAGCATCATATAAGCAGCATTGCAAGAAAAACATAAATTAAACATAAATTATTTACAAATTTTACAGGAAAGAACACAATTAGAATAAAAAGACACGGTCCATTTTAGTGCAATGTGATCAAAGTGGTCATAGCGTTGCTAAACTATAGTGATTAGGGTTGTGCAGATTGGTTCAAAAACCAAATGATGCAGATACTACCGATGGTGGAGAGGGGTGTGCCTCTGATGTATTGGGCTAAGACCACTACCGTCTGCACTTTTTCCAGTGTAATGATGTCTTCCAAAACTGTACACAATACTCCAAGTGTGGTCTCACCAATGTCTTGTACAACTTAATTGAGTTGTAAAAAGATTAGGACAGGGCAAGAAAGAGTAAATTGGAAGTAACTATTTCTGTAGCTGAAGGGTTAAAATCCAGGGGCAGAGATGTAATTAGTGGAAGGATTGGATAAGGCAGGGCGAGGGGAAGAAAAACATTTTTACTCAGAGGCCGATTGGGATCCGAAACTCTTTGCCTGAAAGGGTGTTAGGACAGGCACACTCATCATATTTAACATTACTTGGAGGTGTACTTGAAGAGCTGTGACCTGCAGGGGTATGTACATGAATCAGAATCACAATCGTTTATTATCACTGACACGTTGTGAAATTTGTTGTTTTGCGGCAGCAGTATAGTGCAAGACATAAAGACAGAAAAATTACTATAAGTTACCAAAATAAATTAATAGTGCTAAAGAAGAATGACGAGGTTGTGTTCATGGACCATTCAGAAATCTGATGACGGAGGGGAAGAAGCTGTTCTTGAAACGTTGAGTGTGGGTCTTCAGGCTCCTGTACCTCCTCCCTGATGGTAGTAACATAAAAAGTAGCTGTTGTTGAACCTGGTGGTGTGGAACTTCAGGCTTCTGTACTTGTGTTGTCCAAAGTCAGCTGCATTGGAGAAAACCTTGCCTAAAGATGATGTTCACATTGATACCATTCTCTTTTAATTAGCTAACATTGTTGGCAGTCTTATTGAATGAAGGATCGACTGAGAGGGCCAAACAGTCTACTCTTGCTTCCTGGATTCTTCTCAGTCCTGAACAATCAGTATTGTTGCTGGAAACAAGCTCACTGAGGCAAGTGTTTCAGTGTAGGAGATTTCACTTCCCATATAAATAGAACATAGAACAGTACAGCACAGAACAGGCCCTTCGGCCCACAATGTTGTGCTGACATAGCTAATCCCTCCTACCTACAGAATGCCCATATCCCTTTATTTTCCTCTCATTCATATGCCCATCCAAGCCCCTCTTAAAATGTGGCATTTTTCTTTATACGTTGTAAAAATTACTGACAGGAAGGATCCATTGTGGCTGTGCCGGTGTTCATTCATCACTTAGAACTCTCTACTCTAATCTCATGTCCCTCTCATTTGGCTGTAGGATTTTATCGTTTTCCTTTTACAAATATTCAACCCATTTGTAACATACATCTCTCAATGTAGCTAAGTAGAAAAAACATTTTCCCAATTCATTTCTTTGTTTTTCATGTTAATCCCAACTCCATACCCTTCAATATTAATTTACCAAATTTCTTCCCGTGGTGATTATATCATACCTGTGGCTGTCTACACATCTGTTTGAAGTCATCCTGCATGTGCAATGATGCCAAAGTGCTAACAAGATTAAAATCTTGAATCCAACAAAATGTAATCGGAATTTGGGAAAGCCAGTGTCAACCAAATACCTGAAGTCAACGTGAACTCAAAGATTTGCTGTTAGTGCCTTCTCAGTAAGATCATGAATTATGATGCAGTGAATTAAAAAAATTAAGTTTAATTATTTTATGAACTACCTGCATTTTTACAAATCTTATTATACGTTGTATACATTTCCGTCACTAGAGAAAAAAAGTCAGCCAGAACATTTTCAGAAATCCTTTTCAGTGCTTTGAATGGTTTGCCCTGTGATTTTTTTCATGATTGTTCAGGACTGATAAGAGTCCAGGAAACAGGAGCAGGCAATTAGGCACTCATTCAATAAGATCATAACTGATCTTTTATGTCAGTACTAATTTCCTGTACTAACCCCATATCTCTTGATTTTTTTACTATCAATCTTTGTATTGAATTTTCTCCGTGACTAAGCTGCCACAGCTCTCTTGGGTAGAAAATTCTAAGGATTCATTACCCTTTGGGTGAAGATGGTTCTTCTCATCTCAGTCCTGGCCGACCCTTTAGTTAGGAACAATGACTCCTATTTCTAGACATACCAGTGAGGGGAAGCATCAATCCTGCATTTACTCCTCAAGTGCCGTGAGACTTTTGTGTATTTTAATCAGATCACTGTTCATTGCTATAAGCTCTATTGCGTTGATCCATTCTGCATAATCTCTTCTCATAGGTCACTCCATCCATCCATCCTAGAAATAAAGCTGATGAATCTTTGTTACACCCCCTTTCATCATAAATATATTCCTCCTTGGGTTGGAAGGCCAGACTAGTACACGATATTCCAGGTGCTGTCTCACATAATTAAAGTAAGATGTCTCCCTCCAGTTCTAAGGAATGGTTCCTTACCCAAAGCTGGTTTGTCTTTTCACAGATGCTGCTTGACTGACTTAGTTTTTCCAGATTATCTGTTTTTGTTTCAGATTCTAAGACCTCTTTCCCCGCCTTTTCTTGCAAGAGAAAATCTGTCAATCTCTGTTTTGAACACAATCTGTGACTAAGCCTCCACCGTCCTCCAGGCCAGAGAGTTAAGGTTCACCACCCTTTAAGTGAAGGAATTTCTCCTTATTTCAGCCCTACATTGCTGAGCCCTTATTTTTCAACTGAGACCCCTTGTTCTAGACTCCTTCCCAGGGGAAACGTTCTTCCTCCATCTACCCTCAGAAGTTATTATTTTACGGATCAATAAATTTGCGAGAAAATAATTACCTCCTTATTGTATTAAACCCTTTCCCAGTTGAATCCCTCAGGCTTAGTGAAAAGCTGATCACCACTGGGAAAACTTAATAAAACATAAAGAAGCAATTAAATTGTCCCTTTCCTCTTCTGTGCTGTTCTTATGAGCCAATTTCTGTTAATATCTTTTTTTAAAATTGCTGATTCAGCTTCTAAAATTCCTGCATAAATCACATTGCTGTCCATATTTAGTTGTTCTTGTTGGAATACAAACTTTTAATCTATAAGGTATAAGTGTGCCAAGTTGTTATGATTTGCAAATGTAACTCATAGGGATCATGTGCGCATCTGGAGCTCAGGATGGTTATGTGTGAATTCGCGGAGGCATGGGTGGTAATAACTATAGAAATGAAGTGTCTTGGCTCACAGTGCACATTAACCATAACAACCTGCACTTATCCTAAAGAAATATCCTAAAGTGCTTCACAGGAGTGTTACTGAACAAAGTTTGACATCAAGGAGCAGGCTAAAAGAGGAGAGGGAGATTGGGGAATGGAGTGAGGATTCCAGAGTAAATACATTAGGTGAGGGAGGAGCAATGGTAAGTGGGGAATTAGAGTGAGATGGAATAGGCAGGAAGATTGATTTTGTTTTTGGCTTTCTGGGAAATTAATGGTTATGGAGTTGGAATGGATAACTGGAGGCCAAAGATCAGATCAGCTATATTTAATGGGGGAGGAAGCTCAAGGAGCTGTATGACCTGCTTCTCCTACTTCTTATGCTCTTATGAAAGGCTAAGTTTACATATAGCAGCTGAGGTTTACATAAGTTTTGCAAAGCAGTGTTCAGTGCTTAAGCAGTGAGGTATTTTTTAGTGCGTCACATGCCTTGGAAGGAGACAAGGAATGAGACTGGACTTGTACCTGGAGGGTAGGAACTATTCTGCCATATGTTAATCAAACCTCCATCTTTCATGTTTCTTCTCTAATTCCAGTTAGTTTGTGTTGAGTAACTCACTTTGTCTTCTTGGCTTCATGGTAATATAGCGGTTAGCGTAATGCTTTACAGCGCCAGCGACCCGGGTTCAATTCCGGCCGATGTCTGTAAGGAGTTTGTACGTTCTCCCCTTGACTGCGTGGGTTTCCTCTGGGTGCTCCGGTTTCCTCCCACATTCCGGGTTAAGAAGTTGTGGGCATGCTATGTTGGCGCCGGAAGCGTGATGACACGTGCGGGCTGCCCCCAGAACACTCTATGCAAAAGATGCATTTCACTTTGTGTTTCAATGTACATGTGACTAACAAAGATATCTGAAGTAATTAGGTTGTGGGTCTACTCCAAGGCTTCATCTAGATAACACTTTAATCCACAACTCAATGCTAAAATAAAACAGAAAATAGACCTTTCATTGACATGTCTCCATAGATGCTGTGTAAGCACTTGATTCGCCAAGGTAGAGAAGGCTATGGACCCAATGCGTGCAAATGGGATTAGTGTGGTTAGGAAAAATGGTTGGCATGGACATGATGGGCTGAAGGGCCTATTTCTGTGCTGTATGACTCCATAACTCTGTGCCTGACATGATGAGTATTTCCAGGATTTTCTGTTTTCTGAAGCTGCATCTTTGCTTTGCAACTTATTGACAGAAAATTAAATCATTTGAGATGCTAAACTGAGATGCTGTATGTCTGGACAAGGGATGTAAGACTTTTTACAGGTATGTAAAAAGGGAAAAGATAATGAGGGCTTGTGTGGGTCCCTTATGGGCAGAGGCAATAAAATTTATAACAGGGAAGAAGAAAGTGGCAGAGGAATTATCAATAACTTAGTGTCTTTCTTCACAGAATTAGTGGATAATGAGGAAGCTTACCTCAGGCTACAGTAGGATAGAGATCAGACTGAAAATCAGGCAGAACATTGGCAGATGGAATTTAGTCCTGACAAGTGCAAGGTGATGCATTTTGGAAGTCAAATAGGGATAGAACATGCCCGGTAAATGGTAGGATGCAAAAGAATGTTAATGAAGGGGACTTTGGGTTCCAGTCCATAGGTCCCTGAAATTAGCAACACAGGTGGAGAGGGTGAAGAAGGCATATGACATGCTTGCCTTCATAGGTCAAGGCATAAAATATAAACACTGGAACATTATGCTGTAACCTTACAAAACACTAGTTAGACTGCACCTGGAGTATTTTGTGCTGTTCTGGTCATCACACCATAGGAAGGATGCGGTTGCAATGGAGTGAATACAGAGGAGGTTCACCAGGACAATGCCTAGATTGGGGGACTTTAGTTATCGGGAGAGACTGAATAGGCTGGGCTTGCTTTTCCTGGAGCGATGGAGGCTGTGGGATAACCTAACGGAGATAAAAAAAAATTAAAAATTATAACCTTTTTCCCACAGCAGGAATATCAGAAACGAGGGCACAGGTTTAAGGTGAGAAGAAGGAGTTTTAAAGGGGATTTGAGGGTGAAAGGTTTTTTTTACACAGTTGCTGACATCTAGAATGTGCTGCCAGAGGAGGTGACGGAATCAGATACATTTAAGAGATGTTTAAACAGGCACTTGAACATGCAAGTCACAGAAAGATATCGATGTAATGTGGGTAAATTGGATTTCTGTAGATGGGGGAAAATATACAACTGTATGACTCTCAGACACACAAAACCTGCCAGATATATTAGAAAATCTAGGATCTAGTGAGAATGTGAACTATAAGAACTCATTATTATTCATGAAATAATATTAGAGAAGTTGGTGAGCTTGAAAGCTGATAAGTCTCAAGGACCTGATGATTGATTGGTATTGGTTTATTATTGTCACTTGTACCGAGGTACAGCGAAAATCTTGTCTTGCATACCGGTTGTACAGATTAATTCATTACCCAGTTCAGATACATTGAGTTAGTACAGAGTGTATTGAGGTAGTACAGGTTAAAAAAAAACAATAACAGAGTACATAGTAAAGTGTCACAGCTACAGGGAAGTGCATTGCAGGTAGACAATAAGGTGCAAGGTCACAACAAGGTAGATTGTGAGGTCAAGAGTCCATCTCAACGTATAAGGGAACCATTCAATAGTCTTATCACTGTGGGATAGAAGCTGTCCACACAGTGGTATGTGCCCTCAGGCTCCTGTATTTTCTGCCTGATGGGAGGACGAGAGAAGAGAGAATGACCCAGGTGGGTGGGGTCTTTGATTATGCTGGCTGCTTCACCAAGGAAGTAAGAGGTATAGACAGAGTCCACGGAGGGGAGGCTGGTTTCCGTGTTGCGCTGGGTTGTGCCAACAACTCTCTGCAGTTTCTTGCAGTCCTGGGCAGAGCAGTTGCTATACCAAGCCGTGGTGCATCCAGATAGGATGGTTTCTATGATGCGTTGATAAAAGTTGGTGAGTATCAAAGGGGACATGCCAAATTTCTTTAGCTTCTTGATGATGTAGAGGTGCTGGTAAACTTTCTTGGCTGCGGCGTCTATGTGGTTGGACCAGGACAGGTTATTGGTGATGTTCACTCCTAGGAACTTGAAGCTCTCAATCCTCTCGCCCTCAGCACCGTTGATGTAGACAGGTGCATGTACACTGCCCCCATTCCTAAAGTCAATGACCAGCTCTTTTGTTTTGCTGACATTGAGGGAAAGGTTGTTGTCATGACACCATGTCACTGAGCTCTCTATCTCCTTCCTGTACTCCGACTCATCGTTATTTGAGATATGGCCTACTACGGTGGTATCATCTGCAAACTTGTAGATGGATTAGAGCAGAATCTGGCCACGCAGCCATGAGTATATAGGGGGTAGGGTAGAGGGCTGAGGACACAGCCTTGTGGGGCACCAGTGTTGAGAGTAATCGTGCTGGAGTTATTGCTGCCTACCCTCACTGATTGATGTCTGTTGGTCAGAAAGTCAAGGATCCAGTGGCAGAGGGAGGTGTTGAGTCCTAGGTCTTAGAATTTGGTGATGAGGTTGCTTGGAATTATGGTATTGAAGGTGGAGCTGTAGTCAATAAACAATAGTCTAAAGTCGGTGTCTTTACTGTCCAGATGCTCCAGAGCTGAGTGTAGGGCCAGGGAGATGGTGTCCACTGTAGACCTGTTATGGTGGTAGGCGAATTGCAGTGGGTCGAGGTTTACCGGGAGGCTGGAGTTGATGCATACCATGACCAGCCTCGCAAAGCACTTCATGATGGTGGATGTCATTAAGGCATGTTACCTTGCTTTTCTTCGCTACCAGGATGATAGTGGTCTTCTTAAAACAGCTGGGAACCTGAGATTGAAGCAAGGAGAGGTTAAGTATGTCTGCAAATACTCCCGCCAGCTGATCAGCACAAGATCTGAGCACTCGGCCAGGGACACCAGCTGGGCCAGATTCTTTCCTCGGGTTCACTCGATTTACTTCCCAGAGTCTTGAAAGAGGCGATTTTGGAAATCATGAATGCTCTGTTTAGCATCTTCCAAAGTTTCATAGATTCTGAAATTGCTCCCGTGAATCTGTGGATGTCAAATGTTAGCTTAATGTCAGTGGTAGTGAAGTGCTAGAATCTATAGTAACAGAACACCTCAAAAAGAATAATAAAATTGAGCCGAGTCAGCTGAAAACTGAAATGAAAATCATGTTTGACTAATCTGCTGGAGGATGTGATTGGTGGAATAGGTAAGTGGGAACCAGTGGATGTGGTGTATTTGGACTTCTGGCGTTCAATAAGTTACCACACAGGAGGTTGATCAACAAGGTTATAGCACATGTGATTAGGGGTAATATACTGACATAAATTGAGAATTGACTGTGGGACAGAATGCTAAAAGTGTGGATAAACAGATTGTTCTTCGGTAGGCAGATTGCGACTGAGAAGGTACACCAGGGTTTGGACCCCAGTTTCTCAGAAGCTGTATTAAAGATTTGGCTGATGGGACCAAATGTTATATTTCCATGATTGCTGACAGTACTAAACTAGGTGGGATTTTATTACGAAGGAGGATGTTTAAAGGCTTTCGGGGGATATGAACAAGCTGAGTGGGTGAGAATAGCAGATGGAATATAAATTGGAAAAAATGTGAGTTCATCCATCTTGGTGCACATAATAGAAAACAGTATATTTGTTAAATGGTGAGAGATTGGGTATCACTGATACTCATAGGTACCTGGGCAAGTCGCTGAAGGCCAACATGCAGGTGCAGCAATCAATTAAGAGAGCAAATGGAATGTAAGTGAGGGAATTTGAATGAAGGAGTACATAAGAACACAAGAAAATAGGAGCAGGAGTAGGCTACCAGTCCCCTCGAGCCTCCTCCACCATTCAAAACGATTATGATTGATCTGCCTCAGGCTTGAACTACTCCTGTTCTATTTCCATATAGCCCTCAGTTCTCTGATCTTAAGCAATTTAATCTAACTCCTCTTTAAATACTTACAGTGATCTATCCCCGAAAACCCTTTGGGGTATAGAATTCCAGAGATTCACCATGTGAATCTCTACACATCTCAGTTTGAAATGACTGGCCCCTTTCCTTGTAGTTATGTCCCCTTATGCGAGAATCTCCCACTAGTGAAAACATCCCAACATCTACCCCAATGTGCCCTCGAAGGATTTTATCTGTTCAGTGAGATTACTCGTCATTCTTCTAAACTCCAGAGAGTACAGATGTAACTTTTTTAGCCTTTCATGATACGACAACCCTCTTACCCCAGGAAATTGACTAGTGTATCTCTTCTGGACTACCTCCAATGTTAGTATATACTTTCCTAAATACTGTACATCGTAAGGAAATCTTACTGAATTTGTAGTGAGCCTTGGTGAGACTGCACCTGGAGTATTGTGTGCAGTTTTGGTCTCCTTATCTAAGAAATGATGTAATTCTCATTGAGGGAGTGAAGCAAAGGTTCACTCGACTGTTGGCAGTGATGGCAGGTACGAGAGATTGAATAGACTAAGACTGAATTCTTTAGAATTTAGAACAATGAGAAGGGATCTTTGTTCCAAACTTTTGAAAGGGTTTAACAGGTTGGAAGCAGGGAAGATGGTTCTCCTGGCTCAGGAGATTAGAATCTTAAAGTGCAGTTTCAGAATAACAGGTAAACTGTTTAGGATTGAGATGAGGAGAAATTTCTTCACTAAAGGGAATCTTTGGAATTCTCTGCCCTGGAGGGCTCTGTGGATGCTCAGTAATTGTGTTGATTCAAAACAGAGATTTCTGGATATTAAGGGAATCGAGATGTAAGGATCGTGCTACAAAATGGCGCTGAGGTAGAAGTTCAACCATGATCTCAAAGAGTGACGGAGCAGACATAAATTACCTGATTGCCTATTCCTGCTCCAGTCTCTGATATAAAATATCCCATATCAAGGGGATCAGAGTTCCCTGGAGTATTGATGAGTAATCCCACCTCAGCCAACACTTTCCCCTTCCACCTTCTCATCCCCATCCCTGAACTCTCTGTTCCTCCCAGTATTGGTTTGTTATGTCTTCAATCCCACAATTCCTGTGTTTGCTTTCGGTTTTCCATGCCCTATGCTCCAGAAATCTTATCCTGCACCCCTCCATCTACTCCTCCTCAAAACCCTCCTTAAATCCCACCTCCTGACCCGAAACATTGACTGTCTGCTTCTTCAGAAGGGTCCTCGCCTGCTTTTCTCCACGGATGCTGCCTGCCCTGCAGAGTTCCTCCAGCATCATAGTGTTTTTCGTCTAGATTCCAGCATATGCAATCCTTTGTTTCTCTAAATCTTCAAATGAGTCAGTTCAGTGGAAGGAATATGCCACAAGCCAATTGATATGATACTTGTCTTGGAATGTGTACATCATTTGAGAAATGTGATGTGAAAACTATTTTACTTGTATTTTATACTTATTTTGTGTATAAACAGTTTGGAATTCTGGTACTTTTGTGAACATGAGCAAAGAACATATTTTGACTATATTTAGTTAAAATAGTCTATTTAGAAGTTGGATGTCTCAATCTTACTCACCCAGAACAGATTCTTTTTTCCCTGAACTTTATCCTTGTTCCACAGCATCTGGATGGTGGCATTTCTGGGGAGTTTTGCTTTGAATATTTATATAGCCATTTGTAAAACCTTTTCCCCTTTAATGTGTAGAAAATTGGTGTTCACTACTTCTTGGTGTGCTAAAGTGGGCAGAGCATGTGGCATGAACGCCTGATTGGGGGATCACAAAGAACAGCAAAATTGGTGAAAAAGCTAGTTAAAAAATTGTTGGAGCAGATCTCATTCTTAATCATGTGCAGAAGTTTCACTTGCCTATTTCCTGATGGCAACAGGTAATAGCAGAGATAGGCATCATGGTCGGCGGCATGAATGAAGTGGGCTGAAATGGCCCATTTCTTTGCTGTATGATTCTATGTTTCTATGATTCTAAATGCCCGCAGGGCTTATGGCTGCTGCCTTATTGCCATGCCAACCACTGGAAGGTTAGTCAGCTCTTAAAGTACACTCTCCAAGACAGTCACACTGCAGCTATATACAGAGAGGTGAGGAAAAGTGGGCTAGGGGATGGGTATGGAGAATGCACTTACCTGTAATGTTGGGCATTCACTGTGCAAAGGTGTTGCTTGGGGGAGTGGATCAGGCCACAAGTATGTATAGAGATATATAAGACCATGAAGGACATAGACAGGGTGAAAGCACATAGTCTTTTTCCCAGGGAGGGGGGGTGCTAAAAACAAGAGGGCATAGGTTTAAGATCAGAGGCGAGAGATTTAAAAGGGACATCAGGGGCAGCTTCTTCACACAAAAGGTGGTGTGTGTTTGAAATGAGCTGCCAGAAATACTGGTTGAGGTGGGCACATTAGCAACGTTTAAAAGGCATCTGGATAAATACATGGATAGGAGAGTTTTAGAGGGCTAAGGGCCAAATGCAGGTGGATGGGACTAGCTCGCTGGGCAACACAGTCGGCATGGACCAGTTGGGCCAAAGGGCCTCTTTCCATGCTGTATGACTCTTAAGTGTCCCCCAAGCTACTTCAACCTGCAAGCTGTACAATGTGCCAATGATCACAAATGGTTTTAAAAAGGCTGTGGCTATTCAGTGAAGTTCCAGGGAATCATGTAACAGAATTCCAACAACTAAAAAGGGAGAGGTTGCTTGTGGGTCATTGAACTCACAGTGCAGGCTCCATAATTGCTGATGCTTTTCCGAAAACAGTGAAATGTGCCCCTGCTTTCTATTTAATCAGTTAATAGGAAGGTCGTAGATTCCCTGAAAAGCACCAACATCTGCCAGCAGTGGAGGGAGCATGTGCAACCTTCAGCTGTGTGGTGGGAATCACACGAACAGGCCAATTTCTCGCTTGTTGCCAATTGACCCAGAAATGATCGTTAGCCTGAACTAATGTGAGCAAAATGGCCTTTTATGCGCAGATCACATATGGAAATATGTGCAAATGGGTCCAATTTCTACCTATAGATATGTATCTAAATCAAAATAATATTGAAAAGGTGTCGGTGATATATTAGAGAAAAGTGATAAATTTATGTTGCATTATAATGGGCATCGCGGGAGGTTAGAAATTTGTCTTCAGCCCCCAGTGTTATATGGAACTTCATTGTACACTTCTCTCAATATTAGGTTCACTTGAGCTGTTTAGCACTAGATATCAAAGACAAATTTCTGTGCCTGATCAGTGCAAGGATTATGATCCATATTGCATCTAAATCCATTCTATGAAACTCATAAGTAGATTTTTTAAAAAATAAAGAACTACTTATTAAACAATTATGTGGGGTACATTATTTTAGAGGAGGTAGGTATTGTGCATGCTGAAAAGGAATTTTTAGTAGTGTAAATTTATTAGGTGTTCAATCCAATAAATCTGTCTATAACATAAAGCATCGCCAAGCAACAAAACTTCCTAAAGAGCCAGAGGCACAATAAATTTATATGTGGTAAATTCACAGTGTTTCACTAGTTACAAGTCTAGGGTAATTAAGTCACACATTCATCTGGTCAACCAGCTGTTCTCTTTAACATTCAAGTGAAACCAGGGGATGCAAATAAGTTGAAATAATCTACAATGTCTCTGTTGAGGGTAAATATGTGCAAAAATCTTAGTTCTTAATTCATGCATATTATATTAAAATAGCAAAATAAGTGTTGACAATTAAATTGCACCACATCTGTAAGTGAGACCAATTAATTGGTCTGTGGAAGGCTATCACTCATCATTAAGAGGACTATTTAAGTTCTTGGCTTCTGAATTCTGGAGAGCATTTGCGATTCTAAGTCTGTCAGGTGTTGTCGATACTTCCCAAAGTGACTATTAGCCTCGTCAAAGGCTCAGAGACTGCAGTTATTAGAAATGTCAGGGGGGGTGGGATTACGGGGTGGAAATGGGGGTAGACAGAGTGGATGGGGGAGGGGTTAGGTGAAACAGTTTGCTGAACAACTACACGTACCCTTGGGATCTAGTGGTACCAGCAATGCCTGTAATAATATCACTTATTGTAAAGTCGATTTCTAAGATGCCCAAATTTGATGTTGTTTTCATCGTTGTTCAGATCGCATCTGCTTCAATCTGAAAATATCATGTTTTATTGGGGATTTGTGTTAACAGCAATGTTGTTGGATAACTATGGTCATCATCAGTCTGACACTTGCATAACTGCTGCCTAAAAACTGCCCAGTTATGTGTGATCTAATAAATTCTTTCTCATGAAAATGTTAAATTTAAAATACCATGTATCCAGAATTTTACACTCACATCAATGCTTCAGGTTGATGAGTAAATTAAAAAGCAATTGTACAGTTATTTTTTTCTACTCACAGTGGGTTAAACTCCCAATTACTTTGACTTGTGATAAATTTAAGTTTCACCATCTAATACAATAGGGTCATGGAGTTATAGAATTAGACAGCACAGAAGCAGGCCCTTTGGCCCACCATGTCCATATTGACCTGTCTGCTCATTACACTAACCTGCTCCCACTGTCCTTTCAGGAAGTGTTCTCAAGATCACAGATGCTTGCAGTGTAAAATTCTTTCACCTCTGTTATTACTGACAGTTCTCCCACTGGAAACCTATTTCTCTTTATTTATTTTATCGAAACTGTCTATGAGAGTTCTCCAATAAACTTTTTTGCTCCAAGGGGAATAACCTCTTTACCTAACTGAAGTATTTTATCCATAGTGCTATTGCAGTAGTTCATGGGAACCTTGAGGCAAAGGTATCCAGAACTGAACACAGTGTTTCTGAAAATCCTTCATAAAAACTTATCGTCCTTGTTTATGTACTCCACGTGTCAATTAATAAAGCCAAGCATATCATTTGTATTTTTGATAATAGCCTTTCAACATATTCTGCTGCCTACAAAAGCCCCATTGACCTCTACATTCTGGTACCTCCTGGAAGATTTTACCATTTTGTTCATATAGCTTGTTCTCATACTTTTAAGAAAATCTGTCACTTTACACGTCTTTGTTTTAAACTTCTTATCCTTTTTCATCTTGTGTCTCTGACCTCATGAAATCTGTAACAATCCTCACTGTTTGGCACAGTTTCAGGGTCTGGTGTCATGCGCAAACTTAAAATTCTACTCCGTATGTTCAAGTTCAGGCCATTCGTATGTTAGTTATCATAACCAGTAAGAATTATTGGACACACTGGAGACACAAGAGACTGCAGAATCTGGAATCTAGAGCAACGGACAAGATGTTGGAGGAACTCAGCGGGTCAGACGGCATCTGTGGAGGGAAATGGACAGTCGACCTTTCAGGTCAAGACCCTTCATCTGGACTAATTGGAATTATATGGAGAGAGAGAGAGATATCTAAGATTGGATAGCAATTCCAGTTTAGTTTTATTATTGTAGCTGACACTGATTGTATTTTGAAAGAATAACGTACAAACCAGGAAGACACCACTTCATATCTTGGGGTAATCACATCTTGAGCCTCAGCAGGTGGTCTGACATGTTTACCATTGTATTTTCATCTGAGTTTCTAGACATCCTTGGCATCTCCTGTGCTGCCAGAATTTGGGGGGCAGATACCTTGGTTTTGATAAAGGGTCTTTGACTTGAAACGTTAACTGTTTTTTCTTACCACCGATGCTGCTTGACTGGCTGAGTTCCTCCAGCATTTCTCTTTTTGTTTCCAATATCTTGATTGTTGGTCTGTGTGGAAATTAAAGAGGTCAAGGAGGAGTTTGATTACAAAGAAGGACATTTGAAAATTGTGCAGTGTAAATCACTGATCATTCATTATGTCAAAATTTAACTATTAAGTGAGAGTACAAAGAATGAAATTTTAAAATCGTGCAGTATAAATCACCAACCATCCTCCATGTAAAAATTTAACTATTAGATGAGGCTACATTTGGATATGTTTGGACTGCTCAATCAAATGTCTAAACATGAATACTTGCCCAAGGTACCGGAGAGGGCAGGCTGTGTCCAAGCACTTAAATGTAGGATATTGCAAAAGAAACACTAAGCCAATATAAAAACAAAAAGGCTACATGTATTATGAATGCACTATTGAGCTTCTCCTTGTTAATGTGAATGGTGAAATTTTCACATGTGTTTTGTAGGGTTCTCAAAGTCAGCATTAGTTGTAGTTAGATCCTAAGTTAATTGCACCCATGGTTTTTGGTGTAGTTAGCATTGGAAACAGTAGCAATGAAAAGATGGGTTCCAGATGCCGAACTGCCAGAAGGCCTTGTGTTCCCTCACCTTCGTCCCAGGCTGGATTGCAATCAGTGGTTGGAAAGATGTGTGGGGGGGAGAAAGAGTTTGTAAAAATAAACCTACAGTGGCTTCCCATGCATCTTTTTTAAGTTAATTATTTTTCTTGCCCAATAAAATTACACACGCTAAGGGGTACAGCGCTGGGGTGTAGCAGCAGGGCGTTGGGCATCCATCTGGATGACAGTTGAAATTATTTTTGGCTGCTCTGTCTAACCTTTTGTACTGTAATTGTGTGGTTTTGTTGGCAGAAAGATAAAAACAAATGTGCAAAGCTGCAGTTCTGTAAATTGGGTTTAAGTCGACCAGGACCATCTGCTTTGTTACATTTACTGTTATTTTCATAGAATTTTCATGCTAAGGTATTTGCATCTCTTTGCATTCACCTAACTACACGCTTCTGTATCTGAAAAGAAGGAAACATATCCTACCCGCACCACTCCTCTTGCCCAGGTCATCCCTTTTCTACTTCTCATTTTCCAAATTGGAGGGATTGGTTCCCCTGCATAATATTTACATAAATGTGACACAGGATTTTATTATTAGCTGTACATACATATGAAAAAGGACAAGAAAGCTGGCCCACTGATCTTATCTTAACCAAATCAGTGCAGCATGTCCTCACAGTGAAACTGAATCCATCCATCAATCCACACTCATAATCCTGTGGAAAATGTGCAAAAAAATTTCAGGCCAATTTGGAAGGCATCTGCACAATTCATTTCAGTCCATTGCCTGTGACCAGATAGGTTCCAGAAATCTGCAGTAACCATGACCACTATTCCCTTTTATTCCCTTAACATCTGTGCAGAGAGAAACAAAGTTAATGCTTCAGGTCAAAGGCCTTTCACATACCATGTTGGCGTGAGATGGTCGCAGTGTCCTATCTTGACCTAACACACACATTAAGGGCTTCCAGCAAAGCATTTAATAAAATCTTCTGTGGTCCAGTCATCAAATAATGGTGGGAAAGCCACAGATAGATTTTTTTTTTCATTTTGCCTTAATAGCCACATGGATGTAAGGGCTGCATGAGTTGCAGTGAGAGCACAGTGTCTGATCCTGAGATTCTTATTCATGTATGTTAGAGAAATGTCTACCTATCCACTGGTAATTCCACTGGGTGCTTAAAATTTGTCATGCATTTTCCAGGTCAAGTGTAGTCAAGTTGTTTATTTGTCATATGCACAAGTTCACTGAAGTACAGGTACATGAAAAACTTGCAGCGGCATCGCAGGCACATAGATTCAGACAACATGCAGAACATAATTTAGACAAGTCAGTGAAAAAAAACTGCAAAACAAGACATCAGTGCAAACACTCAATTATAAACAAGTCCATGGTAGCGCAAGAAGTGGTGCGTAGTGTTCCATTGCTGAGGTAAGGTTAGGCTTGTGCAGGTCGGTTCAAGAACGTGATGGTTGGAGGAAAGTAGCTGTTCCTGAACCTGGTGGTGTGGGACTTCAGGCTTCTGTACCTCCTGCCCGATGGTAGCAGCGAGATGAGGGCATGAACCAGATGGTGGAGATCCTTGATGACAGATGCTGCCTTCTTGAGGCGGTGCCTCATGCCAATGTTTTTGATGGTGGGGAGGGATGAAAGACGCATTAAGAGATAATTACTTTTATTCATGTGGCCATTACTGGCGATCATTCAGGAACTGTTATTACAGGATTGAGGCAAAGACAGCCAAGATGATAGAGGAAGAGGCAGGTCACCTTAGTGGTGGAAAAATTGCAGGGTCAAAAAGGTTGAGGTTGTGAACTTTTTACCAATCTGATACCATTGTGGGGCTGAATGATGGAATTGGCAAAGAGGGAATGAAGATGACCAAAGACCGCAGAACTGGTCTTTTCTGTTGTTACCTGACAGTAATTGTGGCTCATATAGGAGAGGGCAGGAGAGGCATTGCAGAGGTTGAGCTCGGTATATGTGTGGCCATGAGAAACACAGTGCCATGTCTTGTGGATGAGGGAAATGAAAGTGTCGAAGAAAAGTCTTGGATGCACTCCAGAGGTAACAATGCAGGGCAGGCTGAAAATGAATCAATGCAATGGACCACGTGATATGCAATAGCTGCCCTTTCCATTTGATGAGATTTAAACTGTGAGGAAAGTTTTTGAATTTTTTTTTACCAGATAACCCCCCCCCACTGTAGAAACTCAAGTAATGCAAACAACCCATACTTGGCAGGTCAGACAGTATCTGTGGAAGAGAGACACAGTTAACATTTCAGGTTAATGACCTATTACTAGAACTGCTGAGTGTTTCTCTCTCCACAGATGCTGCCTGACCGACTAAGCACTTACAGCATTTTCTGCATTTTTTTCATATTTCCAGAATCTGCCTTTTTTTTTCGATTTTCAATTACTGTAGAAACTTGAGGTTAAATAATCAGTTCACAGCCTCTTTTGATTTTCACACTTATGTTATTACAGGAGTACCAGGTCCAGCCGGTCCCTGCCTTGTGAACAGCGTAAACTGGCAGCAATTACTCTCGAAAACTGAGACATTTTACTTGTGTGCTTAAAACACACATAAAGACTTCTGCTCAGAAGTAGTGGAAGGCGTCTTAATTTTTTAATGTTAGTGGCTATCCAGATGGCTTATTACCATGATAAGATCTTAAAGCCTATCCAGTAAAGGATATTTTGAATTCCATCATAAATTGAGGCTTCAGTCTTGCATTTCACAAATGTGGACTGGTAATTGATTGCTTTGAAACTTATTTTTTGTCATGTAAAATCCTCTCCCAGCTTTTCCCCTTTTCACTCCCTTGATGTGCACTGAATTTACTTGATGTGCACTGATTTTACTTGGCTTTCATGTGTGTCTCTGGCTTGCCCCCCTTTTCTTCTGTGATTTAATTTTAACCACAAACCTCCATAACCATGGAGAACTTCAGGTGACTGGAGCTGCCACTGTCACTCAGATTGGATTCAGGTTGGTTTATTGTCATAGACACCAGGTTGCAATGAAATCCCTTGCTCGCATGAAGCTCACAGAGTAATCTGTGCACATAGTAATAATAAATACTGAAGAAATGAGCGCAAAAACAATGGAATGGTGCAAAGTACAGTAGTGCAAACTGAGGTAGTGGAAAAAGAAATGCTAAAGTGACAATAACGGAAGAGATAGAATTAATGGTTTGAGAATGTGGCAGCACTACCAGGGAGAGGATCTAAAGAGGTGATTGGTTCAGAGGTCTGATGTGCTGGTCATCCATAATTGTTCCATGTGAGGAATGTGTAATTAAGAATGAAACAGTTGGTTAAATAATCTTCTGCACAACATTGATGCTAATAATGACTGTAGTGCCTCAAACTGCCCCACAGCTTATGTTCACTGACCCTTGTTGAATCTTTTGCTTTAGCTATTCTTTAAATATATTTCCAAAAATAAATATAGTCTAATTATATATACCCATAAAAGATTGATATCATTGCCACATTTTGCCTTTGTACTTTTTAAATTGTATAATGCTGAAGATCTGTTCTGTGTTAAATAGAAAAGAATCTTAAAGAGAATGCCACTGAAATTTCAACATAACCAAATAAAAAGAAAATTAATGCCTGACATACACAAGAGAGAAACTAAAATGAAAAGTGATGGCAGCTGTCTTCACAGTGCTTTGCAGCGTCTAGTCAGGGGTAAATTTTCTGCTGCTGTATTTTTACAGTAGTAATAATAAAGTTCTCTCTTTTAAATGGAAAGGCCCCGTCTGTGGGTTGACTGGTCATTTTGCAGGTTATTTCCAGCACTTCCTCTGAATATGATTGAAAGAAGGAGCTCCAAGCAGCAAAATATCAGCTGTGTAAAGACAGAAAATTAAAATAAATAATTTTTGGGTTATCTTTCCAAATTTCTCATACGTCTGATTATTTGATTTATTTTTAATTAATAAATGCGAACACGACAACATCAAAATGTTCTTAATGCCAGGGGTGTACAAAATCATTACATGAGAGCCATCTGTACCTCCCTAGTCTCAGATTTCTTTCATTTTTATTTGAATTGTATGATCTTGTTTGCAGTTTCAAATGCTTTGTGGTAAAATTACAGTGTAGGTAATATTTTGCAGATGTAACAATAGCTGTAATGTGAGCTGTATCCATTTACTGAAACTGAGCTGGGAATCTGCTACTGGGCGCTGGAGGAAGGATGTGGATTTTGCAAGTGTCGGGCTAAATCCTTTCTGTTCATCATTTCAGAAATACGTTTTGAAGAAAAAGTGGGTTTTGTCTACATTTAATTAAAGTTGGAATGGTTAAGAGTGTGGATACAGCCCATGAAGTCCGTATTGGTTCAATGTTAGATCAACCTTGTTCTTCCCACTCACTTGCCCTCTCTCCATACCTTTGCAAATTCTTTCCTTCCAAATACTTATCCATCTCCCTTTTGGATGCTATAATTGAATCTGCTTCCTTTGCTTCCCCCGGCATTGCATTCCACACCTTAACCACTGGCTGTGTAAAAAAAAGTAATTCCTCATGTTACTTTTGGTTCTTTTGCCAATCACCTTCATTCTGTGTCCCTTTGTTCTTGGCCCTTACATTAATGAGAGCATTTTTTCTCCATTTACTATGTCTATTACCTTCGTGATTTTAAATAGCTGCCAGCTCTCCTCACAACCTCCTCTGTTACAAGGAGAACGAGCCCAGCCTCTCCAGTAATAGAATCAAAAACCTGCAGATGCTAGAAATCTGAAATAAAAACAGAAAATGCCAGAAACACTCAGCAAGTCAGGCAGCATCTGTTGAAAGAGAAACAGAGTTAAAGTTTCGGGTCAAAGAAATGATATTGCCTGACTTTTTGAGCATTTCTGGTACTTTCTGCTTATCTCTTTGCCCTCCAGATAACAAGTCCCTCGTCCCCTTCCTTAAGTGTTGGATCTAGAACGGTACACAGTCACGGGATAAGCATAGGATGATGGGATCACATAATTCATGTACAGCGTGCATTGCTGAAGCCTTTCCACTCACTGATCAAAAGTAAAGTAATTTATGCTTGTGCACTGCCTAGTGAATTGGTTATGTATATTGAGGCTTCAGTAACCTGACAATAACCAAATTATTTGAGATGAAATTTTGAAAAATACACCTGTTAAAATTTAGGATAACCTATTCATGAAGTGAGAGAACTTCAAGGTGATTATTTCATAGCTTTGACAATGTCTCGCGTATGTACAATTTACTTTTCAAGATTTCTTGACATACTGGCTCCCCATATTGTTGATTTCTTTTCCTTGAGTCTGTACATTCATATTCCGGAGGTAGGCTTACAGCACTTCGGTTCCAAAGCAATCACCAGGAGATATGAAAATGAATTCCAAAGAGACCAGTTTATTGGTCATAGAGTCATGGAGTTATACAACATGGAATCAGAGCCCTTTGGCCCAACTTGTCCATGCCAACCAAAATGTCTATCCAAATTAGTGCCTGCCTTTCACGCATAAATAAACATTTTCTATCCAGGTACTGTCCAAATGTCATTTAAACATTATAATTGTACCCACCACTACAGCTGCCTGTGGTAAATCGTTTCACATATCCACCACCTTCTGTGTGAAAAAGTTTCCTCTCAGGTCCCTTTTAAATCTTTCCCCTCTCACCTTAAACCTGTGCCATCTAGTTTTAGACCAGGGAAAAAGACTGTGACCTTTCACCTTATCTGTGCTCCTCATGATTTTATATACATCTAAAAGGTCACCCCTCAGCCTCCTACACTCCAGGGGAAAAACGTCCCAGCCTATCCAGCCTCTCCTCATAACTCAAGCCCTCTGGTCTTCGTGAACCTTTCCATTATGGTCAAGGATCTCAGTGAAGTTCAGTCATTCCTAAAGGACTCCAGCCACTGTACTTAGTACCACATAGGAAAATATGACTGTCAGTAAACATAGAACAGGTTTGGGAATCTTTATACTTGAACAGAGAAGCATAATGGGTGGTCTAATGAAGGTTTGTAAAATGACAGAGGGACACACATTGTTTCCGTTTATTGAGGAGTATCAAAATGTTAGGTTATAAAACGGTAGTGTAGCGGTTAGCGTAACGCTATTACAGCGCCAGCGACCCGGGTTCAATTCCCGCCGCTGTCAGTAAGGAGTTTGTACGTTCTCTGTGTCTGCGTGGGTTTCCTCCGGGTGCTCTGGTTTCCTCCCACATTCCAAAGATGTACAGGTTAGGAGCTGTGGGCATGCTATGTTGGTGCTGGAAGAGTGGCGACACTTGCGGGCTGCCCCCAGCACATTCTCAGTAACGCAAAAAGATGCATTTCACTGTGTGTTTCGATGTACATGTGACTAATAAATAAACATCTAAAAATATCTACAATAGTCATCAGTAAATCCAATAAGGCCCAAAGATCATGGTTCTTTACCAAGTAGGATGGTCTGCAAGCAGTGACTGAGCCACAGGTATCGATTCCTGAGGACCTGCTCCTGTGGACTGCAATAGTGACCTTTAGACAGCTTGCTGCTGTCATATTCTTTGAACTACTTTTAAGTGTCACTTTTGAAATTAAATACTCAAACAATTAAAAGAACATAAGTACATGGATAGGAAAGGTTTAGAGGGATATGGGGCAAATGGGATTACCTTGGTGGGCACCATGGTCGGCATGAATGAGATGGATCAAAGGGCCTATTGCCATGCTGTATTACTCTATGATTCTCTATGATTCTAAGAAATACAAAAAATAAATGAGGGACCCAGACTGAAACATTAAACTGTTTCTCTTTCCACAGATGCTGGCTGACCTGCTGAGTTTTTCCAGCATTTTCTGCTTTTATTAACTCGGTGTCTCTCTCGCAGATGCTGCCTGACCTGCTGAATAGCTCCAACATTTTCTGTTTCATTTTAGGATAAGTACTGTAATTGGTTCCTAATATAAGAAATTAAATCATTTTCCTGCATGCATTCTGGGTCTCAACCTGAAACATCGACTATCCCATTGCTGCCGCAGATGCTGCTTGATCCGCCGAGTTCTTCCAGCAGTTTATTTTTTGCTTCAGAGCCCAGCATTTGGATTCTCTTGTGTGTCACATCATGGGTTAACTGTATAATGTGTTTAAGTACTTGATTATTGGTTTATTATTGTCACATGGACCAAGATAAAGTGAAAAGCTTTTGTTGCGTGCCATCCAGACAGATCATTCCATACATAAGTACATCGAGGTAGTACAAAGGGAAGACAAAACAGAATGCTGAATATAGTGTATTTAAAAGAATATAATAATTCCTGAGGTATTCATAGTCAGGAATACATTTAAGGCAAAAGAGTTAATCAAGAATTAAGGTAAAAGAATGACACTGTAGTTTAGACTGCATGTGTAACACTTGTAATCTACATAGATTTTATTTGGGAATGTTTTCTTAAATCAGTCAACTTTTCCTTTCTGCATACTTCTACTGCGCTTGGAGAAGGCAAATCTCTCTGATTTTTCAGGTTCAGGTTCCTATTATTGGCCCCTAATGTCCATGTTAGCCAAGATTGAGTGGTCAGGATGAACGTGCTTTCCTGTACAGTGCCATTGTAGGAAATTATAGTTTTAAATAACTTTCTCAGAGTATACTGCCCTTTTTAAAGTTCAAATACACTGTACGTTTATTGGAACATAGCTTAGAGATTAATGGTGTTATAACAAAAAAATGATACATGATAAATGATGAAATGATAATTGTTGATGTTGCTGTTCCTTCATTACCTAGAAGTATGGCTAAGGAGCAATTAAAATATATAACTGTTTCGTTAAATACTTACGCTGGATAATTGCACAAGACAGAACTAATAAATCTTGCAAATGTTGTTGCTTGGGGTCAAATTTTAAAAACTAACCATTACTTAAACAATTTAGAATAAAGCCACCTTTGTTCGGGTTCCAGAGTACATGGTTGACTGCAAGACCCCTGGTCTAGTAAGTTGCTGTGTAATACCCAATGATCAGGCAGCTACAGATATGCACAAGGTTGAATTAGCTATAATTATTCCCCAAAGGTTTTGATCTATGGACTGTGCCTAAGCTGCAAAACCCATATGTGAGTGTGAAATTCAAGCTATGTGCTTATATGTAAATAAAGCCATCTGTTATATAAATACACCTGTACAATATTAGATGGGAAATAGAATAACACTTTAATTTCTTCTTTAGAATTATTAATGGCTCTCTCATTTCCTATGAGATCAATTCAAGTGGATCTTGTTAACACTGGTAACGTTTAATTATTTCTTCACAGTACAAGTACGATGTTACTGTGTCCACTTGGTCAAGGAAGAAAATACTTCAGACAGAGCAAAACTAACAAAAGAGATACAACCAGATCTCATAGAGTCATGGAATTGTACAGCACACACTCAGGCTCTTTGGCCCAACATGTCCATGCTGACCATTTTGCCCATCTACTCTAATCCCATTCACCCACATTAAGGCCATATCCTTCTATGCCTTGCCTATTTAAGTGCCTGTAGACACAAGAAACTGCAGGTTCTGGAATCTGGAACAAAAAAAAAACTGCTGGAGGATCTCAGGCAGCATCTGTGGAGGAAAAATGGACAGTCTGGACCCGAAACATTGACTATCCATTCCCTCCCCAGATGGTGCCTGACCTGAGTTCCTCCAGCAGTTTTTTTTTGCTATTTACTTGCCTGTCTAATTGTCTCTTAAGTGGAATGATTGTATCTGATTCCGTCACCTCCTCTGGCAGCAAATTCTAGATATCACGCACTCTCCTGAAATTTGCTAAGATATCTTTATTAGTCACATGTATATCGAAACACACAGTGAAATGCACCTTTTACATAGAGTGTTCTGGGGGCAGCCCACAAGTGTCGCCACACTTCCAGCGCCAACATAGCATGCCCACAACTTCCTAACCTGTACATTTTTGGAATGTGGGAGGAAACCGGAGCACCCGGAGGAAACCCACGCAGACACGGGGAGAACGTACAAACTCCCGGGCTGTAATAGTGTTACGCTAACCACTACACTACCGTTTTGGGTACTTTATAATAATTCCAAGCATGCAAACTTTTAAATCCCATACCTTTGTCCTTAGTGACCACTTCCTCAGTTGGCTCAAATTACTGCTTCCTCCTTGATAGTTCCTGCTATTTCTCTCTTCTCCCTGCCCTTCAGCTTGTTCAGAAGTCCCACCTCCTGTTCTATCGATCCTTTTCCCACTCAACTCAACTGAGCTGATCGTCCAGCTCCTCCTCCTCAGCACCCATGTTGGTTGATGTCTCCTCCTCATTGGGGATCATCTGTTTCACCTTCAAAACTGCTGTTATCACTCTCCTTAAAGAAGACTGAAGTGATGGGGCGAAATTCAGTAGGGATTCACTAGAGGCTCGTCACAAGAGCAAGTATAGTGCTGGAATGGTACATCAGTGGACCAGCCCAAAGCCTGACCAAAACATTGGTATTGGTATTGATACTGGTTTATTATTGTCACATGTACCGAGATACAGTGAATAGCTTTTGTTTGTGTGCCATCCAGACAGATCATGCCGTACATGATTACGTCAAGGTAGTAAAAAGAAAACAGAATGCAGAATATAGTGTTGCTGCATATACCTTGTCCTGCATTAAATCCTGAACAATGCTCAACCATGTTCCCTCCACCCCAAACTTAATTCTTTGCTCCCCATCCACGTGAAGCCCAGGTCTTTATTTTTCTTAACTTGTGGACCTTGAATTCAACCTTACCACTTGTGGCAAACACTTCAACCATGTGTGTCTAACTTTTCTGGAATTTCCTCCTTACGTTTCTTCCTTCACCATTCTCCTTAAAAATGCCTTGTTAAATACATCCCTTTGACCAAGTTTTCAGCCACCCCTCCAAATCTCTTCCTTTATGGTCTGGCGTCTGTTTTCCATATGCTTGCCTGTAAAGTGCCTAGGGAGTTTTTCTTTAGATTAAAGGCATTGCACAACCAAGTTGTTGCTGCTGGAGTGCACTGGTGCTGTGTGTGTGTGAGTGTGTGAGAAACTATGCGCTTGTGTCCAAGTTTGCAATTTGCAAGGGGTCACCACTCCTGCTGAAAGGAGATGAGAAATGGTTGCAGCAAATGCACCATATAGAATGGCAACACTGGATGATGCAGCTGAGCTGTGCTACTCACTGCTATCAGAAGCACTGCAGAGATCCAACTGTGGAAACAGCTTGCATTCATAGAACATTTTTAACACAGTAAAATGCCCCTAGGCACTTCATGAAGGTGTTATCAGACAGAAGTTTGACAGTGAGCCCCCTGATGCGATGCATGCATACAGAAGAGCAAAAGCTTGGTCAAAGTGATAGGTTATAAAGAAAGAGAGAGGCAGAATTCCAGAGCTTTGGGGCATGGCAACTGAAGGCAGAGCTACCAGTAATGGAGCGCAAGTGGCCAGAATTGGAGGAGCAAAGGGTTGGAGGGCCAGAGGTGCCTACAGAGGTGGGGAGCGATTGGGCCATTGGTGAACTTGAAAACAAGCACAAAAATTTTCAAAGCAAGACATTCAAATTAATTCTCGAATATTAGTTCTAGTCATATGAATGTGACGGAAAAATCAGTGCTGCCTTCTGCACCTAATCGGGTGTAAGTGAAAGTGAGCGAGCTCTTGGGAATGTTGCCAAGTTTAATTTTCCTCACCATTTGATTAATTTTGCTGTGCAAGTCACAGTGTTTCAGTTTAAAATTGAGCAGCCTTTCTTATGGTGAAAATGTGCTGTGGCATTTCATTAGCACATTTCCAAATGCGCTGGTTGTGTATGTGCAGAAGTAGTTACCCACGTCTTCATGCTGAACGAAGAGCTTCCTTCACACAATCATCTTGGTTTCTGAAGGAGCAGCAGAACTGCGTGAGGTGGTGGTAGAGACAGAGAATCTCACAGCATTTAAGAAGTAGCTAGACAAGCACTTGAATTTCCAAGGTATAGAAGGCTATGGGCCAGTTGGGATTGGTATGGGTGCGTACTTGATGGTTACCATGGATGTGGTGGGACGAAGGTCCTATTTCTGAGCTGTATGACTCTGTGCACTTTGTCCTGAACATTTGGTCAAGCTCCTGAAAAAGAAGCTCATACTAGTAGAAATTGAGAAACCGAGGGCAACACGCAATGTTAATATATAGTAAGTTGAAAGCTCATAATCGAGGGTGAATTTCCAGCCCAACAATTTTTTTTAAGATGTAGAGCAAACGAGAGGAGAAAAAAAAGGTGATCTGTAATGAAGTGGAAAGCAAGAGAGAGCAAATGACCAAAGAGATGTGAGGGCAGGATACAGGGAGTTGGTAATGGAAGAGGTAAAGAAGCAGATGATGGTCCAAAGGTGGTGCAAATGGGATAAACAGAACCTCTGTCCGAAATATGGTGAATCCAGAAGGCGGTCTTGTGCTGGGTTGTAAGATGAGCTAGATTGGAATAGCTAGGAGTTCTAAGACATTAGTAATTAAGCTGACAGGCAATCAGACAGTAAGAGTTACGCTTGTGGACTGAACAGATATTTTGCAAAGAAGTCACCAATCTGCATTTAGTCTTCCCAAGACAGATGAAGCCATGTTATGAGTAGCAGATTTTCAGCTTTTGTAGAATTCCAGGTTTATTTAACTTGGTGAATTTGGCCTTGGGGTGAGATTCAAAATCATGTCTTGGCTCGGTTACCCAGACCTCTGGAAGCTAGTCTAATCTCGTAACCACTGTTACCATAACCTTGTGAGAGAACTTGATCTGCAGTCTGCAAGAATTGAGTCCCAGTTTGTAACAACTCTAACCACCTTTCCAGGCATAGAAAAGAAAATGGAAAACCAAATCATTACTTTATGTAGGCTCATGTTGACTGAGTTCATCATCGAAGCTCCTCAGTGATGAATGACAGAATATTCATAACACATCTTATGTTAATTTTGATTAATCTTTTCTAATTCTATATCATTTTAATCTATTAAACAGGGCTGTACAACTGACCTGCTTATCATTTCTTCTGTTTACCATATCTTAACGTCAAAGCATAATACAAGTCTTGTTCTAAACTAAATGATATCATCTTTGTAATGGGATCACCTGAGGAAACAAGTGAAACATTTTTAGTTTATAGAATGTTAAACACATCTTGAAATATTTATGAAATATTTATGGGCTGGTATTTTATAAACAAAATCCTTTTTGTACAGTTGTGAATTGGGAATTTGCAAATTAAACAAAAAATCCTAGTGGCATGAAATGTATGCAGTGATAATTTCAGGCATATATGCCTGGAAATTGAAGTCCACCCTCTTGTGATGTGCTGAACATATGTTGTGTATAGAGTTAATGCCCACCTAGATCTCCCAAAAAGTTTTGCAGAATTAGGCAGTATGTTAAAAGCAGTGCAGTGGGACTTTACACATAGAGCATTGAAATGGGACCAGTGTGGTTTCTGTCCAGTGCTGCAGGCAGACTTTGGAGCTGATGCAACACTGCCACTGGGAAGTAAGTCAGCGCTTTGGCAGCACAGAAAAGGCTGCCATGGAAGTGAAGGAAAATGCTGTGGGGGTTGGGTGTTGCGTGCTCCCCAGCGTGTCTGGGACCTCCCTCCACAATGAATTGGTCTGATCAACTCCTGTACAATGCCATTGTGGGGTGCAGGCAGTCAAAGGGCCAGGGGTCATTGTGCGCAGCTTACAATAGATTTAAAACCATTGCATTCACTGAATCATTTAACTGAGGCTGTCCATTGTAAAGCGAAATTGGGAAATGCTGTTTATGGGACCTCAGTGTGACAGTGCAGACCATGAAAACCACCGTCCTCGCCACAGACTCTCTCATTGCCCTAGTAAAGCTACCAACATAATCAAAGACCCACCCACCCCAGACATTCTCTCTTCTCCCCCCTCCTGTGGGGCAGAAGATACAAAAGCCTGGAAGCAAGTACCACCAGGCTCAAGGACAGCTTCTATCCCACTGTTAGAACACTATTGAACAGCCCCCTAGTTCGATAAGGTGGACTCTTGACCTCACAATCTACCTCGTCATGGCCTTGCACTTTATTGTCTGCCTGCACTGCTCTTTCTCTGTAACTGTAAGACTTTATTCTGCATATATATTGCTTCCCCCTTGTACTACCTCAATGTACAGATGTGATGAAATGATCTATATGGATGGCATGCAAAACAAAGTTTTTCACAGTAGCTCAGTAATGTGACAATAATAAACCAATTTACCATTTTCAATTGCCATCTCATTCCTGAACTGTATATGACGTGCTCCTAGTTTTATTTCACAAGTTGACAACAAAGATTTTAGATTTCTGCAAAAGCTCTAATTTCTGAAGGCAGTGGAAGAACTATGCAATGTTACGTTATTAGGTGCATACCTGTCATCAGGTTTGGGAGAATCACACCCGGAAGTGCCCAGGCCAACCTCCAACTATTCAACTCAGAAACAATTATGAGCATTATCAAACCTGTGCAAAATATCCCTTCTGCATGACCTACAAATAGAAAACGTGCATAAATTGGTCCAATTACTAGACTATGCAGTTCACTTTTTCAATAAATATTTAATAGCATTCCTTAACCACCGACATCACTGGGATATTTAGGATGATTTTCTCCTTTACTTAGGCATTCTGTTAAATGTTTGGACAGAGATAGAATGCTCGCTGTTATTTTTCCGCCACAGGAGAGCCTTGAATTTGGGAATACTGCGAGACCCAGGATCCGAAGTTGAAGACAGACAATACCAGATAGACCTGCAATCCATTACCATTGGAACAGCCCTATGGGATCAGCTGAAGCCTGAAAAGGAAGTTAGCAAAGGAGGACTTTGTACAGAAAATGAAAGGAATTATCAGAATCCAGCCTTGGAATGGAATATGGCCAGTAGGTGAGTGAATCTTTGGAACTTGTAAGATGTTGGCTGAACCTCCTGGCTTAAGTCATCTCAAGCAATGTTTCCACTCCCTTCTCATGAAGTATGTTTTGGATCTGACCAAGTTGCTACATAAAAGGAAAGTTTGTCTAACTCTCCATTGGCTGTCTTAGGTTTATCTCCTCCAGTTATCAATCCTCCTGTCAGTAGAAATGGTTTCTCCCTAGTAAACCCTTCATCCTTGTGAAACCTCCATTAAATCTGATTTGAATGGTCAAATTGCTAAAATCTCATTCTAAATCAGTTACTGGCAGATTCAATTCTCTTTTCAGATTTTATGCAGTCTTTGAAAATGTCGTTTAATTCCACATAGAGCATTCACAACTCCCCAAAGTCATCGTTTGCATCAGGGGGTTTGAGGACCTGCTTGAACTTTAACCCCTGTTTGGGAATGAGCGCTAGTAACACACAGGAGCCACCTGTGACTGAGCTTAATGTTTCACTGACTCTGACTGCAAATAGTAGAAGCCGATTACTTCCATTGTTTTAAATTGCAGCAGATGTGGCCTTTAAAATTACATTGTAAAGTGGGTTTTGTGCTTTTAGTTTTACTGCACACCGTCTTTTCTATCAATCTGAACAGCAAATAAATAAATATTCAAGATGAAGATTTACCTTTTGGGCTTTTTTGGAGTTAAGTTTTTAGAGTTCATCGTTCAGCAACTGCCATCAAATTACAGTTCATCTGAGAGCATTATGTAGGAGTAAGTTGTAAGCATTTGTAATTGTATATATTCTGGATATGTAGTTTGAAAAAACAAACCACAGGTGGTCTTCTCCGAAGGGTGGATGATCAAACAGTGGGGTTAGAAGGTGCCTTCCACTCATCACTCACTGTTTAACTTTTGGAAAAGATTAGAAGATGGATTCCAATGCTATTTCAGTAATTTTGGGCACAGGAAATGCATTACCAAGATAAAAACCAAATGTAAATTAGTTCCATTAGAACGATAATAGTAGGAAGCCATGAAGGGTGATGGTCACGACTTGTAAATTAATACATTAACATGAGTGCACCGCATCTAAATAAATCTGGCCAGAGCTGTATTGGAACAGACTATCGTAGTGCTTTAAGTGCACTTATTGGTGATAATGCCAGCAATTCTACCAACTGATGTGACACATACATATAGTATTCCAATTTAAGTATTATTGCTCACATATGTGTCATATATTCATCAGTTCTGCAGGCATATATGTGGTAATATCAGAATGTTATGTTAGGAGCTAACATGGATATATTATTGAGGAAATATTCTTGAATTGGTCTTTGAAGTATGTTATTATTAACCCCTTTTATCCAAAAGCGGAAGTGCGTGTTTTTCTTTAAAACCGTGACATGTTTACTTAAGCAGAGTTTAAGTACCAACTGATTGACTGACCATCAAGTGATCATGATACTGGCTTTCAACTGCTGTAAATAGATACAAATGAAATCTGTAACCCCTGAACTGGCATTTTGAATGAAATACTTTTCAGCCACATTGTCCTTCTGAATAAGTAATAATGCTCTGGCATTATAGCAGAAACTAAATTAATTCAAATAGCAACATATAAATTTATCTGGACGAAAGGTAAATTTTTGAATGCATATCATTACGCTACTAAATATAAGTAAATTGCAGCAGGATCTCTGGGTGTGAAATTGTCGCATATACTTATTTTTTCTTTTATTGTTGCTGCAGCTTATGGTCTTATGGATTTCTGGCATTCCCAATGGGAATAAAGTGACACATTAAAAAAAAGATCATCTTGTGCAACAAACAATTTGCAGGAGGAACTCAGTGTGTCGAGCAGTCCTGATGCAGGGTTTCGACCTGAAATGTTGACATTTCCTTTCCTTCCACAGATGCTGCTCGACCCGCTGAGATCTTTTTTTTAATGTGTCACTTTATTCCCACTGGGAATGCGCTGCTTGAAAACGTGGTGAGACCAGATTCAGTAGATAATTGCAAAGGAATTAGATCAATATTTAAAGAGAAAGTGAGGTGAATCACTCCCTCTGTGATTAGTTGGCTGAGCTGTTGTTTATTCTTGTTGCCGGGTAGAATGCTAATTGTAGAGTGCCAATTTATATTTAATTCTTTAGAAGCCAACTGGATTTACTTCTGTGTTAATTACAGACACAGAATTGTATAGCACAGAAACGGGACCATGTCCATGCTGACCTCTTTAACCATCTACACCAATCCCGTTTGCCTGCATTAGGATTGGGGTTGTGAAAGTGATTGTACCTGACTCCACCTCCTCCTCTGGCAGCATGTAGCAGATACCAACCACTCCCAGTCTTAAAAAATAACTTTCCCCTCAAATCTCATTTGAATCTCCTTCCTCTCACCTTAAACCTGTGCCTCTAGTTTTTGACTCCCCAACCCTGTGACCATCCACCTTACCTATGCCCCTCATGAACCTCTATAAGGTCACCCCTCAGCCTCTTTTGCTCCAGGGAAAACAGTGTCAGCCCAGTCCAAACAGTCTCCTTATAGCTCTATCCCTCCAGTCCTGGCAGCATCATTGTGAGTTTTTTCTGCACCCTCTCTTGCTTAATCACATCCTTCCTATGGTGTGGTGACCAGAACTGCGCTCAATATTCCAAGTGTGGTCCTACCAATGTCTTGTACAGCTGTATCGTGACATCCCAACTCCCCATCCAATGAAGGCAAGAGTGTCAAATGTCTTCTTCACCACCCTCTCTACCTGTGTCACTACTTTCAGCGAACTATGTACTTGTACCCCTAGGTCTCTCCATTCTACAACACTCCCCAGGACACTGTCATTGACTGTGTAAATCCTGCCCTGGTTTTAACTTACCAAAATGCATCACTTCGGTCTTTGAGTTAAATTTGATCTGCCATTCCTTTGCCCACTTTCCCAGTTGATCTAGATCCTGTTGTAACCTTAGACGACCTTCTTTGCCGTCCACCACACTACCAAATTTGGTGTCATCCACAAACTTACTAATCATGCCACCTACTTTCTCATCCAAATCGTTTATATATGTGATAAACAGAAAGAGATCCAGCACTGATCCCTGCTGGTCACAGGCCTCCAATCTGAAAAACAACCCTCCACTACCACCCTTTGATTCTTTCTACCAAGCCAATGATGTATCCAGCTGGCTAGCTCATCCTGAATCCAATGTGCCTTAACCTTCTGGACCAAGCTACCATGTAGAATTTGTTCAGTACTTTATATTTTAATGACTTTCCTCCTATCGCCATGAGCCATTTTATTGAATATAATGGACATTTAACGTAGATTATCAACAAAAAATTGCAGATGGTAGAAGTCTGAAATAAAAGCCAAAAATACCGGAAATACTCGCTAGGTCAGTCAGTATCTTTGGAGAGGGAAGCAGTGTTAATGTTTCAGGTTGATGATCTCTCATCAACACTTGGAACTGTTAGAAAACAAGTGAATAGTGGCGTAGAACTGAGGAAATGATTGTGATAGGGTTAAGACCAAAAGATATTAAATGTTGCAAGTGATGCTGGAACTGGCTGAGGTGGGTGGGGAGGGCTTGTCCGTCACCGCTGATCTGCTCGGAGGAGGTGTAAATGGAAGAAGATGAATGACCTTAGACAAGAGAAAAAATATATAAACGCTGGAGTTGTAGGATACAAAATACTGCTTAAGCCACATTGTGAGCACTGAACACAGCATTCTAAATTGGTAGAAGTGAAAGTGAATTACTGCTTCACCTGGAAGGAATGTTTGGACCACTGGATAATGAGAGGGATGAGGCTGTGGTTGCATGGGAAGGTACCCTGAGAAGGGCAGTAGGTGTTGTGAAGATGGATGAGTAAACCAGGTGGTCAAAGAGGAATGTCCCTTTGAAATACCAAAAGGTGAGGAGGAGATATTTCTTGAAGGTGGTATCTTTTACCTTCCAGCCACAGCTTTACATATTTATTACCAGGTGCTGCTTGGAAATATTGAGCAAGTTGTGTACACTGGAGCATTGGAGACGTATAGTATGGAAACAGGCCCTTTGGCCCATCAACCACCCATTTACACTAATCCTACGTAAATCCCATTTTTTATTCTCCCTTTATTCTCATCAGCTCCTCCTAGACTCTACCACTCACCTACACACTAGGAGCAATTTACAGTGGCCAATTACACTGACCAACCTGCACGTCTTTGGGATGTGGGTGGAATCTGTGCACCCTGAGGAAACCCACATGGTCACAGAGAGAACATGCAAACTCCACACAGCAACACTAGAGATCAAGATTGAACCTGGACAGCTGGAACTGTGAAATTAGCTGTGCCACTGTGCAGACCGACTTTGACAAAATTCTTTCATACGAATTCTTGAGTTGGCCTTTTTAGACATTCTGTCAGTGACTGTCAAAACATTCATATCTGTTTAGGAGTTCTGGAGCCAGCAGTCCATGTTAGTAACACAGAGAAAGTTTGAACCAGGCTGCAGGTGCTATCTGGGGGTTTAAGTTGAAATCTCTACCTCCATCCCTGAGGAAGCCAGTGCACGTAAACACTGAGCGACGCACCTCATGTGAACACATTTGAGACGCAGTCAGAGTTGGGATGAACTATGTTTTGTTTTGGTCCTTTCCACCTGACTTACCCATTGTGGTGATGGAATTAGTTCTACCATGTGCAAAGATGACTGAAATTTCAGCTTTAGAAACTGGGCTGTATTGTAACAAATTTGAAATTATAAGGGTAGCTTTTTATCATTAGAAAATGATAAACATATTCAGTTACACAGGAGTTCCGCTCATAAGATAAGATCTTTATTAGTCACATGTACATCGAAACACACAGTGAAATGCATCTTTTGCGTAGTGTTCTGGGGGCAGCCCGCAAGTGTCGCCACGCTTCCGGCGCAAACATAGCATGCCCACAACTTCCTAACCCGTACATCTTTGGAATGTGGGAGTAGACCAGAGCACCCGGAGAAAACCCACGCAGACACGGGGAGAACATACAAACTCCTTACAGAAGTGGCTGGAATTGAACCCGGGTCGCTGGCACTTTCTACTCTCTCTATATCTCACAGTACTTCTATTACTATCTTCTTTTGGATCAAACATTAATCCAAAGACCCATTTATCTTCTCAAGTGAATGTAAATGTTAATCAGTAAAACTGCAGATGCTAGAAATCCGAAATAAAAACAGAAAATGCAGGAAACACTCAGCAGGTCAGGCAACATCTGTGGAAAAGAAACAAGAGTCAATGTTTCAGTTCTGAGAACATTTGTTGGTTTATGGTTCACACCTGCTGAGTGTTTCCAGCATTTTCTGTTTTTATTATGAATGTAAAAGCTCCCAGAAGAGTTATCGTAATGTTTTAGCCAACAGTTATTCCTCAGCCAACACTGTATCTCGTTATTTACCTGATTGTGGGCTGTTTGCTTTGCCAATGAGGGTGGTAAATCTCTGGAATTCTTTACCCATGATGATTGTGTTGGTTGAAATACTGGAGATATTTAAAGAGGATGTATTTCTGAAAGATTAGGGGATTTTTAAGGCTACGGTGAGTGGACACACAAGAGCACTTGAGGCCTGGGATTGTTCAACCATGATCACACTGAATCGCGGAGCAGGATAGAAGGACCAGTTGACCTGCTCCTGCTTCTATTCTCATATATTATTGACGCTGTGACTACACTTCAGAAAGTACTCCATTAGCTGTGCATCATTTTGGGACATCCCTGGATTGTGAAATTACTTTTAAAATTTCTCTCTTCTGTACCACACTTGACAACCATGCATGCAGCTTTACATGGTACTCCATAAGCTCAGAACTATCTCCAGGTCAGATGATGCTTATCGATTTTCTGCAATTTAAAATAGTCATTTCAATCGATCAGCTTCAGCAAGGAGTGTTAGTAAGCTTCATGTGTTGGTTGTGGACCAGTCTTATTTGACTTGGCATGCAGATAGAACTGTACTCAGATCTCTTCCTAAGTTCCTCCCCAAGGGGGTCTCGGAATTCTTTGTTATACAGGACTTACAATTCCTTCCTTTTATCAAGCCCCACATGCTTCAGAAGTGCATCTTAGATTCCACTTTGCAGATGTAAAGAAAGATCTGTTTTTACATCAGCAGCTAAATTCTTATGAAATTCAAGTCAACTAATTCAAATCTTATGGGGTAAGGACCCTTGGAAATCCTGCCATGAATCTGGGATTAGCAAACTAAATTGTTCAGTGCTTACTTTACTGGTACCATCTGGTGGACTGAAGTAAAGTCTAGCACCATGACCAAATTCAGGGCTAAAAAAAAAGGCTTAGTTTAAATGAATTATTTAGGAAGATATTTGTAAAATGCTGCTTGAGATAGCATGTTAAAGCACACTAATTGGTCTTCGGATGAGAGGTCATTAACCAAAGAGGACTTTTAGAATTATTTTTCTGGAAAGCAATTGAGACCAATTTTAACCCTATCGATGCTATTTGCTACAAGAATTTTCAAAGAAAAATCATTGTAATATAAATTCCCCAAAAGCAAATTCAACAATTGTTCCCAAAAATATTAGCCTGATGCAGTTGAAAAAATGAACAAAAATTATAGTCAACAATGGCAACTATTAGACAATCAAAGGGAGAGTTTTGTATTTCTGCAGCACCTTTCTTGCCCCAAAGCACTTGACATATTTTTGATATGTTATCATTGTGGTAATGTGGGAAACACAGCAGCCAATTTGTGCATCCGGATGCATCACAGCTTGTTATGGCAACTGCTCTGCCCAAGGCCACAAGAAACTGCAGTGAGTTATGAATGCAGCCCAGTCTATCATGCAAACCAGCCTCCCCTCCACTGACTCCATCTACACTTGCTGCTGCCACGGGAAAGCAGCCGACATAATCAAAGACCCCTCCCACCCCAGTCATTCTCTCACGTCAGGCAGAAGATACAAAAACTTGAAAGCACTCACCACCAGATTCAGGGATAGCTTCTATTCTACTGTTATCAAATGAATGGACCACTCATGTGCTAAAGATTAATCCTTGATCTCCCAACCTACCTCATTATGGCCCTTGCACTTTATTTGTTTACGTTCACTGCACTTTCTCTGTAGCTGCTACACTATATTCTGCATTCTATTTTCTTTTTACTGCCTCAATGTACTTATGTGTGGTGTGACCTGCCTGGATGGCATGCAAACAAAAATTTTCACTGTATCTCAGTATGTGTGACGGGTAATAAACCCATTCCAATTTTATCACTCACCAACTTTTATCACTCATCAATTTTTATCACTCATCAACTTTTACCGATGCACCATAGAAAGCATCCTATCTGGATGAATCACGGCTTGGTACAGCAACTGCTCTGCCCAGGACTGCAAGAAACTGCAGAGAGTTGTGGACACAGACAAGCATGTCACGGACACCAGCCTCCCCTCCCTGGACTCTGTCTTTGCCTCTTGACATCTTGGTGAAGCAACCAGCATAATCAAAGACCCCACCCACCCGAGTCATTCTCTCTTCTCTCCTCTTCCATCAGGTAGAAGATACAGGAGCCTGAGGGCACGTACCACCAGACTCAAGGACAGCTTCTATCCCAGTGTGATAAGACTATTGAACGGTTCCCTTATACGATGAGATGGACTATGACCTCATGATCTACCTGGTTGTGAACTTGCACCTTATTGCACTGCACTTTCTCTGTAGCTGTGACCACTTTACTCTGTACTGTTACTGTTTTTACCTGTACTACCTCAATGCACTCTGTACTAACTCAATGTAACTGCATAGTGTAATGAATTGTCCTGTACGATCGGTATGCAAGACAAGTTTTTCACTGTACCTCGGTGCAAGTGACAATAATATACCAATACCAATTCCAATTCAATAGCAAGCTATTGCAAGCAGGACTGTGATAGTGATTAGGTATTCTGTTTCTACTAATGTCGATTGAGAGATAAAATGTTGACCAGGGCACCTTGAGTGTGTCCCCTGCTTATCTTCAAAATAGTGCAATAAGATCTTGAGGTAGAGCACACAGGTCCTCTGTTTAATGTCTCATTTGAAAGACAGTACCTCAAACAGCTCCGGACTGCCTCAGAATGTCAGCTTTGATTATGGATTAAAAAAAGCTTCAGTTTATTCTGCAAGAAAAAAAAATTCCTTTTTATTGTAATAGTAAATACTTCCATCCTGAGGAGGAACTCAGCATAGGGATATGAAAAAACAAATGTATTAGAAACAGGAGATCGCTTGGCTCCTTAAGCCTCCCCTGCCATTTAATAAGATCTGATTGTAACTGCATTCAGCCTCTCCATGCTAAACTTTCACCCCCTCTTGCTTATCAAGTATCTATCTACCTCTGCCTTAAAAATATTCAGAGACCTTGCTTTCAGTGCCCTTTGAGGAAGAGAGTTCCAAAAACTCATGATCCTCTGAGAGGAAAAAAAAATTGCCTCAACTCCATCTAAGTGAACAATCTCATGTTTTCAAACAGTGACCCCGAGTTCTAGATTCTCCCACAAAGGGAAACAGATTGCTTATCTTATGCTGAACTTCCTTCATTTTTCAATTATTCTCTGTGGCTTTCTTCATACCACATTCCTTTTTTGGATTGAGAAAATTGGACACCTGTTTTGCTGAATAATAGAGTAAATTATTTTGTTTGACTGACTGAAGAGGGAGTTTTAGTGTGGGTGATTGTTCGGATGTTAAATAACGAAAAAGACCAAGCATTTGAGGTAAATGCTGTCAACCAAGATTTCGCTGATGTGGGACAAGGTGTGAATAAGCAGTCAACTTTGGGAGGTGGTTTGCATTTTGAATGTATGGAGGTGGCAGGCACAGGCCTCAGGAGACACAGCAGCAAAAGAAAAGTGTGGACAACTTTGGGGAAAAATTAGCTGTCTTTACATCACTATTTATGGGTCAAGAGGGCTTCCAGGCACCCCCAATCCACCATACCATTGACATATGACCTCATACAAAAACCTTTGGTGTCTTGAGCCAGAACCTCCTTGGGCCATGGATTGGACCTACCTTTTTCCACTTTTCCCATCTCTACAACCCACCAGTAAATATTTAGACCTTAGTTATTAAGCTGTGACATGTTTAAGGGATGTAAGCAAGGGTCAGTCCAACTATCTGACTTAATCACTTGGAAATGAATAGAGTCACTGTGTTAATTTGCCAGCTGGACAACTGGGCTATAGCTGTAAGCTGATGCAGAGGACTAATAACATGCCGTTACTGTTTGTCTTTTTACCCAGTATTCGACGTCATCAAGAGCGAAGGGCAATTTTAACTCCAATTCTGACAGATTTCAGTGTACGAATAACAGCTGCCCCCGCCATTCTTTTCAAAAAGCTCTCACCTGAGAGTGCACAGACCGAGGTCAGTAATGTGAATTTTAATAAACTTATTATTTTTATAATGATGAAATGGTCTATTTACAATAAGGTAAGATATTTTTATTAGTCACATGTACATCGAAACACACAGTGAAATGCATCTTTTGCGTAGAGTGTTCTGGGGGCAGCCCGCAAGTATCACCACGCTTCCGGTGCCAACATAGCATGCCCACAACTTCCTAACCTGTACGTCTTTGGAATGTGGGAGGAGACCGGAGCACCCGGAGGAAACCCACGCAGACACGGGGAGAACGTACCATCTAAAATGATTTAGATTCTCCATCTGCTAAAGTTGGTTCGACCTTTCCTCTCTAATCCCCTAAAATATTGGTGCTTCTCCAGTTCTGCCTGACTTTAGTTGTTCTGTCATCGGTGACCTATAATTCCCTCCTTACACCTTTCCACTGTTTAAAGCACTTCTTAAAACTTACAGTTCAAATCAAGTATTTATTATTTGCCCTAACATTTCGTTTTGTGGCTTGATATCAAATTTTACTTGTTAATATTACTGTGATTTCTCCCAAAGTTTTATTGTTAATGGCACACTTAAAAACAATTTGCTTTTTTTAAATAAATTCTATTCCTGCTTCAATTAAGATGAGTTCTTGTCAGCCCAGTGTTTTCGTTGTTAAGTCACTTTCTAATCACATCCAGTTCACTTTACAAAGCATCCCTTTTACTCTTGGAAGGTGGAAGTTACCAAAAGAGGTAATGGAGATCTGGTGCTCCTTCCCAAAAAACTCAGTCAGGGTGACTGGGGCAAGGACGCTGAGGGTAACTCTTAAAAGTTTTTAAATAAAGATTGAACAATTTTTCTTAGATAAGATTATCAAGAATTACAGAACCAGTGTGGGTACAAGAAGTTAAGATATTAGATATTTATTTATTAGTCACATGTACATCAAAACACACGGTGAAATGCGTCTTTTTGCGATACTGAGAATGTGCTGGGGGCAGCCCCCAAATGTCGCCACTGTTCCGGCATCAACATAGCATGCCCACAGCTCCTAACCTGTACGTCTTTGGAATGTGGGAGGAAACCAGAGCACCCGGAAGAAACCCATGCAGACACACGAGGAGAATGTACAAACGCCTTACAGACAGCGGCGGGAATTGAACCCGGGTCGCTGGTGCTGTAATAGCGTTATGCTAACCACTACACTACCATGCTGCCCATATCAGATACGGATTGGTTATGATCTGACTGACTGCTGAGGGGGTGAATGAGCCCCATTACTATGCAAGTGTATTCCTAAAGTCTGAAGAAATATTCTATGAAATATTAACTACCTGATGTATTGATTTGGATTTACTACTCTGTTGTATGTGTCTCACATATAAACTTGTGACTTTAATTTTAATATTCTTGTCTTGAAATGTTCGTATGACTCCACTATGCAGGAAGTCAGGTTGTTTGTAATTTATGTATAATCCCATCACAGGAAATAGTAGTGTGCGGCCATTCACTGGAAGTCAACATCACCACAAGTCTGGATTTCTTCCTCAGTGTAGCTCAAGTACAACTTCTACAGCAGCTGGTACAAGCCAATATGCTTGGAGTGGAGGTGCCAGACCAAACATCAGAGGTAATCTCACACCTGATTTCAATTTGCTTTCTCATTTTTTCCCCAATTTTTGAATTACAATTTCCAAAGAGGAAGATAAAGCACAAGGATAAAGAGAAAACACTGGCGTTAAAAATAGATCTATAACATACATCCTGCAGCAGGTTCAATCCAATCCTATCCAATCCAAGCTATTGTTGTCCATGAGTTAGGTAGAATTTACAGCATGGAAACAGGCCATTTAGCCCAACTGGTCCGTGCTGCTATTTATGATTCAGATTGTGCTAAGAATCATTAAAGAAGTTCAACCACATTATTTGCCTGTGGTTTGAAGGTCTTGAGTCACATGAATACTGGTTGCCAACATTTCAAAAGCCAACACAAAGAAACAGGCAACAAAGGGGATCCCTGTTGAATGTTCTAATGGAAATGTGATCTCATTAGGGACAACTGATGTATGGAGCTGGGAGATAAACAATGGTCTTTTAAACTATAGCTGACATTAAAAAAAATGAAGAATAACACAGATTATGCCTTGCAGAATATCGCATTACCATCTCATGCTATGTGTATGGTTTTCTTTTGGAAGCCAGAAAACGACTGGGGATTCAAATCGGACAGTTCACACTAATATGGTCCACAGATTGTGGTGTTGAACTTTAATTGGAAGGAAGAAGTATTCTGAATTATAGGACTGTGAATACTTCTTTTTGTCAATCAGCAGTATATTTTTTGTCAAATTTTAGAGTACATTTAAATATTGTTGTTTCTGTGTATATTTTACTTTGTGGTTAGCTGACCTGCTTATCACTTGTAAAACATAGTTCTTTAAAGTTTGATATTAGTTTGAGATCTGTAACCAAATTAATTTTCTATAAAAATAACCTTTCTTTGCCCATATAGCTAAAAGCCATTACTCCATCTAAGTGAACTGTCTTGCTTAATAAAATGCTAACTTGGATGTTCTAAAAGCCCATTTTGAATCAGAATCACGTTTATCATCACTGACTTGTATGTTGTGAAATTTGTTGCTTTGTGGCAGCAGTACAGTGCAAAGACATAAAATTACTATAAATTATAAACTAAATAGTGCCAAAAAAAAGGAATAATGAGGTAGTGTTCATGGGTTCATGGACCATTCAGAAATCTGATGGCGGAAGGGAAGAAGCTGTTCCTAAATCGCTGAGTGTGGGTCTTCAGGCTTCTGTACCTCCTCCCCGATGGTAGTAACGAGAAGAGGGCATGTCCTGGATGGTGAAGGTCCTTAGTGATCAATGCCGCTTTCTTGAGGCACCACCTCTTGAAGATGTCCTCAATGTGGGGAGAGTTGTGCCTGTGATGGAGTCTACAACCCTCTGCAGCCTTTTGTAATCCTGTGCATTGGAGCCACCATACCAGGGTGTGATGCAACCAGTCAGAATGCTCTCCACCATGCATCTCTTGAAATTTGCAAGAGTCTAGTGACATACCAAATCTCCTCAACTACTAATATGAAGCAGAGCTGCTGGCGTGCCTTCTTCATCATTGCATCAATGTGTTGGGCCCAGGATAGATCCTCCAAAATGTTGACACCCAGGAACTTGAACGAGGAAGAACGGGTACGTTTTCTTCAGTGTGCAGCCTATATTTATTCCTCTATAAGTACCTTAAAAACAGGTTATCTGTACTCTGTCTTTTTGGTGCTGTTAGAAGCTTGCTGTGTGCAGATTAGTTGCTTCATTCCTATGCTCTACAACACTATGCCATTGGTTGTAGAGCACTTTGAGGCATTGTGCAAATGTAAAAGGTGCTTTATGTATGCAAGTATTTCTTTATTTCGGTTTCTTGGTTGTTAGCCACCATCTTGTCCGTTTGAAAATTTAAGTGATAAAAATGTTTTAATTGGGCTTGCAAATGATGTTATGAAAACTCACCTGAAAAAATTAGAAGTGAGGCAATGGGTGGAGGCAATGAAACATTTGTGTCGGTTAAACAACACTTTGTTTTTTAGAGTTTTAAATAAGCAAATTAAGCATTCTAAATGCAACACAGGTGACCCCCCCCCCCCACCCCATTAACAGGGGTTTGTGTTCCTAGAAAACGGTCCATATCACGATTTTCTTTAACACAAAGCTGCTTCATCCGGGCGTGTGTGAAGGAACACAACTTGAAAAGAAAATTGTGCTTATTATTTTTGTTTTCCCCACTTAAATTCTAAGAGCGAACTTTATTCCAGATCTCAAGTTGTGATTTGTGAATTCTGTAAGGGCGAATTTCTGTTACCCAAACAGCCATAATGCAGGGGCTGCCTATATCTTATTCAGAACATTTCAGAATCAGGTTTATTATCACTGAGGTTGTTGTTTTGCGGTAGCAATACAGTGCGAGATATAAAGATTGCTATAAGTTATCAAAATAAATAGTGCGAAAGAGGAATAACAAGGTAGTGTTCATGGACCGTTCAGAAATCTGATATTAGAGGGGAAGAAGCTGTTCCTAAAACGTTGAGTGTGGGTCTTCAGGCTCCTGTACCTCCTCTCCAATGGTAGCAATGAGAAGAGGGCATGTCCCAGGTGGTGAGGGTCCTTAGTGATGGATGCCGCCTTCTTGAGGCACTGCCTCTTGAAGATGTCCTAGATGGTGGAGAGGGTTGTGCCCGTGATGGAGCTGGCTGAGTCTACAACCCTGTGCAGCCTCCTTCTATCCAACACTTCAGAGCCTCCATACCAGGCCGTGATGTAACCAGGCAAAATGTTCTCCACCATACGTCTGTAGAAATTTGCAAGAATTTCATATTGCTGAATTCCACTTTCAGTGTCAAATTATTCCGAAATATATTGACACCCTTCAAAGTGCCTTTGACGCTGATAATTTGACAAGCTAAGTGGTTTGAGTTTGCATGAGGACCATCATCCCTCCACCATATATCTCTTTGTGAGGACTCAACTCTGATAACCACCTGCCTGTTGAACTCCCTGTACTAAAACCAATAAAATGTGCATTTTCAGGAAAGAATTCTGTGCTCAATAATTCATGTGTTAAACATGGCAATGGGTTTCTTCATGTGCCAAAATACACAGCAAATCAAAAAGAAATATAATGAAATAATTTTTTAAGTATTGTCAAGGTTGAGTTTATTGTCATATGCACAAGTACATATGTGCACAGGTGCAATGAAAAGCTTCCTTGTAGCATCATCACAGGCACATAGCATTATATGAGCAGCATTCACAGTAAAATGTAAATTAAACATAAATACAATTTTTACAAGAAAAAAACACAATTAGAACAAAAAAACAAAGTCCGTTTTAGTGCAAAGTGATCAGAGTGATCGTAGTGTTGCTAAACTGTGGTGGTGATTAGGGTTTTGTCGATTGGTTCAAGAACCAAATGGTTGAAGGGAAGTAGCTGTTCTTGAACCTGGTGGTGTGGGACTTCAGGCTTCTGTACCTCCTGCCCGATGGTAACTGTGAGAAGATGGCATGGCCTGGATGCTGGAGATCTTTGATGATGGATGTTGCCTTCTTGAAGCAGCGCCTCCTGTAGATAATACTCATGGTGGGGAGGGATATGCCCATGATGGTAACATCAGCTCAAGATACAGCACTTCACCTTCTGACAATATATGTTACTGTTTTCCAGACTGAACATTGAACTCAAATACTCAAGATTATGAACAATTCTGACATTTTTATTTCTGATCTCAAATATGTCTCAACTTAAATGTGGTAATTTCAAATACTCTTTCTCCATTTACTCCTCTAAACATTGCACCTTGCAGGATCAGCATTTTTGTCATTGAATCTCTCCTGTCTCCCACATACTATCACAGACCTTCCCTTTTCCACTGCCATAACAGCATAAGAGAAGGTGTAGGCCCTATGCCCTCAGAGCCTGCTCAGCCATTCATTAATCTCATGGCCGATTTTCTGCTTCAGTGTGACTTTCCATCATTATCATGTATTCCTTGATTCCCATAACACCCAGAAGTGCATTGTTCTCTCTTTTGAACACAATCGATGATTGAACCTTCCCCATGATGGAGAATTCCAAAGATTCACCATCCTCTGAGTGAAGAAATTTTTCCTCAGTCCTAAATGGCCTATCCCTTATTCCCATCCAGGCTTTTCTTCAGATGAAACACCTTTCCTGCATCCATCCTGTGAAGCCCTTGAAGAATTTTGCAAGTTTTAAAGAGATCTCCTTTCATTCTTTGAAGCTCAAGATAATACAATCCCAGTGTACTCAACTGTAAATGAAAATCAAAAAACTATAGATGATAGAAACCTGAAATAAAACAAAATAGAGTAAAAGAAACAAAGAATGTTTTAAGTCAAAGACAGCACAGTGGCAGAGCTAGTAGAATCACTGCCTCACAGCGCCAGAGATTGGGTTTAATCCTGACCTCGGGTGCTGTCTGCGTGGAGTTTGCACATTCTCCCTGTGACTGTATGGGTTTCCTGCGGATACCCAATGATGTGTGGGTTGATAGGTTAATTAGCCACTGTAAAATGCCCCTGGCAGGTAGGTGAGTGGTAGAGTTTGTGGGAGCTCTTGAGAACTCCCACAAAGAAGGGCTTAATGTAGGAGTAGTGTAAACGAGTGGTTGATGGTCGGCATGAACTCATTGGGCCGACTGGTCTGTCTCCATGCTGTATCTCTATGACTCAATGGCGACAAGAATTATCCACAAAATGCAGGTTGAGGTAGAAATTGGGGGTAAGTGCTAACATTTACTAGATGTGGGTTTGACTTTTGCTGGATTTGACTAGGGCTGGATGTGGATTTGACTTTTGAGTGCAATGGTGTTGAGGTGGGTTTGCCTTATAAAAGGAAGAAAAAGGTTTTAAGGAAAATATAGGTGGACGCAAGTGAGGAACAAAGTATGGACTCCTCCAGTATGACCAGGCAAAGTCTTGCTCAAGTCTTTACGCTGTAATGAAGTTTAGATTTATTCAGGAATTATTCTGTCATTTTGTTTGAGAAGCCTCAGAATTTGTAACAAAGCAACAATGAGGGAAGTGGTTCCACTCCAAGCCTTGTTTAAGGAGTGTCCGTCGCATTGACCGAAGCTTAGATTGAATGCTCTGAGGTTCAATTGACACTCCCTGGGGAGTGGGCAAAGTTTTTGTGTAATATGGTTAGTGAACGCAAGAAGTTCACAATAGCCATCTACAATGAAGAAAGAAGCAATGAAGCAGATAGGCGTTGACAAAATGACCTCTAAGCTTTGACTTTACACAACATAGGTTGATTGATTTGAACCTAATTTGGAATGAGAGCAACTACTGGAACTGCTTGACTTTCCTGACTTGTTTCTCTGCTTGAATTTACTGCTCCAAGTCTCTTTCTTCACAATTTTCAATGCACTTTATCTTTGGCTGCAAAGCACAGGTGGGATGTTCTGAGATATGAAAGGTGCTATATACATGTAATTATTTTCTTTTTTCTTTATCCCTTTGATATGTTATTTTGTCTTGAAGTCCACTTTTCTTTCTCTGATATCTCTATTCGACATCTAGGAATATTTCTCTATGAAATCAAAAATGACAGTGTGGGGTGTATAGAACAGTGGTTATGTTACTAGTCTAATAATCCAGGTGCTTGGGCTGTTGATCCAGAAACTTGTTCAAATCCAACCATGGCTAACAGAGGAATATTCATTCAAGAGATTGGGATGTTACTGCGTCCTTAATTACCCCTGAACTGAGAAAATTGAGTCAGAGTACAGGAAGGAGATAGAGAGCCTAGTGACATGGTGTCATGACAACAACCTTTCCCTCAATGTCAGCAAAACACAAGAGCTGGTCATTGACTTCAGGAAGGGGGGGCGGTACACATGCTCCTATTTACATCAATGGTGCTGAGGTCAAGAGGGTTGAGAGCTTCAAGTTCCAGAGTGAACATCACCAATAGCCTGTTGGTCCAACTACCAGGACACCATGGCCAAGAAAGCGCATCAGTCCCTCTGCTTCCTCAAGATGCTAAAGAAATTTGGCATGTCCCTTTGACCCTCACCAATTTTTATCGATGCACCATAGAAAGTATCCTATCCAGATGCATCACAGCTTGGTATGGCAACTGCTCTGCCCGTGACCACAAGAAACTGCAGAGAGTTGTGGACACAGCTCAGCACATCACAGAAACCAGACTCCCCTCCATGTCTATACTTCTCACTGCCTTGGTAAAGCAGCCAACATAATCAAAGACCCCACCCACCTTGGACATTCTCTCTTCTCCCCCTTCCCATTGGGCAGAAGATACAAAAGCCTGAAAGCACATACTACCAGGCTCAAGGTCGGCTTCCACAGGACTATTGAACGGTCCCCTAGTACGATAAGATGGACTCTTGACGACACAATCTACCTTGTTATGGCCTTGCACCTTATTGTCTATCTGCACTGCACTTTCTCCGTAACTGTAACACTCTATTCTGCATTCTGTGATTGTTTTCCCTTGTACTACCTCAATGCACTGTTGTAATGAAATGATCTGTATATATGGTTTGCAAGACAAGTTTTTCACTGTACCTCGGTACATGTGACAATAATGAACCAGTTTACCAATTTAAATTGTTGAAGGTCAAGAACATTAGTGTATCTGAAGTCATTTCTGGCTCAGAAAGGGTAAGGACAGTTCATTTCCTTTCCTGAAGGACTTTAACAAACGAAGCGGATTTTTTATGCATTCTGCTAATTTACAATCACCTTTGCTGTAACTAGCTTTTTAGTCCAGACTAGATGCAATAGTGGAGACACTGCAGATGCTGGAATCTGGAGCAACAAGCAACCTGCTGGAGGAACTCACCAGGTTGAGCAGCATCTGTGGGATGAAAGGAATTGTCGATGTTTTGGGTCCTGATGCAAGGTTTCAACCCGAAACATCAGCAATTCCGTTCCTTCCATAGATACTGCTTGACCTGCTGAGTTCGTCCAGCAGATTGTTTTTAGATACAATAGTGTTTAAGTTAACGGCTAGCAGAAAAGGTTTCATTGATCTACAGACGTGAGCTCAAATTCTACTATGGAACTTGGGGAATTTAAATTCAAGTAATTACATAAAATCCGGAATTATAGAGCAAAAGCCAGTCAAAGTGGTGACCATGAAACAGCTGGATAGTTGTGAAACCCCATCCAGTTTATTCATGTTCTTCAGGGGATGCAATCTACCATCCTTACCTGGTCTAGCTTGTATGTGACATCAGTCCCACCAATGTCATTGGCTTCTAATTGCCTCCTTTGTTCAAGGGAATTTAGTAATGGACAATAAATGGCAACACTGCCAGTGGTGCTCACGTACTGTGAATGAATAAGCTGCTGTGGTGGGATCCAACCTCGTGCATCTATAATCAGTGGGCCAGGCCTCTTGATATGAATCCAGTAATTTAATCACTCAGATAAATAAAATCTCAGGATCAGTAATAGTGACCATGAAACTACTAAGTTGTTGTGAAGCCCATTGGGTTCTCTAATATCCTTCACGGAAGGATATCTGTCATGTTTATCTTGTCTGACCTATGTGTGACTTAAGACCCACCAATGTGGTTGACTCCAATTGCCCTTTGAAAGGCCCTGGTATGTTATTTAGTTCAAGGGCAATTCAGAACAGACAATAATTGTTGGCCTTGCCAGAAATGCCCAAGAATTTGACATTTTTTGCTTGGGTTTTTGTTTCAGGTCACTGTCCCTAACAATATCCTCACTTGACATGGTCTGGTCGAGGCTATCTGGTTAGCATCCAGCTCCAACTCACGTATGTCAGGGGGAAAAAAAAGTACAGCAATTAACTGCTGAAAGATTGATTGTTCCTTGTTCCAAAACAGACATTTGAGATACATGGGAATGGATGTATGTAATTCTGACTGATTATTTTCAGAATTTAGTATTGTTACAGTTCAGTGAATGTTATGAATAGCATATCTCCAGTTGCATATGTTGAAGATAAATCTTCTGTTTCACCAAGTCTAGATTGATTCAGAAATTAGATATTCAAAATATTTCTGTAGTTTCAGGCACATGTGAAAAGGAGGTTATTTCTCCTAGGAGGTACTATTGGGAGTGTTGGTTCCACCAACACGTGAATTATGAGTTATGACTTATGGCCAAGTAAGCCACCTGTGACGTCAGAGTGCACCACGGCTCGGGTCTGCTGATCTCCCACTCAGCTGATTGAGTGTGTTGTAGTTCAATCTCATTGATTAGCACCGGAAGGCCGCTGAAAGTTAAAATTCAGCCTTGGAATCAGCTGGGTTAATCAGCCGAACTGTCTCCTTCAAGTTCTTATGTTAACTGTAGTTTGAGTGATGCATTTCACTGCTTACAGACAAAACACAAACCAGAATGTTTCAAGCAGCATAAGTTGTATTCCCCCCCTCCTTCAGGTTTGCAGGTTGTGTGTTGTTCATCTCATCATAAGTGACTTACTTGTCATAAGATATGCTCAGCCAAATTTATCCTTTAATGTTCATGAGTATCATGAAAGGCAGTAAAGCATGTTATTCTTGTGGTAATGACCTTCCCGTCATCCATTTGTTTAAAAGAATACTTTTACTTAATAGCATTTTTTTCATCAAAGTCGAGTGATATTCTTATCGAAAAGAGATTTATCTCTGCATTATAATTCCTGAAACAGTGTTAAGGGTATAGCCTTTTTATATAGTTAAAGGTGCTATGACAGCTGCTGGTGTTCTTTACTTTGCAGAGGTTTTTCTCAGCAACTGCTATCTTGAAGTACATTAAATTTGACATTTCTGCTCTTAAAGACTATGGCCATAAAATTCCCTCATCTACAGACACTCCATCCTCTTCCCTTTTCTGTAATTCCCAGTGTGTTGGCGCACCCTAGAGGGGTCACATAGTTATTTGCTCGATCTGTTTTAATGTTTCCAAAACCTGATGATAATATCAGACACAAATTGTTTCCACGAAAATTTGTTAACAAGGAACTTGAAGCCATTTTTTTCTATATTTTAAGAAATCAAGACCTTAGCAAATGCATAATACCTTTGTTCAAAGAACTATATTTGGTTCAGCAAGTCCATTATCTAGTTTGTGCAAGGTTTGATGGCTGTTTAACATTCCTTTCCAGCTATCTTTGAATTCATTCTAGTTAACCCATTCTTTTATGCATAGGCTGAACTAGTTGGGAGGAAGATGCAAGTACGTAATCCCCAGTACACTCCCAATTTATTGCTTCGGTTTGGCAAATTCCTGTAACCCTTTGAATTATTGCACAAGCTATCCATTGGGCACAATTCTTTTATTTTAGATGTATTCATTAAAGCAGAGAAAGGCAATAGCTTGCTGTTAAATTTTAAAGTAAGCCAATTAAGACAATGCCATTGATTCTTTTTTGTACCTTCATCTCGGTGGACTAAGTTTTAATACAGCTGGACTGTTGGAGACAAAAGCTTTGCTTCCGCTGGCTACAAAGGATCCATGTGATGTTAACGTTGGCAGTTTCCAAATCCAAACTCCATGGGTTCAAGTCTGCTGTGCAGAATTGTCCATAACTTGGCACTAAATTGGCTGTTCTTACTGACAAAAACCACAAGAATTGCTGGTATGGAAATAAAATTGCATTGCAGTGGAGAATTGTGATTATTTTTCCCAGGAAGGTGGAGATAGATTGTGCTTGTGACAGGTCAAAGCAATCTTTGCTCTGTACTTGGCCCCATTCAGTACCCACAATGGAGCTTCTGCTGCCACTGGGTACCAGAGGCAAACTACAGTCTCCCCCCAAAACAGAAACAGACCTCCTCCTCTCTCCATTTTTCTTAATTGAAAAGTAAAACCAATGGAATAGTTGGCAGTGGAATGAATGTGACGGAGACCAGGCTTACCAATCAGGGCCAGCATTTTCCTATCATCTAAGTGAATGAAGATAGATTAATAGCAGTGGAAAATGCGCGCCAGATTTTATGCTTTGTTCTTTTTAGTTTAATTTTGCTTTTTATCAAATTAATCACAAAGAAAGAGTATCTTCTTTCCCCTACTTTATGACTCAGTGTGTACTATACCTATTTGGGCAAATAATCTTCTGTCAGGCTAGGTAGGAGGAATCATTGTGTTTGTCATTTTATGGTTAGACAACTGGTTTTAGTCAGATTTAGAAGAAGAAAACCACATTTTAATTGATCCTTCAGAGATATCTCAAAACTCATTAACAGCAGTCAATTACTTCAACAACAACTTGTATTGCTGCAACCTTCAAGGTCATAAAAAGTACAAAAATAATTTGAAAAGAATGTTATGAAAGAAAATTTAACACTGAGCAGATGCGATATTTGGGCTGATATTCAGAAGCTGGAGGGGAGCTCCACACAACCGTACCACCTGGAGAACTTCGATGAAGGCTACAGTTGGAAAGGTGAAGGCTACAGTTGGAAAGGTCAAGGCTCAAGTGGTTGAACTCTCAGACAGTGAGTTCCCAATCTGGTCTCCTGGATCAATTGCAGAAGATGGACGAGCAGAAATCTGTCTCTTTTTTCTTGCAGGAATTTATGTGGAATCAGGAGGCCATGACCATGTCTGTGGAGTTCATGAGCACTTGCTTGCAAGGACTCAGTGCCAAAGCTGTCCCACATTACATTCTGGAGAAGGTGACATATGTTATGGAGACACAAATGGAGGCCATTTGAAATGTTTCTGCACACATGCAGTTTTGCTGTGATCCCACTAGATGCCTGATCTCTGTCACATGGGTGCAGTTTCATGTTCGAAGGGAACAACGAAATGCTAGATGGAAGCGGTTTGATGTCGTTGTAGAGCAGAGAGATTCCATGGATGAGCAGATCGTTATTTCACAGGCTTGAAGGCACGTACCACCAGACTCAAGGACAGCTTTTATCTCGCTGTTATCAGACTCTTGAACGGACCTCTCATATGCTAAAGACGAACTCTTGATCTCCCAATCTACCTTTTTGTGGCTCTTGCACTTTATTTGTTTACCTGCACAGCACTTCCTCTGTAACTGCAACACTATATTCTGCATTCTGTTTTCTTTTTACTATCCTCATGTACTTATGGATTGATCTGCCTGGATGGCACGCAAACAAAAGTTTTTCACTGTATCTCAGTACATGTGACAATAATAAATTAATTCCAATTCCTGGAGAACAGAAATGGAAAGTGGGAATTTGTCTCTTACCTGCAGGAAATTCTTGCCCTCCTCCCTTCCCACGTCAACTTTAACCCGGACCTGTCAGCCAGCTCTGCTTCAGATCAGGAGGTTGAAACAATGGTTGACCGATTAAGTGCCGTGAGACTGTTGCTACACTGTCCATCTAGTCCCCAGAGAGGTCGCCTGGCGTGCAGGTTCAGCAGGCTGAGGTCTTTCTTCATGAGGACCTGCTACAGCTGCCTGTCAGCAGCGTGCCCACCTGCACCCCACATCTAGCAATCCCAGAATGCATCTTCACTTGGCCCTGTGTGACATCTGCAGCTAGCTCACCTCGGACAGGACCTTCTCGTGGCACATCAAGGACATCTGTGCAATTTCTACAGGAAAGAGAGCAGGCAGACTGCAGCCTCACACGAGACAGAGCAACATGGTATTAGCATTTCGAAACCTACTTACAAATTAGTGAAATATAAAGAGACACCAGGAAATGTTATTTTTCATTGATGTTAAAAGTGACTTTATCATGTTATAAAGTTGTATTACTGCATTCAGCCCTGCGTGACCTGTCTGATGGTGGAACGAGCAGCAAAATGCGATACCCGGCAGAGATCTACTACAGTGGGTGTGATTGCACTGGAGAGGGTGCAGAGGAGATTCACCAGGATGTTGCTAAGGATGGAATGTTTCAGTTACGAGGAGAGACTTGACAAGTTGGGTTTTCCTTGGAATGGAGGAGATGGAGGGGGGAAACTGATAGAGGTGCACAAAATTACGAGAGGCACAGGTAGGATAGATAAGATAGTAAGAAACATTTTCCCATTGCAGAGTTGACTAAGACCGGAGGACATAGGTTTGAGGTGAAGAGTAAGAGCTTAAGAGGAGATCTGAGGAAGAATTTCTTGACCCACTGGGTGGTTGCAATCTGGCACATACTGCATGAGAAGTTGGTGGAGGCAGGTACCCTCACAATATTTAAGACATATCTGGACAAGCACTTGAATTGCCAAGGCATAGTTGGCATCAGACCAAATGCTAGTAAATGAGATGAGTATACATAGGTAATTGATGGTTGTCAATGACAAGGTGAGCTGAAGGGCCTGTTTCTGTGCTGTATAACTCTGGCAGACTTGAAAAGGTCCTGTGGTGGGAAGTTAAGGGTGAGGGTCATCTTGCTGCAACTGAGAGAGCAGTAAAGACTTGAAGTTATTCTTGCAACACCTTAGGTTCTTGGAAAACCTTAGGTTCTCCATCGAGATCTAGGTAAGAGGTGGTCAAAGGAGCCTGAGGAAGTAACTCTCTGTGGCTAGGCAAGCCTGCATCTCCTGGCCTGAGATCCCTGATCCACTCTGTCTGACCTGTAATCACTAGAATGACATCTCCAATAATAAATGGCTGTTAGTGGTATGGCTATAAATGTCCCTTTGGACACAGTTGAATGGTGTAAATGGAAGTGACCACGTCATCAGGAATGTTCTTCACAGGGAGAAATAATTGGTGCATTAGGGTGAATCATGCCCAAAAATATCTGGTCCAAGTTCCCGACAGGCTCTTCACGAGCTAACACATCAAAACTTTCCAAAGATCACATCTTGCACGCGATACATGTATAAAACGTGGACAAAAATGAGTCATACAGTCCTACAGCATGGACTAGGCCCTATGACCCACCAATTCCAACTCATTAATAAGTGTTCCTTGCCAACAACAAACCTCTCCTTACTTATGAAGATTTTCCTTGCTACATGTCAGTCTTACTTTGAATTTTTTTTTGTGAATGACATAGCTATCATATTATTTCTGGTTACATGCTATTCAGTGGTCAAAAGGGAGCAAAAATCATAGTCATGTAAAATTAAACCAAATCCTGATCTTGCATATATAAGAATAGGTCTATTCCAGAAGGAGCTCCAAAGCTCCCCCACCTTCTCTGCTCCTGAAAACTAACTTGTTTTCTCTCTTAGTTCTGACAAAGAGTCCGAGACCTGAAATGCTTATTGTTTCTGTTTCTTTAGATGCCGCCTGACTGCTGAGTATTCCCAGCTTTTCCTAGTTTTAGTGTAAAGCTGTAAACCCATATAAGCAATAGAAAGGCATTCAGATAAGCTGCGTACCATCAGAAATCCCTTTTAAAAGCCTTGCCTTAAGATGGACAGTTAACTTGCAGTCTGTTCCCAGAACCAATATGCATAGCCAAGAAACATGCAATAGGAGTTTATTAAGGGTTTTAGTATTGAAATACTATCAGAGGAGATGAATACTGCTGTTAAGGGTTAAAAGTACAGGGTTCAACAGCAAGACAGAATAGTGAGCTGCAAAGCAAGCCTGCCCATGAGACTCATCAGAGTAACCATTAAGAAGCCTGAGCAGGCTCAGAAACTGATTGCAAAGTGGAGGAGCCACATATTTCAGCCCCTACTCCTTAATATTTCAAGTACCAAATATTCAGCAACTGTTCTGGTCTTGAAATTACTGTGGTTGAGCCCCAAATGAGGCTAAGAGCTGGAAGAGAGGGAGTGTGAATGGCATAACCAAAACCATGCAATGTGGGTCGCCCAACGATGAGAATGAGAATTAAAGTGTTCACCTCGTCATTAGTGCTGTAGCATTTTCTGAGAAGCCGTGTTTCAGAATAGGAAGGAGCAGCAGCAATAGCTACAAGGCTCATCTTCAAAGGCTTCAACAAGAGAATATGACATTTATTGCTTTGTGTTCTTAGATGTGGAAAAGTTGACCATTTTTGGCACTGTGGACTAAAATGTACCATGGGCTAATCAGCTGTCAGAAATAAGCAGATTTGATGGGTGCTGAATTTACTTAGCAGAGTTAGTTCAGTAATTTCTGCAAGTGATTTTCCAAACAGGAAAAACTTAGGTATCTGCCCCTTGCTTCTTATTGAAATGTCAACCTCCAAACAAAAGGTCAGCATTTTCCTGCACTTGGACAACATCGCCACTTTGATATTTTCCATCAGTTCAAATGACAACAGAAAACCTCCAGAGGTCTCTGGATTATGCAGTGGAACAACTTTACATCAACGATTTCTACTGAGCACACCCTTCCAACAAACACACAATGTATTTGTTCAATGAAAGAAGTGAAGTCAAGAAGCAAAAAGAAAACCTACAGATGCTGGAAATCTGAAATAAAAATAGAATTCTGGAAATGCTCAGGAGATCAGGCAGCATCTGTGAAGATAGAGGCAGAGTTAATGTTTCACTAGAAAAAGTAGCATGTTATAAGAATTGAATTGTTAAAACCAAGAGGACCCTAATGCACCAGCTGAATATTGATTAACCATGGCACATCAGCAACACTATGTCATGGTGGGCTAGTTGCAGGTCTGGACTATTCTGCCCCAGAACTTTCTTTAGTCTGCTTAATCCTGCAGTATACACTTCCAGCTTGGTGTGCAGTCAGAAAGTTACTAAGGGTTAATAAATGAGAAGTGCACCATATTACCTCTTACACTTCATCTGCTCACTCTTTCTGTGGACTCCCAACAACGCAAGGAAGGCTTCTGAGTCTCCAGCTTAGGCAAGTGCCTGCACAAGGGAAAAAACAATCCACATTCACAATGCCAGGCTTGCCTGAGTACATCTGCAATCCAGCCCTGACTATGAGCCTCCATTTGATTGCTCACCTTACAATTACTGTGCCAGTATTATCACTACACCCCTCAGAGTACACTGTCCCACATTAATAAACCAAAAGATGTTAGAAATACTCAGCAGGTCAGATAGCAATTATTTCATATTTCCAGCGTCCACAGCAGTTTGCTTCTGCCCTATCTTTACTGAACTGCCATCTGTATCCTTCTTAAATCCAGAAAGTTAGACTGAAGTGGAATGGAATTCAATTATTCATTAGATACATGAATTAAAAGGTTAAACTGCTGCTGCATTCTCAGTGAGTTTGGGAACCATGCAAGTTATGATCAATGCGAGTAAAAATTATTGAGCCAGCTATGCTCTGGAATTCTTGTTCTCCGGTATTCTGGACTGAGCATCAAGAGCTAAGTTGATGAAATCGTATTTTAAAATTTCAATGGATCTATTGAATAATGTTCTATTGTATTCTAAGTACAAATGCAGCATACAGGCATTGTAATTGCTCACACGAGTTGTCGTACAATAGCAAAAAGAAATGTGTACCACTTTAAAATTTCCACTCATTTTCCTCGAGATTTTTTACTTCAAACTATTTGTAACAATAGTTTTAAGTATATCTGTGAACACTGATCTTCAACTGAAGTCATAATTTAACAGGAACAAATTAGAAATTGTTCTCTTTCAAATTATTTATTGTGTCTTTTTTGTGGAGGATTGTAGATATTTTTCCCTTCCCCTGCTGACTCCTTGGGTCTCCCAAGTCATATATAATTCTCCATCTGAGGAAGTGAATAAGTGTGTTACTCTCTGACCTCAGTCAGTTTTATTTTCAGTTGGTAAATGGGAACTGATGTGTACCACAGTAGCTTGGAATGACTTGTCTTCAGATGTGACCTTCTTTCTCTGTCCACCACTCTGCGCTTTTCACCCATTTCACATTCCCGCCAACTGCCTCTTCCCTCTCCCCACCTCCCCCCGTCCCCCCATTCCCCTACCACTAAAAGTGGCCATATTGGGCACAGTGCATTGAGTAACAAAAACATTAGTGTTCCAGCCTGCTGGGGAAGTCAGAGGCTAAGACCTTAATCATGGCTTAGAGCAATTAGTTTTGCCAATAACTTGTTGCAGCTTCTTTGAACCGTGGCTTTTGACTCCTTCATAACAACTTATTTTTGAACTTCAAATAACCTTAGTTTTGTTGCTAGCTCATCAACTGTACTAAATGTGCAACCGTTTGCTGTTTTATATTTATGAAGGTTATCATCTATAGGGGAAAATTATATTATATCTAAAATATTTAAGCTAACAAGTCGGCTGTGTTTATTCCAGTGGATTGCTTTTATTCTAGTGGGTTGCATTTGTAGGGTCTCTGTGGGTTCCAGTGCTTTGGTGTTCCAGTGTAATACTAGCCAGATAGAGATATTATGCATCTGGAAGCAGACTTTTATCAATGGCCCATACCGGCCTTTTAAAAAGGCACATCCTTTCCAGAAGCTAGTCATGAGATGGACTGTTTCATTGAGGACAGTGTTTGATTTTCTGTGGTTGCTTTAGACCACATTTGTATATAATAAAAAGGTGGGCCCCACTGGTTTCATTTTCATCCTGACAACACTTAAAAAGACAAATTGATTTTAAGTACTTTAGTTCCACATGTTTGTTGTTGCATTGTTCCTAATTTCTTGACTACGTTATTGAAATTCTGTCTATAGACAGGGATTGTCTATAGACAGACAAAAGGGATTGTCAATGGTCTCTATGTGGTAATGTTTGAAGAACATAAATTAAAAACACTGTTGCCTTCACAAAATTACATCATTTACTTTGAATTACTATTTTCAGGTAGGACATTACAGATGGTGTGGGTCTGCAAGTTTGTAGCTTTTCATAAATGCCTATTAATTGTGGTTCTGTGGCTCAGAATAATTTTTGCCATCGTTTGAAAACCAGAGAATATTAAATTGCTGTAATAAATATCAGAAGGGAAACATTAAATGAATTCATTTTCCAGAAATGTTTACCTCTGACCAGAGAAGGTCCAGAACAAAATTGGAGTTGGGTCTTTCAAATCTGATATCGGGAGGCATTTCTACATCAAAGGATGGTCCAAATCTGGAGCTCTCACTGTCCAGAACCTGTTGTTGTCAGTCAACCGAAGATTTTATGAGTATTAAATATCTGAGTAGCTGGAATTAACATGCGGATCAATCTTGAAGTAATTGAATGACAGAATAAACCCATGGTGCAATTCAACGAAAGTGGCATTCTCTCTGGCCAACATTTAACTCAAAACACCTATGCTGCCATGAAAGGTTGGTGAAAGCAGATGCAATGGCAGTTGTCAAAATGGAGTTGGAAATGTCCTTGACAACATAGAACAGTACAGCTTAGGAATAGATCCTTTGGCCCATGTTGCCTGTGCCAACCATGACACCAATTTAAACTGCACATCTGCCTGCACATGGTCTATATCCCTCAATTCCCTGCTTGTTCATGTATCTGTCTGAATGCTTCTTAAAGGAAAATATGTCAATGCTGTGGGGGAAAAATAGTGGTGTGGGACAAATCAGATAGATCTTTTAAAGAGCCAGACACACATAATGGGCTGAATGATTTAGTTCTCTGTTGATTATAATGTATCTTGTGAATTTGTATTTGATTACAATATATTTTATGAATTTGCATTGAAATGGAATTGTGTATTAGAATCAAGAATATAAACAGGATTCTGCAGATGCTTTTAAGCTATATTATTAATTGAAAATTATCATTTGCTGACTGTAATCTGGAGGTATTATGTGTATTCATTTCCTCTACATACAATGGCAAAATAAGTGACAAGCTCGTTACAGTAAAATGTAAATGCCACCACTGTAACTCTGTAAATTAAGAGTAATGCAGTTAAACCATGCTGGGGTTAATTCAGAGGCACTGAATGCATGTCAATGCAACAGGATAGAAAAATGCAGAACTCTCCAAGAGAGTCTTCTATCATCTCACTATGAGAATCTGACTGTTCTGCATTGTACCACTTGTGTAACTTCAAAACACAGTGACCATGGATTTCCATCAACATAAATGTGTTGTTTCTTTGCCACCAATTTTGCTCTCTATTCCCCATGGTTTTTCTCTTTGTAGCAAAAATCTAGAGTTTCAAAATAACCACCTTCTTTTATTTCATGCTTGCTTTGTGTTTTAATAATGTTACAATATCTGGCCCTGGTGGGTTAATGAAATGTGTGACTTAAAGATGTTGGAATGTTAAAGCAAAATTGTCACCCTTACAAGATATTTTAGGGCCAGAATCTGACATCATTTGCTTTTTATAGTTTTAATGAATCAGAAATAGGAACAATATGAGTATATTATTAACATTCCTAGCTGCTTTATACTGATGTCATAATAATGTAATCAGTAAATTTATATTCTCTTGACAGAGCAAATGAGCTGAAAATTTTGATAGCATGAATTTCTCTGATCATCTGTTTTGTATTTTTTTAATGTAATATTTGAAATTAGCATTACTAGAAGCGGTAAAACAGTTGTAGAATTGTTACCTATTGTTAGAATTGGTAACATGCGCTTTTAAAATGAGTAAGTGAAGGGAACTGTGGGGTTCCTGAAATGAAAATTAATGGTGTATCTTTAACTCCTCAAGTCATCTTGCCTGTGATAAAACCTTTTAACAGAGATATATTTACATCAAGTCAAATGCCTGCATTTTCTCTGAAATGACCATTGCATGACATCATATTTATTAGATCAGCTTCAAATAAATAATGCAGTGCAGTTAAAGAAACTTTAAAACCCCTTTTTGACCCTTCAAGTGTCTCATTAATCGCTCAGTCTTGGGACATTAAGAAGGAAATACTGTTAGTCTTCAATAATCGCCATTTATTACAATAATGATTGAAAACTTGCAGGACTCTCCTCATTACAGCCTACTGTAAGTCTATTTGTGGCAAATAGTTTTGTCTACATGTTAGAATAGTGGAGCCTTGAGTAATTTATTCTTCCGAGTAGAGATTATATAAGATCAGCTGAGCAAAGGGTCAATACACAAGAAAACAAGCAACTAGGAGCAGGAGCAGGCCATCAGGACTTCAAGCCTGCCCCACCATTTACTGTGATCATGGCTGATCTATGCTGGCCTCAACTCCTATTCTGTGCCATTTCTCCATACCCCTCTATTCCTCGATCTATCATATATTTATCCACCTCCACTTCAGATGATCCAGCTTCCACCACCTCCTGGGGCTGAGAATTCCAAAGATCACCACTCTCTGAAAGAAGAAATTTCTATGTGCCTCAGTTTAAATGACCGTCCCCTTATCTTGTAGTTACGTCTCCTCCTTCAAGACTGTCCCATCAGTGAAAACATCCCATCATTTACCCTGTCGAGCCCTCTTAAGATCTTATATGTTTGAATAAGGTCACCCTCATTCTTCTGAACTCTAAGGAATACAGACCCAAACTATTTAGTCCCTCTTGATAGGACATTCCTCTTACTCCAGGAATTAGTCTGGTGAATTTCCTTTGGACTGCCTGCAATATCATTGTATTTTTTCTTAGGTAGGGGGACTAAAACTGTGTGCAGTATTCCAGGTGTGGCCTCACCAACACCCTGTACAATTGCAACAAAACCACCCTATTTTCAAACTCCAATCCCTGTGCAATGAAGGCCAAAATGCTCTTTGCCTTTTTAATTACTTGTTGGAGCTGCCAGCTAACTTTTTGTGATTGGTGCAGTAGAACACCTAGATTCCTCTGTACTTCACTCACTTAAAGTCTCTCTCTGTTTAGACAATAATCTGACTTTTCATTTCTCTTACCAAAGTACATGACCTCATAGTTCCCCACATTAAACCCCATTTGCCACTCTTTTGCCCACTCACTTAAACTATCTATATTCTGTTGCAGAATCACAGTATACTTATCACAATATGCCCTTCCACCTATTTTTGTATCAATGGCAAACTTGGAAACCTTACATACTGTTCCTTCTTCCAGCTTATTGATGTAAATAGTGTACAATTGCAGGCCAAGAACTGATTCCTGTGGTACTCCACTAGTTACCTCTCTCCAGTCTGAAAAGAACCTATTTATTGCAACTCTGTTTTCTATGAGACAGCCAGTTTTCAATCCATTACATTTTAGTATTTTAAAATACATGTTAGCATGCTAAACCCAGACCTAAAAACTCTTACTCTGTAAATAATATGTTCTGACAAATAGTATTGTGAAAGTTGAACTCATGAACAGAATGTGTCACTTCATCATTGTCCCTTGATGTAATTTTCGATTAAAACTAATTGCTGGATCAGTCAGTCATTTTCTGACTTATGTGAATAAAAAGATGGAGAACTAAAATAATGTTGGATACTTAATCATCAAGAACTATTTGGGGTTAAATGGATATTTCTGTATCAATACAAATTCACCGCCTATGAGATTAATATAATTCATTTTATGGGAAGCAGTGTTGCTAGCAATGGTGGCATTGTTTGCTTATCTCTGATTGCCCTTGAGAATGTGCTGATGAGCTACTTTCTTAAACTGTTGCATTCCTGGTGAAGGTATATCCATAACTGGGTAGAGGGTTGACGGTGTGTGATTGTAGGTGATGGTGCTCCTGTGTGCCTGTTGCTACTGTACCTCTTGGCGTAGACTTCACAATTTTGTGAGATGCTGTGGGTGTAGCCCAGATAAGTAACTGCAATGCATTTTGATATTGTCCACTTGGGCAGAAAAAAATAAAAAAGGAAAAAAGCATATTATCTAAATGGTGAGAGATTGCAGAGCTCTGAGATGCAGAGGGATCTGGTCGTCCTAATGCATGATTTGCAAAACGCTAATATATAAATTCAACAAGTAATTCCGAAAGCTAACAATGTTTTCATTTATTGCTCAGGGAATTGAACACAAAACTATCGTGGGTTTGTTTCAGTTATACCAGGTGAGATCACATCTGCAGTATTGCAAACGATATTAGTCAGTGCGGACTTGGTGGGCTGAAGGGCCTATTTCTTGCAGTATGAGTCATAGAGTCATACAGCAAGGAAACAAGCCCTTTGCCCACAGAATATACATGGACATTCAGGCACCCAGTGCCTGAATTTGTTGATTCACTCCCTCACAGTGCCAGAGACCCATGTTCAGTGCTGACTTTGGGTGCTGTCTGCATGGAATTTGGATATCCTCCTTGCAACTGAGTGAGTTTCTTTTGAGTGTTCCAATTTCCTCCCACATCCCAAGGGTGCGCAGGTCGGTAGGTTAAATTAGCCACTGTAAATTGTCCCTAGTGTGTGGGTAGATGGGAGAACCCGGGGGAGAGCTGATGAGAATGTGGGCAGAATAATAAAAAGGGATTAATGTAGGATTAGTGTAAAAGTGTGACTGATGGTTGACAAAGTGGGCTGAAGGGCTTGTTTCCATGGTGTTTCTCTCAATGACTTTGTGGCACCCATTTGTAGCAATCCTACACTAATCCCATTTTATTCTCCATCAACTCCCTCCAGATTCTACCACTCACTCCCACACTTGGGGCAATTTACAGTGGCCATTTAACCTACCAACTCTCTTGTTTTTGGGCTGTATGAGGAAACCAGATGACCCAGAAAGAACATACAAACTCCACACAAACAGCACCCAAGGTCAGAACTGAGTCTGGGTAGCTAGTAATGTGAGGCAGCAGCTCTACTACCTGCTTTTTTTTTCTTTTTTTTTAAATATGAAAAATGCAGTCAATGCAATGACTCTCTAAGAAAGCAGGAAATATTTGAAACATTCAGCAGGTCAGACAATTGAAAGGTGCTTTCCATTCCACTGTGATAAGACTATTGAATGGTTCCCTTATACAATGAGATGGACTCTGACCTCACGATCTACCTTGTTGTGACCTTGCACCTTATTGCACTGCACTTTCTCTGTAGCTGTGACACTTTACTCTATATTGTTATTGTTTTTACCTGTACTACCTCAATGCACTCTGTACTAACTCAATGTAACTGCACTGTGTAATGAATTGACCTGTACGATCAGTACGCAAGACAAGTTTTTCACTGTACCTCGGTACAAGTGACAATAATAAACCAATACCAAGAGAAACAGTTTACGTTTCAGGTCGAAGACTTTTCTTCAAATGTCAAAACTCTTATGACTAATATTGGTCTCCTTCTTTAAGGAAGGATGCTATTGGATGGGAAGCAGCTCAGAGAAGGTTTACTGAACTAATATCAAACTGAGCTGGTATCTTATGAGGAAAGGTTGGACAGGCTAGGATTGTATCTGCTAGAAATGTAGAAGAGTAAGGGGAGACTCAATTGAAGCATACAAGATCTTGACACAGTAGATATGGAGGGGATGCTTCCTCCCCTGGCAGAATCTGGAACTAGGGTTCACTGTTTAAAAATATTTAGTCTTCAGAACTCTCTTCCCGAAGTGTCAATGGAAGCAGAGTCCTTGAACATTTTTAAAGCAGAGTTAGATTTTTGAAAAAAACAAGGGATAGACAGGAATGCAGCCATGATCTTATTAAATAGCAGAACAGTCTTGAGGGGTCTAGTTGCCTAAATCATATACACTCCAACCATGGTGTGCCTGTAGTGGAGGGAGTGAGTGTTTAATGTGTTAAATGGGGTGTCATTCATGTAGGTTGCTTTGTACTGGATGGTGTTGAGTTGCTTGAATGTTGCTGGAGCTGCAGTCATTAATGGGGGGGATGGGAATATTCCAACACACCACTGACTTGTAGGTGATGGGAAGGCTTTGGGGTTTCAGAAAGTGAGTCATTTGCTGCAGGATACACAGCCTCTGAGCTGCTCTTGTAGCCACAGCATTTATGTGGCAGGTCCATTTCAGCAGTGCCTCCCACAATGTTTATAATGAGATTCTCACTGATGGTAAAGCTATCAAATGGCAAGGATAGGAGGGTAAACTCTGGCTGGAGCTGGTCATTGTCTTACATTTTTGGCTCAAATATTACTTGTCACTTATCAGCCCGTCCTTGAATGTTGTCTGGGTCTTGCTGCGTGCAGTTATGAACTGGGTCATCTTCTGAGGCAAAGTCAAACTGCTTGAAAAACTCAGTGGGTCGAGCAGCATCTGTGGGGGGCGGGGGAGGGGAAGGAATTGTCAGTGTTTGGGGTCAACAGTACTGATGTAGGGTCTTGACCTGAAACATTGACGATTCCTCACTCCCCCCCGTCCCCCACAGATGCTGCTCAACCCGCTGAGTTCCTCCACCAGCCGAAGACCCCTCCTGATGAAGAACCTTGGACTGAAATGTTAACTGGTTTCTCTTTGCACAGTTGTTGCTTGACTGGCTGAGTTCTTCCAGCATTTCTGTTCTTCTTTCATATTCCAGCATCTGCAGTTTTTTTTTTGTTTTCCAATACTGGTAAAAACCAAACTGGGCAGGTTATTGGTGAGTAAGTGTCCCTTGATGGCACTCTCAATGACAACTTTCATCACATTGAGAGTAAACAGAGTAATGGTAATTAGTCAGAATGTATTTCTCTTGCATTTTGTGGACAGGTCACTTAGTGTTGTATCTCTCCCATCCAAATCATTCCCAGCAAGTCCATGGTATGTATCGTGGAGCACATCTGATACATGTGGCTTAACTCTCCAACTATCGGTGGATTAAATGTTTTTTTTAAAGATTGCCAAGTGTTTTTTTTCCTGTCATAAAGGATAGTTTCTGCTGGTAAGTTAATGAAAAATGAGAATGATGATTGATGATTACCTTGGGAAGTGCAGGAAATACAGAAGGTTATTAAAGAACTGGCTCACATAGGTTATTAAAGAACTGGCTCTTGAGACAGAGGCAGTAATCACATTTAAAATGAAATTGAATAGATATCGGGGACAAAGTGGTCAAATGGTTTTGAATTACAGCCTTTGTGGGGTGAATGGGACTGAAGGGATTTCTCTATGAGAAGCTGGCATAATCTCAATGAGTTGGATGGCTTCCTCCTGTGCTATAATTCTATGATATAGATCAGCCATGATCTAATGGAATAGTGGAACATGTCTGAGGAGCCAAATGGTCTACTGTTGTTCTTTTGAAATGTTCACAGATTTTTTTTTTAAAGAATTGCACAAATATAGTGTTTTATTATTTATGCAGGACCCATGGTATTCCAGATAAATAGGCCAGAGCATTTGGTAGTGATGTGGGGTGCTGAAGGGGTACCGTGGTGGTGCAGTGCTCCAGTTGCTGGACTAGTCCAGAGGACTGGACTAACAGCAACCACATCCCACATCCCAAAGAAACATGGATTGGGAGGTTAATTTGCCACTGTAAATTGCCCCTTGTGTGTGTAAGTGAGTGGTGGAAACTGGGGAAGAGTTGATGGCAATGTGGGGGGAAAAATGGGATTAGTATAGGATTATTGTCACAGAGTCATCACGTTATATAGCATGGAAACAGGCCCTTTGGCCCAGCTCGTCCATGCCAATCAAGGTGTCTGTCCGAGCCAGTCCCATTTTCCTCCATTTAGCCCAGATCCCTCTCAACCTTTTCTATCCATGTACCTGTCCAAATGTCTTCTAAATGCTGTAATTGTACCACCCTCAACAACTTCCTCTGACAGTTTGTTCCATATCCTCACCACCCTCTGTGTGGAAAAAGTTGCCCCTCAGGACCCTTTAAAATTTTTCCCCCTCGCCTTAAATCTCTGTCCTCTAGTTTTGGACTTCCCTACCCTGGGGAAAAGACTGTGACCATCCATCTTTGTTCCTCATGATTTTATATACCTCTATAAGGTCAGACCTCCGCCTGCTACCCTCCAGGGGGATAAAGTCCCAGCCTTTCCAGTCTCTCCTTATAACTCAAGCCCTTCAGTCCCAGTAACATCCTTGACAATCTTTCCTGTACTCTCTCCAGCATCATGGCATCCTTCCTGTAGCTGGGTGACCAGAACTGCTCACAATACTCCAAGTGTGGTTTATATTTAATTGGGACCACACTTGGAGAATTATTATAAATGGGTGTAATTTTTTTTTCAAAATAAATACTTGGTTCATGATGGTTTATCAGTAAATTCTGTTAAACTATTCCTTTGGATAAACTTTTCTTCATGTTTGATATTCTTAACTGGCAGCATAGTGGCACAGCTAGTAGAGCTGCCACCTTGCAGCTCCAGGGACCCAGGTTTGATCCTGACCTCCAGCACTGTCTGTGTGGAGTTTGCACATTTCCCCTGTGCCGGTGTGAGGTCCCCCTGAGTGCTCCTGTTTCCTCCCATATCCCAAAGACGTGCAGGTTCATAGGTTAAGGAGAATAGATAGGTTATAGTGAAAATGGATGCTCGGTGGTCAGCATGTTCTTGATGGGCTGAAGGGCCTGTTCCATGCTGTGTGGTTCTGTGACCATAAACCATAATACACTGGCAGTGCCTTAGACAGAAGATGAAATTGAGAATTTGAAAGGTTGCTTTTCTCCGCTATAGGACTGTTCATGTCCCATATTTATGATCAAACTGAGGTGTTTAGACGCATTACAAATATTATTCATATTTTACTAAATTACCTGCCTATAAGGGTGATGTATGAGCCAAAATAATAATGCCATCTGGCAAGAACATCGAGTGCACTCCAGTTTTCACCCTCTCAGTAGCTTAAGTCTGTGCACATTGTAGCTTTTAAATAACTTCAGTAAAACTATATCAGTCTCTCCATTACCAAGCTTCCCCCTTCAGTGTGGTTGTTGGAGTGCACAGCTGCTGCTCATTTCTATTTGTGATCAGCCCACAGGAGATTTGCTTCAGTGGAGCAGAATGGGGACCTGTCAGGTATTTTTCCCCCTCTCTCTCACTTTCAAAGGAAATGTTTTGCAATGGGAAAGTTGCTCTGTTTGTTGAGGGAGGCTCATACACCATAAAAACAGGGCAACTTAGCGATAGCTGAGTTTGTCAGATCTTTGGCAAACCTGGGATTTAAGCTGATTTATAGCAGTAGATATATGGTTTCATGGAAGCTACATCTTCAAAGTTTGGTCAGGAGCTGAACACAATTGTTCCTGGATTGTGCACTTCAAATTAATAGCAGAAATCCTAGTTAGTTGGTATCTTGCTATTGGGGTGCAAGATCAGTTGGTACTCTCTAAATATAATAATGTTTTATTCTAATTGAGAAATCCAAGTGTTAAACAAAGCAGAATGCACAGAATAGGATAAGCTGTCAGAGTAGGGTAAGCCAAGCTTGGCTCTTAAGAGCTTATCACTTCCACTGACAATTCCGATGTTTGCAACCCACCCTGTCCCACACACATTTTATGTTCTCCATAAACCTGAGATCATTCTAAACTTTGCTGCCCATCATCTAACTTACATTGCCATTAACTCCATGCCTGCAAACCTGCCCTGGTCCCTCACCTAATAATGCCTCTATTTTAAAATAAGTATGCTTGCTTCCTGACCTCTCTATGAATTTAGAGACAGAAAGTCAAAGAGATATACAGCACAGAAACAGGCCCTTCATCCCACTGATACCGTGCTGACCATTGCATTCATTTAGACCAATCCTATACCGACTTGCCTCACTAATTTGATTGAATTTTTTGAGGAGGTACCTTAGAAGATTGATGAAGGCAGGATGGTAGATGTTGCCTATATGGACTTTAGTAAGGCATTTAACAAGGTCCTATGTGGTAGGCTGGTCCTGAAGGTTAGAGCATATGGAATCCAATGTGAGCTGGCTATATGGTTCGAGAATTGGCTTGGTGATATGAGCAGTGGGTAGTGGTGCAAGGATGTTTTTCTGATTGGACGTTTTTGACCAGTCGTGATTGGTGCTGGAACCTTTGTTGTTTGTAATATATATGTTAACGATTTGGATGTGAATGTAGGAGGTATGATGAGTGAACGTAGGGGATGACATGAAAGGTGTGGTGGTGTGGATAGCAAGGAAGGTTGTCAAAAGCTGCAGCAGGATATAGATCAGATGGAAAGTTGGGCAGTGCATTGGCAGGTGGAATTAAATCCTGACAAGTGCGAGGTGATGTACTTTGAGAAGTCACGTAGAGGAAGGGCATATACAGTAAATGGTATGGCAGTAAGGAATGTTGATGAACAGAGGGACCTTGGAGTTCAAGACCAATATTCCCTGAAAGTGTCAACACAGGTAGGTAGGGTGGTGAAGAAGGTATATGACATAGGATGTAAAAGTTGGAATGTTAGAGTGCACTTGGAATATTGTGTGCAGTTCTGGTCACCACGTTATAGGAAGGATGTGGTTGCTTTGGAGAGAGTGAAGAGGAGATTAACCAGGAGGTTAAAAACATGATGCTAGAAGAACTCAGCAGGTCAGGCAGCATCTGTGGAGGGAAATGGACAGTCAATGTTTCAGAAGTCCCAGTGCAGGTTTCCACCTGAAAAGTTGACAATTCCTTTCCCCTCACAGGTGCTGCTCGACCTGCTGAGTTCCTCCAGCAGTTTGTTTTTTGCTCCAGAATCCAGCATCTGCAGTCTCTTAGGTCTCTAATATAGGGCTTGATGATTGTGTGGACTCAGTGAACAGAAGGACCTGTTTCCATGCTATATGATTCCATCTCCAGGTAGTTAATGGAGAAGTTCATAAATGTGCTTTGAGGTACAACAAAGCAATGAGTTTAGAGCAGAAGACTTAGAAATAAGGACTGAAAGCAGTAGAGCAAATGTGGTGCTCAGGAGCAGTAAGTTCCAGGGAAAGCAATAACCATGCTACAATCCACTACTGTTCTGATGGCATGAAAGCCACCAAAAACAGGGCTTCCATTATATCATGTCGTTTCTCTGCCATAATCTGCAGTTAGAAAAATAATCTAGCAAATGGAATTTGACACGCAGGGTACAATAATGAGTCTGTAGAAATGCTTTTCTGTGAGCTTAAAACTGTGTTTGGAGCATGATTTTTTTGTGTACATTTGCACATTTAGTATTATATGACATGACATCAAGCAATTGCCCAATAAAGATATTAGCCTTCGTTTTTGCTGACGAACAAGTAATTGATACTCAACAAACTGACTCTCCCAGTGAGTTTATTAATTTTGAACAAATGAGTTGAGAAAGGACTTCCAGCTCTCATATTCTGATACAAATGGCTTGCAGCTAGGATTAATAAATTCAATACAACAGCTACAATTTTTAATTTCCACCCCCCACTATTCACAATGAAGCAGCATCAAAGCCTGTTGGAGTTAACGATAGAGTGATCATTAATGCTATTGATACAAATGAGTAACAAATTGTTTTAAGTTATCATTTTAAATAAATCTGTAATTGGTATGAGAGAAAGTTACACTATAACTTCAAGTTAACTTCTGCTCTCTTTTATGTTTCTTCAGCTGTGGCAGAATCCAAACCTGTAGATTTTAGTCACTTGGTCTCAATTGGATAAAGGGGGGATTTTTATCTTCAGCTCTGTTTCATATGAAGCATTATTAAATGCTATCATGCTGTAGATCTCTAGAATCATACCGACACAATTTGATGAAATATAACCCATATGGAACATATATTTATGCCTCCTAATGTGGCTATTTGGGAAAAATCTTAGATTCGTATAAAAAGGACACATCCTTTACTCATTAGGTGGAAGAAACAGGATTTTTGGCATAGGATTCTTGTGGAAACACTATTGCTTTTTATATGGATTGGTCTAGTTTTTGATGACACTGTTTAGAATAGGAAGTATCTAATAAGCAAAGCATTTTCTTTAATGTGTTGCCAACTTATTTAATGTACGCCTGGAGGTCTGAAATTTTATATTCAATGTTGCAATAATATGTATTTAATTCTCTGAAGTGTTCATACCAGAAGCTTCATACTTTAAGGGCAGTAGAAAATATGTTTTAACATATAATAATTTGAAACATCTGCAATGATTAAAAAGCATAAAATGTGCAGCAGTCTATTATAGCTCAATCAGATGCATGTTAACCCATACTGAGGGCCAATCACATTTTCTTATTTGCTTCAGTTCAACTTAGGAAATGTGTTTCCTCCTTTTAGTTAATTTACATAAAGTTTGAATATGGTCCCGATCAGTGGAATTTTGCAATATTTGGAGTGATAGCAACAATTCCAGTAGCATTCAGAGCAGGGAACTTATCTGGCAGGGGTTTTCAGAACCAAAGGGGGAGAAATTCATCTTCAATAGCTATCAGTAAACACGGGCAAGAACATCAACGTTGGTCAGATTCACTTTTGCACCTTCAGGTCATTGATGGTGAATGCAACCAGTGGCCAAGATTCTTGCACATCTTTACTGCTAGTGACCAAAGATGAATGCCCGCTCAAAGGGGAAAATAACGTTGATGGAGATGGGTAGCAATTTGTTTATGTTATTGTTTTGAACGTGTAGATCATGTACATCATTCACACAAGTGTGCCAGCACTTTGTCAGTATCCATATTAATTTGACCACCCTTTGGGAAGACACCACACTTTGTTTCTGGTCAGATACTTGGAGACCATGGGAACTCGTGTTCATCTCCAATGAGCAGGAGCTTGTGATCTCAAGCATATGCTGCAGCAAAGCCTTCCCCTCCAGTTAAGTCCCAGGTTCCAGAGACCCGGCTCTCTGACTTGGAAGTCTTCCCAATGAATCTGTGTGCATGCACAGTCGTTTACCTTATTTAACTTCTTTTCAAACTGACTTCTGCACCCACCGATCTCACTCACACAGCTCCTGACTGCCCCAGCTCCTAAGTCCACCTCTTTCCACTTTTAGCCCTGACTCCCAGATAGATCCCCAATTCTGGCCCTTTCTGGCCCCTCATCCCAATCCAACCCCAGACTGCTATGCTTCTCTCCCCTCATGACCAGCCAGTCCTGGATTTACCCATCATTGGTAAAGAGAGTTTGTAAGAGCTCTTCAAGCACTGCTTACTTTTACTGTTGCCTGCCTGTAACCAAATTGGTCATGGGCCCACCTCGTGACAACCTCCCTCACACACCCCCTGAGGTGTCAATGAACTTCTAGGCTAACGTTTTTAATATATGATGCTTCTCCAAATTTTCTTAATTGCTTTCTTCTTGGCATGGTGCCAGATCCTATACAAGACATTGGTCTGAATTTTTCCTCCTTTGGGTACAGCCATTTTCACTGCTGTCTGCATGGAGTTTGCACATTCTCCCTGTGACTATGCGAGTTTCCCCTGGTGCTCCAGGTTCCTCCCACATCTCCGATAGGTTAATTAGGTGCTGTAAACTTTTTTTTAAAACTTTATTTACAGCGTGGTAACAGGCCCTTCTGGCCCAACGAGTCCACGCCGCCCATTTTAAACCCAAATTAACCTACCCGTACGTCTTTTACTTATTATTAAGTTATTATTATTAAGTTACTTATTATTGGAGCTAAGTGGCAAAAAGTCGAAGGGGAGTTGACGGGCATGTGCAATAGGTTAAGTTGCAGGGCCACTTGGTAAATAAGGAGAGAGGGAAGTGCTCTGGTGGGATAGGTCTGTTGGGACTTGATGGGCTGAGTGGCTCATCAACAAATAAGTAAGTGCTCCACTTAAGTGCAGAAAAAAGTTGCAGTACCTAGATATATGAAATATTAACAAATAAACATTGTTAGAGTAGAGGGGCATAGTAAGGGTATATAGTAAGCATCTTTTTCCCATGGTGGGGATGTCTGAGGCAAGAGGGCATAGATGTAAGGTGAGAGGTAGGAAGCTTAGTGGGGATCTGAGGGGAAACTTTTGGGAGTGGTTGGAATCTGCAATGTGCTTCCTGAGAGGGTGCTGGAGGAAGGTACTCTCACATCATTTAAGAAATATCTAGCCAAGGCATAGAGGGCAATGGACCTAATGCGGGTAAATGCACCACAGAAAGCATCCTATGCAGATGCATCATGGCTTGGTATGGTAACTGCTCTGCCTGAGATCGCAAGAAACTGCAGAGAGTTGTGGACACAGCTCAGCACATCACAGAAACCAGCCTCCCCTCCATGGATTCTGTCTACATTTCTCGCTGCCTCGGTAAAGCAGCGAACATAATCAAAGACCCCACCCACTCCGGACATTCTCTCTTCTCCCCCCTCCCATCAGGTGTGAAAGCACATACCAGCAGGTTCAAGGACAGTTTCTATCCTGCTGTTATAAAACTATTGAGCAAACCTCTAGTACGATAAGATGGACTCTTGACCTCGCAATCTACCTCGTCATGGCCTTGCACCTTATTGTCTATCTGCACTGCACTTTCTCTGTAACTGTAACACTATATTCTGCATTTTGCTGGTTTACCCTTGCGCTACCTCGATGCATTGATGTAATGAAATGATCTGCATGGATGGCATGCAACACAAAATTTTTCGCTGTACCTCAGTACATGTGACAGTAATAAACCAATTTACCAATTTGTAGACAGCTGCAGTGGTTGGCATGGACATGATGGGCTGAAGGGCCTGTTTCTGTGCTCTATGACTCTATGAATCTCTGACTCTAAAATTGCCTTGCACTTGGTACACAAAATAGTCGCAGATTATTGCAGACTGCTTCCATTAAAGTCAGTGGGATGGATTTTTGGAGGCAGAGTACAGCGTGCAGCCGACACTGTCCTGCACATTTATTACAAGTGATGGAGAGCTACTTTCAACTTAATAAAATGCAAACTCCACGTGCCACTAAGATCCAGCAGGGAGGGAAGTGAGCTTAGAAATATATTTGCAACTATAATTGATATAAGAGTAACAGGTACAAAATTAAAAAACTGCAGATACTGGAGATCTGAAATTAGAGCAAAGTGGGGGTACATTGAACGGTGTAATCAGGTAATCCCAGATGTCATCAGTACGGGGGAATGATTGCAGTTCAAATGAAGGTAGAAACCTTTTTATTAAAACATAGAACAGTACAGCACTGGACAGGCCATTCCCTTCATATTCATGTGTCTGTCTAAAAGCCTCTTAAACTCCACCAAACTGCCTACTTAGATTACTACCCCTAGTCACCCATTCCAGGCATCTACCACTCTCTGTGTAAAAAAAACTTGCCCCTCACGTCGCCTTTAAACTTTCCCCTTCTAACCTTAAAAGCATGTCCTCTGGTATTTGACATTTCTATCCTGGGGAAGGATTATTGGAAACTTTTTACTTTTTGACTGTACAAAATGGTTGGGGAATGATTTGCTGTGGTGATGCATCTTTCGATAGCTGGCATTCTCACAGCTTGCTCATGCATATTTGACTTTGACCACATTGCTGAAAGTATGAACTGATAATAAGAGAGAAGAGGAAAGAGGGAACTGAGACGTGAACACACTTGTGTCTCCTTGTGGAGAGGACTGAGAAATAGATCGAGATGTAGAATTAGATTCAGTTTGGTTGGAATTAAGAAGCAGGAAAAGGCAGAAAACATTGGTGGGAATTATTCATTAAAGGCCACCATATAATAATTGTAATGTTGGGCATGGCGTCAATCAGGAAATTAGAAGTGCAGGTAATGTAGTAATCAGGTTTTCATTCTATTTATAGGCTGGACAAGTCAAATTACAGGTAATAAGGTGGATGATGAATTCATGGGAATGTGTGCAAGATTATTTTCCAGATCAATATTTCACAATCAAACAGGATAAAGGCTATTCTTTATCAAGTACTGTCCAATGAGAAATGATTAAGATAAGATTTCTTTATTGGTCACATGTACATCGAAACACACAGTGAAATGCATCTTTGCATAGAGTGTTCTAGGGGGCAGCCCACAAGTGTCGCCACGCTTCTGGCGCCCACATAGCATGCCCACAACTTCCTAATCCATGCGTCTTTGGAATGTGGGAGGAAACCGGAGCACCCAGAGGAAACCCACGCAGACACGGGGAGAACATACAAACTCCTTACAGACAGCGGCTGGAATTGAACCATTACTATGCCTCTCTACTCTAACAATGTTTATTTGTTAATGTTTCATATATCTAGGTACTGCAACTTTTTTCTGCACTTAAATGGAGCACTTATTTGGTGATGAGCCACTTGGCCCATCAAGTCCCAACAGACCTATCCCACCAGAGCTCGTAACCTCTGTCAACTCCCCTTCGACTTTTTGCCACTTAGCTCCAATAATAAGTAACTTACAGCACCTAATTATTATTACCGTGTATTAATGATTAATTAATAAGATTATTAATTAATAATCTTATTGTGAAGGGACCTTTAGTGAAGAATGACTATAACATAATGAATTTTACATTGAGCTTAAAAGTGATATTTGGTTTTTAAATTCAAACCTGGGAAACGACAGAGGTATGAGAGGCGAGTTGTGTGATTGATTGGCAAGTTGTGTGATTGATGGGCAAATTAAAGAAGGAATTTGATTTGCAAAGACATATTGCTTTAAGGCACAACAACCCAACAGGGAAAGTGGTTCCCGTGGCTGACAGGAGAAATTAAAGATATTGCTATGTATTAGAAAGGGAGGCTTATAAAGTTGCCAGAAACAGCAGTAGGCTGAAGATTGGGAGCATTTCATAACTGTGTAAAATAAATATGGTTTTGCAAATTTTTCCTTTCATACAGCTGCGAGTCTTTGAAATTCTGTTCCTTGAAGAGCGATAGAAGCAGAGCCTTTGAATATTTTTAGAGGCAGAGGTCGATAGATTGTTGATAAGCACTGGGGCGAAAGGTTACCAGGGGTAGGTGGGAATGCAGAACTGTAGTTACAATCAGATCAGCTATGATCTTATTTGAATACCGGAGCAGGCTTGAGGAGCTGAGTGACCTAACGTGCTCCTAATTCGTATCTTTATGTGTAACTCAGCAAAAGAGGACCAAGAAATTGATATACAAAGGGAAGGTACAATATGAGGGTAAACTAGCGAGAAACATGAGAAGGAAATGACTAGCAGCCTCACTGACAGAGACAGCAGAAGTTATAAGGGGGAATAAGGAAATCGCAGAGGAAATTAAGCAAATACTTTGTGTCTCTCTTCATGGAAGAAGACTCAGAGCACCACAGAAGTACCAGAGAACCAAGGCTCTAGCAAGAATGAGGAACTGAAAGAAATTATTATTAGTAGTGAAAAAATATACCAGAGAAGTTGGTGATATTGAAAACCAATAATTTCCAAGGACCCACTGAACAGTATCCCAAAGTTTTGAGAAAGGCAGCTTTGGAGATAGTGCATGCATTAGTTATCTTCTGTCAAAATTCCACAGATTCTGGAATGCATTCTTCAGGTTGGACAGGAGGACATGTGAGCCCACTATTTAATACCAACGTGCTATCCTAACATCAGTCGTTGGTAGAGTGTTGGAATTTGTCATTATGTAATGTCGCTTAGAAAAGGATTGAGCAGAGTCTGCATGTACTTATGAAAGGGTAATTATATTTGAATAATCTATTAGAATTCTTTGATGATATTACTAGAAGAATAGATAAGGGGGAAACCAATGACGTAGTATATTTAGATTTTCAGAAGGCTTTTGATAAGGTGCCACGCCAGAGATTGGTCAGCAAGGTTGGAGCACATGGGGTAATATACAGGGTTCAATTGTCGAATGATTAACAGACAGAAAGCAAAGAGTGGAAATAGAACATAAGTACAACACAGGAAGAGACCCTTCAGCCCATAGTCTGCGCCAAACTAATTAAACTAATAATTAAACACCTAACTAAACTAATCCCTTCTGCCAACACAATGTCCACATCCATAGAGCAATACAGCATGGATACAAGCCCTTTGGCCCAACGAGGCCATCCCTCCATTCTCTGCACATTCATGTGCCTATCTAATAGCCTCTTAAACGCCTCCACTACCAACCCTGGCAGCGCATTCCCGGCACCCATCACTCTCTGTAAAGAAACTTGCCCCTCACATCCCCTTTGAACTTACCCCCGCTCACCTTAAAAGCATGCCCTCTGGTATTAAACATTTCGACCCTAGGAAGAAGGTACCAGCTGTCTTATCTATGCCTCTCATAATCTTATAAACTGCTGTCAAGTCTCACCTCAGCCTCCCCTGCCCCAGAGAAAACAACCCAAGTTTGTCCAACCTCTTCTTATAGCACCTGCCCTCTAATCCAGGCAGCATCCTGGTAAACCTCCGCTGCGCTCTCTCCAAAGCCTCCACATCCTTCCTATAATGGGGTGACCGGAATTGAATGCAATACTCCAGATGTGACCTTAATAGAGTTTTATAGAGCTGCAACATAACTTCCTGACACTTGAACTCAATGCCTCGACTAATAAAGGAAGCGTGCCATTGTCCTTCACAGACTAGTGTGCCGTGACTCATGGTGTACTGCAGGGGTTGGTGCTTCGGTGTCAGCTCTTCATAATCTAGATCAATGATTTGGCTGAGGTTAACAAATGTAATATTTCCAAGTTTGCTGATGATACAAAACTAGGTGGGATTGTGAATAGGAGGTGGATGTAAAGAAACTTCAAGGGGATAAGCACAAACTGAATGAGTGGGCGGGAATATAGTTGATGGAATATAATTCGTGGAATAGAATAGTGTCCGTGGGAGGAAAGGAATTGCCGCGCTTCAGGTTGAAACCCTGCATCAGGATCCTTTCCTCCCACTGCTGCTGCTAGACCTGCTGATTTCCTCCAGCAGATTGCTTGTAATTCCTGGGATGTGAGTTTTGCTCTATTAGGAGAGGTTGAGTAGATTAGGCCTGTATTCTGTAGAGTTTAGAACATCTGAGAGGTGATGTCAGTGAAACAGAACTCAACAGGGTGGATCAGAGGAGGATGATTTCCCTGGATGAGGAGTGTAGAACCAAGGTGACTGTTGCAGGATATGGGATGGTCTCAGAAACATATTGGATTGAGATGAGTTGAAATTTCTTATCAATTGATATGGAGGTTCAGTCATTGAGGTTATTCAGAGCAGTGATTAAAACATTTCTGGATGTAATGGGAATCAATGAATACAGAGATAGTGCAGAAAAATGGAGCTGAGGCAGAAGATTAGTCATGATCTTGATGAATGGTGGAGCAGGCTTGAAGGGCCAAATGGTCTACATTTCCTTCTAATTCTAGCGTGAATTAGAGTGGGTAAGTTAATTGTCCAGCTCAGAAAGAGAGGCAACGTGGATTGGATTGGGGAATGAGAGAGCAAGAGAAGGAGACAGAAAGAAAAATAAAAAAAGCCAAAGTTCATAGGCTTGCATTTTCAGTCAAAAAATGAGATGTTTAATTGCTAATTTTAAGGATGGTGTTTAAGTTGCAATGGATATCTCTTTATATCTCTGCATCATTTACTTTATATGTAATACTTTCGTGATGTTTAATGCTTATCAGAGGTGATGCCATCCTCTTCAAGATAATAGTGGAGCACTAGAATTCACGCAACAGACTTTAGATACTTGAGTTGGACGGTGCTTCTGCTCCTTGCCTGAATTTGCAATCCCATTTATGGATAAATACTGAGTCGCGTGTGTGTCAACAAAATCTGGGCCAATGTTATTGGAAAAAGTTGGATGATAAGAACTCGCTGTGTGTAATCTTGTGTGCTGCTAACATAATCATTACAAATGAAAGCAAATAAACAGTAAGAACATGAGTAGCCATATTGTAAAGCCAATATCTTGCTAATAAATGTAATTTCCACATCTTACTATTGCAGACCTGTCAACAAGATCAGAATAAGATTACTTCTCCAGAAGGAGCTCCTATGGATGCTTCCTCACGACACAGTGGAGCCCGGGACAGTGGTATTGGAAGCGATAGTGCGCGAATTCGCATTGTTCAGATTGAACAACAGAGTGGAACCAGCCATCACCGGCTTGCGAGGCCTTCCCGCCAATCTTCCATTGTGAAGAACTTAAATTTTATCCCTTTTGATATATTTATTACAGCTGGCCGTATCTCACTGATGACCTACTCATTCACAATTAATCCCAAAACAAAGCCCCAACAAGAAAGCCAACAGAAGAAAGAGAGTGACAAAGTCAGCAAGAGTACACTAAACCTACAAAGCACTGAGACCGAAGGGGTGCCAGAGAATAAAGCGGGTCAGCTAGGGATTGCGGTGATGACAGCTGATGACCTCCTGAACAGCAATGCGTCATTGTCCACAGGGAAGGTCACCGGTCACTTGTCACTGGAGAGTCTCCACACACCAAGCAGGTCTTCAGCTCGACAAGCTCTTGGAATCACAATAGTCCGACAACCAGGCCGCAGAGGAGCAAATGATCTTCAGCTGGAGCCCTTCCTGTACTTGGTGATAGCCCAGCCTTCATTGCTATTGAGTTGTCATCACCGGAAGCAGAAGGTGGAGCTATCGTTTTTTGATGCCACAGTGAAAGCTGTGCCACCAGACTACAAATGTATGGGTAAGAACATCATTATTTACCTCTTCTCATGAAGCTTCCATCTCTCCCTACTACCATAAATGATAATTGAGGATAGGATTCTGAAATATAGTGTAAGTACCAGAATTTTTGATGGAGGAATGTTGTAAAGATATTAGCTTGTACAAGTTGGGAGGGGGACCCGGGGTGGTGGGTTCTTACTGACTGGGGAGACTTACAAATAGGGAAATCAGGAAGAAGAGGTTTGTTGGAGACCTGGCTAAATTTAAAAGGACTCATTTTTTTTCTCAATTTTATTATACATTTTTCTTCAGTTTGAAAGAATATTTGGTGGTTGACCTGTGGCTAGATATCATAGCCAGGGATCATGGACAGGCATGAGTCGGGGATTTACTGTCGAGACACTTGGGCTTTGGGTAGGATATCAATTGGAGTTGGATCTTTGGGGAAGAGGACTGGCCTTCAGAGAAGGATTGGGCTTTTGAAGTGAATTGAGCATTGGGCCTCATTTGGGTTTCTAGTAGCTACAGAGCATTGCAGCATTCAGCAGTGTCACATAACAGAAATTTGGCTTAGTATTCTGTTCTCGGGAAGTCAGACGTTGAGAGGGGAATAAGGGGAATGGATATGTAGGGCTCAGGTGATTGGAAATCTGTTTCTGAAATGCTTTACAGGTAAGCAAGGGATCTGGTAGGAAGCATTCCTGATTGTCTGTCCCCAAATGTTGCTGGAAAACCACATAACTGTTGGATTCAAGCTCTGTCACCTCCCTAATGCTGTCAGAGTTCTTGATGCCCAAGTAGCACCTTTACCATATCAAAGGTGTTATCTTAACGTCAGGTAGCATGTGAGGATCCTACTTGTTTAGGTCATGTGGCCATAAGATTCCTTTTGAACGTGCTAAAGTACTGGCACAGCAGGTGGGTAGACTGTGCATGCATTCAAAGTATGCCAAGCTTCATTTGGTCACTGAAGAGCTATGCAACAGAGTAGGAATTTGTCAACACTTACTGAGCAAAGCCCACAATGAAGATATGACTATCTCTGTTCTATAGAATTTATTGCATGGAAGAAGGTCACACTGTGCTTGTATTGAAGTGCAGCAGTCTACCTTGTATTATCTTTCCACTTTTACTTACTTATAATGATGCTGAAGGCTGCTATTCAGCCCATCAGGTCCTTGCCAGCTCCCAGGACTGCAATCCCACCAGTCCCATTCTACTCATTCCCTTGTCGCCCTGGTATTCCATTCTCTCTCACTTGTCCTTTAATTATCCTTTGATCCTTTTGCCACTTATCTGCACTGAGGGATCATTTACAGTAGCCAGTTAACCTATCAGCATGTCTTTGGGAGGAAACCGGAGCACCAGCAGAAACCCAAGAGGTCACCGGGAGACCTTGCAAGCTCTACACGGGTCATTGTGGAACATGGGCCCTTGGAGCTATAAGGAAGCTGTGTTGACTGTTGTGCTACTGTGCTGCCCTGTATTTTTACATGTTTTACATATTTTTCCTTTGAAAATGTTTACTGGAATAAGGGTGATATATTGGATAAATTATTGATAGGAATAAATGGTGTGGCACTAGTAGATATTGGTTGAACTATTAATCCATTGAATAGAACTGAAATGTGTGCACAGAGCTTGATGAGTATGATAATAGTTACAACATGGAAAGTCTTTTATTAGTAATAACAAAAGCCTGAGCAATCAGGAGTCCTTTAGCCTTTGTATGGAAAATAAAAGTTGATTGTTTTATGGTTGAGAGGATCAGATTAAGATATGTAGATTAGGCAGCAATAGATGTTTACCTATTTAGGTTATGGATAGAACTGTTGAGTTTTTAAAAAAAGAGCATGGAGCAAAGAAGGATTTACTTGCCTGTGTTGGATATTAATGGTGAAGAGCAATAAAAATTAGAAAAGATGATTTAATTTTATAACATCAATGCTTTTTTTAATTAATTCACACCGTGTAAATATTAATGGAAAAGCATCACTAATTATCCTTGAGATGATAGCAGTGAACTGCAGCTTTAAATTTCTGCAGTCTATGCAGTGAAGATATTTTCACAAGGCTATTGAATGTTGAGCTCCTTGACATTGATCCAGGGACAAGGAAGGAACAACATCTGTTGATTGCTTTGGAAATGGCACAAGAACTTTGCCACTTAACACAGCTTGACTGGCACTTAATTTAAAGTTCAGGATTACAAAATCTTTGGCAGAGTTACATTGCATTCAAGATGGGACTGGATGCCAACAAATTTCCTTAGTATTGTCCTTTGGAAGGGTCTGGCTGTGCTTTTCCTGTTCTTACTGTGTAAGCTGATGAAAGTACATTGAACTGAGATAGACAAGGGCCCTTTTATCCTCAACAGACAAGGGGAAAGTCAACATAATTTGCAAGGATTTAACACGGTATTTGAGATTAGTTTTATCCAAATGAATTTTGTTCTGTTGTGCAATTCATCTTGGGGGCAGCTAAATTCATATTTTATATTAAGCACAAACCTGCTGAAGAATATCTTTGTACAAGTTAACTTATTTTCACTGGGATAAATGTTACCTCTGGCATTTAAAGCAGCTTGTCGAATTTGGCAATGCTTATTTCTCACATTTCAGTCCTTCAAAAAAGAAATTTTTAATTTCATTCTGGTTCTGTTATAGATCCAGGTAAGACCCTTCCAGAAGCCCTGGACTACAGTGTGTTTTGGTTGCAGACCGTTCCGGGGGACGCTGACCTCAAAGCTGGCATCCCCCCTCCACTCCTGTCTTTGCAAATTAAAGACTTTCTCAATGGGCCAGGTGAGAGCACGAGACTTTACATCCCCAGTGCCCAATTTGTTTTGATTATGGTTGCAGTGTCTAGGAGCTGTCTTCGGCTGCAATACCTTGCCCAAAGTGCATCTCCCGATTTCTTCAAAATCTTGCACATGCATGTCATCGAGAGAGTACGGCTGAATAGATCTCGGGTGGACCTCTGTCATTTATTTTCGTGCATTTAGTTTTATGTGGTACAAGTTGCAGCAGTAATCCTTAATGGGTTGAGTGAAGACTTAATATTTATCCAAGTGCACTGTATGTTGTAAACAATTTGTCAATTGGCAGGAGAAGGGGGTAAACACATGCAGTTTAGCAGAAACCTAATCTTGCAATTTAAACATGCAGGAAGTCCAGCAGTCATTCTGTATTATAAAAAGCCGAGTTCAGTGACAGCAAGTAGCTAGACAGTGAAACCACTAATGAATGGGTAATGGCAGGATATCGCAATGCTTGATACCACATGAAGAGGCATTTTTTCCATACATTTGGCAAAAGCACCAACCAAATATTTTTTCCAGATTTAAGTAATAGGATCCCAGTATTAGTGAATACATATTATAGTTCCTGCAGGAAATGGTTCTAGCGACACCCAAATCTGGATGATAAGAATGCAACGGTGTGTTTTGTAAGAAAAAGGCCGATTTATAACATATCTGTGCAGGTTATAAATCGGTGGTATAAGCCCGTCCATCATTCCACTGGGCTTCAAATGCCTGTAGTTTAAGGTCCTCCACGGCTTAGTTTAGTTTATTACTAGCCAGAGAGACATAGCTTTATATGGGCCTTCAGAAAATAGCAATAAAAAATAATGTTGGCATCCTGTTCACCTAAAAAATAGTAGCATTGTGTTACCATTCTGGCAAAAAAAAGGATTATTTGCGCTATCCAAAATGTTACACATTACATAATTCAAATAGAAGTTCTGCTGCTGCTGTTATAAACTTGTATGTGATTGATTGACCCCCTGCCCCTGCTCGTTGAGGATACCAAATAAGTATTTCTTCAAGAGATTCCTGAATTTAGCAAAGGATATAATTCCGTCCATTAACAAGTTCAGCGGCTTCCCGAAAAGCTGCAGAATAATGTGACCAGAAACCCACTAGAGCAATAACTCTGGCAGGTGATAGATTAGTTGGAACAAATTGGAACCATTATGGCCTGGCATCCCTGGTTTCCATCAAGCGTTTTTTTTAAAAGAAAAAAAATGTCGTCATTTTTACACAGTGGTTGGCCCTGCAGAGTGCCTATAACAGGTTAATTTGAATCATATGAAGTGTCACTGGCCTCATCTGACACGAGCTTCATTCCATGTGTGAAACAGTAATAAATCCATTCCCAACCGAGTCAAATCCCCAATGAGTGGGTGAACTAATGCAGACCTCCTCCTGGCATGCTGGCCCTTCATAATTTGAAGCAGGGCAACTGGTCGCGTTGCAGGAAAAAAAAACCATAGTGAAGGAGCATTAGATCAGATGCTTGCTGAACCTACACATTTCATTCTGTACAGATGTTTGCCACAGATATGGCATCATATAACTTCAGGAATGTGCCCAATTGATCCCAATTTTGCAGAGTTCCTAAGCCCAGTGACGCTGCTTAAAGTAATGATCTTTGATTTAAAGGGAGCTGACATGTAAAAAATAGAGTTCGGCAGTGTTATAATGTACTCAGGCTTCGTTTAAAATTTAACTTAAGGTCATTTGTTAATGTAATGATATGCTGTCATTAATAGTTTTTTTTTCACTTGAGGGGCAGTGTTTGATATTTCAGCAGCGATGTAATTCAGCACCAAAGTCAGTGCTTCTGATTAGGGAAACAATGTCAAGTTTGATATCACACTAACAACAACTTAAAGTTAAGTAAGTAAATGCACTCAATTAGTTTCATAGCAGTGATATCACATTAAATTTAACACCACGCCACTTAAGGAGATATTAGACTGTTACACAGTAACTTTTGTTTCAAAGTTTACCTGCATTATAAAATCACATCATTCAATGCCACTGAATACTTCCAGAACAAATATTGTAAATGAGTTATGTGACTAAGATTTGACAATGATGTCTGTGTCACTTCAACCTAGACTCAGCTTGGAAAGGTAATCAGTCATTAGTCTGTTCTTGATATTCCTTCCAAGTGTAGTTATGTTCTAATCTTTTATTTTGCTCATAGTCTTTTTTACATGGCACCAACAAATGCAGTTCATTTCATAATAATTATGACAAAATCCTCTTCATTATTAGAAATACATATCAGTTATAGCAACTCCTCATCAAAATAAATCTCATGTAGTAAACATGCATCAAGCTGATTGCACTAAATGCTAAATCTAAATGCTAATGTCTGATATTTCTGCAAATCTTTTCTGTGATTCTTGTGCCAGAGGTTTCTGTGATTGCAAGTGCTATTTTAATGCTAAGCATCAGACATGGCCTAGTGGGTACCGCACTCATCACTGATTCAGAAAGTTGTAGTGTCAGGTTATGCTCCAGGTACTTAAGCACTAAATTTAGACTGAGACTCTACCCTAGAATAAGACTATCAGATGAGCCATTATAGCAAGAAAACCATCTGCTGTGGATGTGAAACATCCATGGCATTATTTTGAAGAAGAACAGGATAGTTCTTGCAGTTTCTTGGACGTTATGTATCCCTCAACTATTAAGTCTGATAACTCTATTCACTAACTCATTACTGTTGTGTTTTATTGGAACAATGACCAAGTAATACCAGATGAAGTGTCCTGAGGTCATGAAAGATGCAATGTAAATTCATTTCTTTTTATTTCCTCCTTGTTGTATTCATCGGGGATAGAGTTAGCCTTGCTCAACTGTGCTTCAACAGTGTGGGCAGCAACTTAGCTGATATCATAAGTGGTCAGTGTAGTAGCCTTGGAGACAGAACAGTTCAATATAGAAATTTTGTAAGTTGATTGTTGTCCTTGTTAGCTTTGGAGCTGCTTTGAATAATTGGTACAGCTATCAGTTAACTTCTGTGTACCATTATTTGCTACTTATCATCTGTACCTTGGAGAAAGTTACCCTCATCCTGTGCCAGTGCAAATGCCAATGTCAGATAAGCTTCGTCAGATAGAGCTGCTGGCATAATGATGAACTCACAAACAGGCTCATCTCCTTTCACTTTCCTTGATTTTTGCCAAGAAGTCCTGCAATTTGGGTACTTTTAAAGCAACATTAATTGCAGTTAAAGTTTCTATCACAGGGCCCCATGGAAAAATCCACACCAGGATTTTTCTGTTTGCCTGATTCTTACAAATACTTTTAAGGAAGTTTTGAATTACATAAAGTTGTCCAACACAGAAATGAGCCATTGGGGACTGTTTATGCTGCACGTGACTCTACTTAGACTTTTTTCATGTCTTAACATTACCCTGTAAGTATTATTTTATTCATCATATTTATCTAAGTTTCCCTTATACAATGCTTGTCTGAATCATTTCATGTGGTAGCAAGTTCCACATTCTGATTTTTTTTTAAGGAAAGAAGTTTCCCATGGATTTCTTATAGGATTTATTAGTGACTATCTCATTTTTTATATCCTAGTCTTCTGACCCCCACCCCCCCACCCCATTAATGGAACCCAGTACTCCTTCTGTCCTATTGAACCCCTTCATAATTTGACACGGTCATCTCAGCCTCTTTCTAGAAAATGATTCCCTCATTGTTCTGTCTTTCAAAATAGAAGTACATCAAAATCAGAAGATGAAACAAAAAATAAGGGAAAGAGTGCAAAAGAAGCACAGAACTTGGATAGCCATCTGACCCATGGGTCACATAGTTCTGGGAATCTCTGGCCCAATATTGCCCAAAGTGGAGAAGGAGCATTCAGAACGGTATTGAGAACCCTGAGCCCATATGTTGGGAGCACACTGAATCCTTGGGTAGGTGGCAGAAGGAATGCACCACCTCCCAAACTACCCACCTGTCTGCCCTATTAGCAACCTCTTGGCCTCATCTTTGGAAGAGTGAAGTTCCCAATTTGCCCTCAGCCCACAAAATCAGAGAACAAGCAAGTCATCCTCAACCTCAAGGCACTGCCTAAAAAGATTATTTTCTGGGAGTTATTGTATCCATTGTCTTGCCCCTCCACTCCCACTACTTTCTTTGATTTTTCTACTCTTTCCCCCTCGTATGCTGTCAACTACCTTTCCTCTCTACATTGCTTTGGAGGATTCATCGCTGCAGAGGACAGTGCTCTTTGGATGTAATCTCTCATAAGCACATTAATATACTGCATCCAACAGAAAATTAACAGTTCAAACAGTCATTATTTCCCTTTCATTGGTTCTGTTGCCTAACACATAGACATAAATGCATTCCTTTAAAATCCCTCCATGGTCTCATTTTGTTAAATTTAGGTCAACTTATCCAGCCATAAATACTTGTCCCTTACAGCATAAGGGTTTGGATTACTGCTTCTACATCATCACCTTTGCTCTACCTTAAGGGATTGTCATCTGTCTTACATTACTCTATTGCTCTCTGTAGTTCTCCTTCAAAACCACTTTGGCTGGTCCTCTTGTTTCCTTCCAAAGCATCCTGAAAAACATGTCTGTTAGCATATCCTTGCTCTAATTCTTTCACCATGTCACTGACCCTTCCCCAACCCCCATCCACCTTTCCTCCAACTGTCATTTCACTTTCCAATTGGCAACCGTATTTCACCTCCTTGTAACTTATTCAGAAACCTTATATACGAGAGAAACACTGGTAAATACAAATAGTTTGGACTCAATAAGTAAATCTTAAAAGAAATTATTTGTAATTGTAATCAGTAAAGATACTATTATTCTTCTGCCCTCTAATGCATAACGTTTAGTTGGGCTATCATGGTACTGAGATGGATTTGAGAAGTTTGCTTAATAGTCTGGTTTCTGGAATATTGCCACAGTTACTTAACACATTACTTTCAATTTTCAATGAAGTACTTGAATGGCAGTTCTTTCGCGTCCAAAAACATTTTTAAGATGTGTACTTATGAAGGAAATGTAAACAACTTGGTCATAATTAAATAATACATAATTTTCAGAAATGTATTTGCTGGCAAGAAAAAAATACAGCTTAAAATCTGTTACAAATAAGAGTAAATGATGATGATTTTATTACTGGTCGAGGGACTTCTGTTTTTACTTGACCTACATTTTTGAAAACCTTTTTTATGAAGAGAAATGTAATTTTCTTTTGAGGTTATCCATCCAAATTGCTAATATACCTAATCCACAAATATATATTTTGTGACTAAAATATTAAAATAACTCCAACAGTAAACCCCATCTAAATAATATGTTTTAATTTCTATTTTCAAACTTTATGTAATGTCAGGCTGAGCTAAGTGGTGACGCTTTTGATTCTGTGTCAGATGATCATGGGTTCCAGTCACACTGCAGGTATTGTAATGCGTAGTCTATGCCAACACTTTAGCTCAGTGCTGAGGGACTGCTGCACTGCTGGAGGTGCTGTCTTTCAGACTAACCCCATTCCCTCTCTGGTGGATACCAAAGAACCTTTGGCAACATCCTCTTGGACAATATTTATCCTTCAGCCTATGTCACTAAAACAGTTGTTTATCTCATTAATATTGGTGGGACCTTGCTGTGCACAACTTGACTGCTGCGATTCCCTACTTTGCAACAGTGAATACCTTTGTAACCTTGGCTGTAAAGTGAATGGGGTTCTCCTGAGGGTTTGAAAGTTTCTATGTCAGTTCAAGATTTTTCTTTTCTTTCACAAAGACACAATTTCTGCTTTCACTTATGTATTAGATTGAATGTACTTCATGGCTACATTTATGGCTCACCTAAAAATGTGCCTGAGAATCAATCCTTGCATGTTTGGTCATAAGACTTTTAAATAAATTTGAGACTAAAGTTTAATTTAAAATTTAGAAACTGTGGAATGGGATTTAATTAAGGCACCTTCCTGAACATTTGAATGCTAATTATTTAAATGGCAGCATCACCCCACTTAAACTCAAGTTCAGTAATAATCAGATGCGGCAAAGTGCATTTTCTAATCTATAACAGCTCCTTCAATCCAATGTGAGCTTTCACTTTCATAGTGTCCAACTATCCACTGTGTTACAGTTGTAACAGATGCTGGTCCACATCGTATACTTCACTTGCAACAAGAGTGACCATTTCTTTTCTTTTTAATAAGAGGCAAATGCAAACTAAAAGCTGAACCTGTCTACCACAAAATAACATATGCTTGAAGGAAGCAATGCAGACGTGCACAGGATTCCTAATTGAATTTGAACACTTGTGGCACAAACTGGGCCAGCTCCACCCCAGGACTGCATACACCTCTTGTAATTCACCCCAAATGTCCATTACTTGACGTACCACACAGTTTAATCGTAACTTGAGATTTATTATGTGGCGTTTACTGTATTGTTTAAAAATTAGTTGATTTGTATTTCTCCCAGTGTTGGTAAGAAGCCTGTGGATTTGACAAATTGACTAATACATACAAGATGTACACTTGAATAAATTTTGTTTCAGCATTTTATTTTAAAGAAGGTAAATAGATTTTGAAAGCAGCTGGATTTTGAGGAATAAGGAGATTCCACCCACTCTTAACTTAAGAATTACTGTCGATAAATAGAAGATAACACAGGCTTAAGAGAGGATATCATGTTAAAAATTATTTTTAAGCCCAGATTTGTACAAAGGATAAGGTGGAGGAAATGACCCATAATATTTAGAAAAAAACAAGAAACTCAATGTTGGTGGACAGGCATTTATGATTGTCAGGGCTAACTGATCAGAAAGCTGTTGTGGTCTACATTTCAAGTAACAAAAGAAAATCATGCAAACAAGTTACTGAAAACTGATGGAACTTTTTTATGCATAGATTTAAATATTTCTTTTCCTTCACCCTATGCTACTGTTTTTTCTGGCTGCCATGGTTATATGTGTGCAACTATAGAACATGCAGCAAAATAACAAAAGTAGCCTCTTTGCTTTGACATGTATGTCAGTCTTTCTTCCCTTTTTTTTGCTTGGTTATGAGTGATTTTTTTTGTTAAATACAGTGTTTTATTTTTTAAACAGCTGAAGTTCATTTGGAATTATCACGTCCCTGGAAAGTCAACTTAAGTCTTGTCAAATTGGATCAAGTAACAAATTTTGTAAAGAGAATACGGCCTAGATATGGTCATGAGATCACCTCCAAAGCTGCAGTCTCCCCCAAAAGAGTTTACAATCAAGACGAGATGTTTACATCATCATTTGGAATGAGGAATGAACCTGGATCATTCACTGAGAGGGCAATCGGTCAAGGAAGCAGTTGGAAAGCCATGTCATTTTTTCAGAGGTTTTCCGTCCACACAGTTCAGATTGTTCTTGTGATGGAGACATTACCTCATCCCAGCAGGCCTTGTATTCTGGCCTCTCTTTCAAGTCTAAAAGGTGTTCTTAACATAAAAGCAGGCCCCAAGCCCACAGGTGAGTAACAACAGAACTGATAGTTCCAGGTTATATCACTGTGATCTAATGTTGCAATTAATAACTAAAATTTACCATGAGAAAATGCACTGTGTTAGTTTAAGTCCTATTTCTCCCATTGCCAAGTGTGGAAAGAGCCATTTTGTTTAACCTATAGGATGACTTGTCTGGAATAAAAACACAAAATGCTAGAATTACTCAGCAGCTCAGACAGCATTTATGTTGAGAGTAAAAGAGTTAAAAGTTTCAGGTCAATGACTTTTAAGTTATGATGAAAGAGCATCAGCCTGAAATATTAACTCTATTTCTGTCTCCATAGATGCTGCTTGACCTGCAGAATATTTCCAGCAATTTCTGCTTTTATTTTTAGATTTCCAATATCTGTGGTATTTGGCGTTTGGGTGAATGTGATTTAATATTGTGTTTGAAACTAGCTAGATAGGAAGGGAAAGCCAACAAAGATCGCTTCTCAATGGTAATATGTTTAAATGTGGGTGGATGCAGTACTCCTTATAGGGATCTAAAAGTTTGTGTAATATGTATTCTTAACTTTAAGATATGCCAGAAAGTTTTTATTTAATGTCTGATCTGACATGCTATTAAATATTAAGGAATTGAATCATTTGGATTAAAGTGGCACAGAGAGGGCTAACCTGTTACCAGTTATTTTCTGGCTGTGCTATCAAATTACACTTTATTTTTGAAAGTTGAAAGTACAGTGATTTTTTTTATACAGAGTATATGTAAAAAGAAACTACCTCTATTCCACTGCAAGGATAAATGGTGTGCTGTGTTTCCTGATCTCCTGAGTCGTACCAGTTTGTTGAAGGCAGCTGGTACAAATGACTGTCAGACTTGCCAGATTTCATTCATTGTGAAAGTTTACATTAGAAGAAAAAAAATGCTGCTCTGTATTTAAAATGTACCTTGCATTTTCAAACAATTTTCAGGGTAGTTATTCACTTAGTTATTAAACAAAGTCATAACAATATTTCAAAGCAGCACCAGGCAGTTAAGCATGTTCTTGACCAATATTTATCAACATCGCTAAACAGATTATCTGGTCATTATCACATTGTTGTTTGTAGTAGCTTGCACGAGCAAACTGGCAGCTACTTGACCAACAATAGAACAGTCTTAAAATTACTGTTCTTAAAATTACATCATTGGCTGTAAAATGGTTTGAGAAAGGAACATGAAAGGTGCTATATAAACACAATATACATGCTATATCTAGCTGTTGAAATCCAATATTAACAGCAGGCAACTAGTTCATTGACACAGTGACACAGTTAGTAGAGCCATGGCCTCTCAGTTCCAGCACCTAAATAGATCATCCAATAATCCATCTCTGGTCATTCTATTCATTCTCCCCTCACCTTATCCACATCAACCCTCTCCATTCCATCCTTCTTCACCCTCCTACTTCTATCACACTCTCATTTCACTTCCATCTTCTCTCGACTTTACATCCATGAGACCCAATTCCCACTAAAGTGCTGACTGCACACCTTCCCTTTCTGGCCTTTCTAGCATGATAATCCCAAACCATGTTATCTAATGGCTGGTCTTCCCATTGTCATCTTTACCCTTGTCTCAATCCCCTCGGAGCTTCCCAAATGATCCATCCACATTTCCAACATCTATTAGCTATTTCCTGGCAGGAACATCCACAAAGATGGAACTGACTACCACATGGATACCAAACCTTAATGGCCAGCCCTTTCACAGGCATGTCCATCCACGGCCTCCTCTGCTGCCACATTGAGGCCAGACACAGGTTCGAGGAGCAACACCTCATATTCTGCCTTCATAACCTCCAACCTGGTGGCATCAACATTGACTTCTCTAACTTCCGGCAACCCCTCCCCTCTTGTTTTCCCCTTTTACCCCCTTCCCCCCTTTGTTTTTCCTCTTTTCCCTCATTACTGTGGCCCCCTCACCCCTTCACTTACCCCTCCCCTGCCCTCACGACCTGTCCATCGCCTCCTTCTCGCTCCCCACCTCCTTCCCTTTATTCCATGGTCTACTGTCCTCTCCTACCGGATTCCTTCTTCTTTAGCCCTTTACCTCTTCCACCTATCACCTCCCAGCTTCTCACATCACTCCCTCTCATCCCCCCTCCCCCCACCTACCTACCTTCCCCCTCTCACCTGGACTCACCAATCACCAGCCAGCTTGTGCTTCTCCCCCTTCCCCCCACCATTTTATTCTGGCTTCTGCCCTCTTCCTTTCCAGTCCTGTTGACTGTTTATTTCCCTCCGTAGATGCTGCCTGACCTGCTGAATTCCTCCAGCATTTTGTGTGTGTTGCTTCAGATTCCAGCATCTGCAGAATCTCTTCTGTCTCCCTTTCACAGGCTCTGTCAAGTTAGATTGGCTAATATCCAATCACTATTGGAAAGACCGTCATGTGCACTTGCCTAATTGTTCCACTGCTGTGCTCACTAGCTTCCCAGTATCTCAAAGTTCATTTAAAATTCTGCTGCCCCATTTCTTGTCCACTTGCTCCCCTGCACCCTCCATTTCAACTACATCTTACCTATATGCAATGCACAAGCTGTGGGCTGACTAGTGTGGCCTGCAGTTCTAGAATAACCTCCCAGCTCTTATCCTTTGTACTTCAGTTTCTTCAAGAAAGCAGGCAATATAGTTTTTTAAAAGCAACAAGCAAAATAATGGAGGAACTCAGCAGGTCAGGCGTCACCTGGGCAGGGAAATGGACAGTTGGCGTTTTGATTCAAGACCCTTCACCTGGACTGCCAGGAAGAGCCTGAAATATCGACTGTCCATTTCCCTCCACAGATGTGTCCGATCCGCTGAGTTCCTCCAGCATTTTGTTTGTTGCTCCGGATTCCAGCATCTGCAGTCTCTTGTGTCTCCTTAGTTCTTTTAAAGTACCTTATTAATCTGTCCTGCTACCTGAAAGTTCGATGGATATACATCCCAAGGTCTCTCTGTTCTTCTACATCTGTCAGTATCCTCCCACTTACTGCCAATATTTATCCCCTAACCAACCTCTAAAACAGAGGATGAGGTCATTTATTTCATTGCCATTTGGGGGAACTTTGCTGTACATTATTGGCTGCACGTATGGAGCATGTTTTTGAGTCTGGACACACAATGCATCAGGTTTCCTTGCCTGATGCACACACTTCCAACACTGGTTACTAGTTAGTAATTGAGAATAGGGTCCGTGTTTGGTATTTCTGTAAGGATATTTCTGCCCAGGATATTGAAGCCAATTCTGCTAAACTTACTGTGGAGGTCAACTAATTCTGATCATCCAATTTACTATCTCCTGGTATGTTTATGACCCAAGACAAATAGGTCTCTGGCTTTTTTGTTACACAGAATGCCAAAACAACCCAAAACACAACTTACAATAGCAATGTTCATGGTCTGTATTGTTTAGTGTTAATTTGCCATGTTACTGACTCATCTCCAATCCACGAAAGCTGTATTAGACAGAATCAAAAGTTCTGCACCTCTAGAAAGCAGCTCAAAAGTATACCACTGCGTCCACTACAGGAAATAAATTCTTTTGTCAGTGTAAGCCAGCGGACAAATTAAACATTAAGGAGACCTCGGGGGATTGAAACTAAGTGTAGTTTGTAGAGATGAATACAAATCACCATTAAAATTTCCCCTGGAACTGTGGCGAGAATATTGGGTGTGGGTACCTTTATTTTGTCACATTTGACACCTTGTCACAAGTAGCTTAAACCCTCTCTCTTCCCAGCACTCAATGAGAGGTTACGACCATATTGGCTCTGTAACAACTGGGATTTTGAACGTCATTACAGCATATCCACCACTCTCTGAAAAGAAAAACTAAAAGGATTTAGCTGACACCTATCTAAGTTCACTGAATCTTGCGATAATACAAAAAGCAGCAGAATCTTAATTCCTGTCAGTGTTTGCCTGCTGCTGAGGTGTGTTTGAAATTCACTGAAAGTAAAATGTAGGAGGAAAGAACAGATGTTGTAATGTTGAAGAAACAAGCCACCACCTAATCCTTGGGCCAGAAACCTGCAATAAATTGTGAACTCACAGCGGACTGAAGTCTCCAGAAACACTCTGTGATAAAATGTTGACACTGATCAGTCCTGCAGAATTCAAATAAATATAACAAATGCAAGGGAGCATGAAAATTAAGCCTGATGTCTCGTGGATTGTTTAAAAAAAACACTGAAATATTTAAGTGAAGATTAGTGGAGCTAAAACAAGATCAGATATCATTCATGTAGTTGGTTCTTTTTTCTCTTTAATCATTTAAGTTTTAAGGGAATCGCAACATTTTTCAAATTTGTAATTTTTAACGGTGGTTTATTGGAGGAATTAGTTATTGTCAAATCTGTGACTTGGTCTGTTGCCTCTTCAATGTCCTGACAGCTGTTTACCTGCCTTCTCTGTGATTTAGCCAGATGAGATCATATAAATTGATAACCATCTCTGTGTTTTCTTCTGATTCATCTCTGACCTGAACTCTGCTTGAACCTAGTTAGACACAAAACATCCAGGATTCTTGGCTGAAGCCATAAAATTTAATTAAAAGCTACAGAAATGATGTGTAAAAGAACACCACAGTGCCCCAATAAAGTGAAAATAAGTACTGTGATGGATTAAAATAATAAATGTGCCTGCTTCTCTGTGTTTGAAGTGAAGGCAACAAATATGGGCTTCCAGCAGTCAATATAGTAATGATGTTAACAGGAAAGGTTATAAATGACATGCACACGGATCTCATCTGCTTAAGATCACTCTGTGCATTTACTGATGACTAAATGATATTGACTCTGCAAAGGAATACACTCTGCTCAACAAAGCTGCACACATTCACTTTGAAGCTCCATTCAACAGCGTCTTGCTCTGACTGCATACAGTTAGAAATTACAGCGATCACTTAACTCAGTGGTGTGATAATGCATGCAATTTGCTTTCACGTGCTTCTGCTGAAGGAGTGGTGGAGAAAATTTGAATAACAGAATATATGTCAGCATTAAACAAATTGTTTCCATTGTTTACTTTGGACTAAATTTAATACCTCTTAAATCGCATGTTAAGTGTTTTCATGTTCCTGTGTTAGAGTGGAAAGGGACAGCTACGTAGACCTTAAGTACCATCCCCAGAGCTCAATTTGCTACAGTCAGCATCTGTAAGAGTGCAGTGTAAAAGATGTGCTTTATGCTTCTGCCCCAAGCAATGCTTGAGGAAGCTGTTAAATTATTTTTTCAAGAAGCTGAATTAAAATACAGGTTTGGAAATTTTCAAGTATGCGGAATATTCGGCCGAGCACAAGAGTACATGTTATATTTCCTTTACAAGGCAGATCAGTCAGTCAGCAAAATATATTGGGTTCCATAAATTATTGCGGAGAGTTCAGTCGCTTCAGCAGTTTGCTCATAATTCCACAATGCTGCTTAGGAGCTGGCATCCTGTATTAATTACGTACAGATGTAAAGATCAGAGAACTGATTCATAAGAACTGCAGAAAGAATGAAGGCTAAGACAAATGTTTCTTTTAGCCTTGCACTATTTAATTTATTGTGCAGTTGTGCGAGAGAGGATAAATCTGACGTCCTTTTCTTCCTCTGTTTAAGGAATGATCTTGGGTGCCACATTTGCACTCCAACTGAAGGATCTGCTCATAAAGACATGCCTCAAAGACAGAAACAGGGCACTAATTGGCCCGTTCTGCTGCTCGATGCAACTGGAAGCTAAGTGGTGCAGGCACAGCGGCGACCCTGACCCTTTTCACTCTGTTCCAAAAGTGCTGGTTGACGTGAAAGCTGGACTGATCCAGGTTTGTGTGGGTGGCAGTGGTGTCTGGGAGAGTCTGGCTTTAATGAGTCTGTTCCTTGTTTGACCCAAATGTCTTTTATTTCCAGCTCTCTAAATCAAGCAGAGAGCACCCTTGTAACATGATCAGGTTATCTGGTAAAGCTCAACACTCTTGCATTTGAAGTAGTTGATTTTTTTGCATGAGTAATAAACTTCTAAGAAGATCACAGTAAAACAAACAAAAGTGTGGGGCAATAAAATGAAACAACCAATATCATAAGCATTGTACCTACATTCATAAATATTTTGTTTTCGTAGTAATAGAGATATATATTTTTTCAGGAACTGCTGGGATGAATAGTTTGTCATAATGTTCATTCTGCTAATGAAGATCACACAGTGGGCACAGAAACCTATTTTCGATATAACCCTTGGCGTCCCCATCTTGACTTCAGTGTTGAAAAGAGACATAAATTCTTTCCACCTTTTATGGAGGAATATTGCATCTGAATTTTACTAATTCACAGATTTGTAGATATTGGGTGGTTCAAAAGGTTTCTTTTCTAATTACTCTGAGGTCTTTCTGATTGGCCTTAGTGTCAGTATGCATAGGAGGGAACACTCTTGAGTCAGAAGGTTGTCGTTTCAGAACCTTAAGCACAAACATTTAGGCTGTTACGCCAGAACAATACTGTGTGGTCCATTGTTGAGTTTCATTATGAGACATTAAAAAGCGACCCTCTTGCACTATGAAAAGGATGTATAAAGATTGTAAGGCACTATTTCAGAAAACTGCATGTTTGTGACCTGACCTGTGTTTACCGTCTGCCAACTTCATTAAAACAGATTCAGCTAGAACAATCTCATCATCTTCCTGAGATCCCCACTATCACAGAGGCCAGTCTTCAGCCAATTCAGTTTGTTCCAAGTGATGCCAGGAAACGGCTGAAAGAAATGGATACAGCAAAGGCTATAGGATCAGCCAGTGTTTGAGCTGTAGTACTGAATACCTGTGTCCCAGAACCAGCTGCACCTCTTGTGCAAGATGTGGACATACCTGACCATGTGGAAAATTGTGTGGATGTATCCAGTTTCAAAAAGGCAGGATAAATCCAATCCTCCTGCAGATTTCTACCCATTCTGCTTAATCTCCTTCATCGGCAAAGCAATGGAAAGTGTTGACAGTGGTAATTGGTTTATTGTTGTCGCATGTACCGAGGTACAGTGCACGCCATCCATACAGGTCATTTCACACCAGTACATTGAGGCAGTACAAGGGAAAACCAATAACAGAATGCAGAGTACAGAATGCAGACACAGGGCTGTCAAGAAACACTTACTCATCTATACCCTGCTCACTGATGCCCAGTTTGGGTTTCACCAGGACTTCTCAGATCCATACCTCATCATAATCTTGGCCCAAACGTGGACCAAAGAGCTGAGTTCTGGAGGCGAGAAATGACTGCCCTTGACATCAAGGCAGCACTTGACCGAGTGTGACATCAAGGAGCAATGGTAGACCTGGTCATTGGGTATCGAGGGAAACCCATCCAATGGTGGGAGTCATACTTCGTGCAAAGATGGTTACGGTTGTTGGATGTCACTCATCTCAGTTCCAAGATATCACTGCCGGAATTCCTCGAGGCAGTTCTTGGCCTAACCGTCTTCAGCTATTTTATCAATGCCTCTGCTTCTGTGATAAAGTCGGTAGTTTGCTGCTGATTGCTCAATTCTATTCACAGCTCCTCAGGAACTGAAGGCGTTCATGCATGCATACAACAAGACCTTGACAACATTCAGGCACAGACTGATAAGTGGCAAGTAATATTTGTGCCACAGAAGTACGAGGCAATCACCATCTCCAACAAGACAGAGTCTAACCACCTATCCTTAGTATTGAGAGGCATTACCAAGTGTTCTGTTTTATATTTGCATTTCTTAGGATGTAGGCATGGCAGGCAAGACCAGCGCACATTTCCCTTTCCTAATTGTCTTTGAAAAGGTAGTGGTGAACTGCCTTCATAGACCACATTATCAATATTATGGAGGTCACCTTGACCAGAAACTCAACTGGACCTGCCACATAAATACTGTGACTGCAAGAGCAGTTCAGAGGCTGGGTATCTTGTACATGATACTCGCCTCACCTTGCCAACATGTGCAAGGCACAAGTTAGGAGCATGATGGGATATCCTCCACTTGCTTGGATGAGTGCAGCTTCAACTATTCCCTAGAAACTCAACATCATCCAGGACCAAGCAGCCTGTTTCATTGGTACCCTATCATTCTTTCCCTCCAGTGTTGTGCAGTTACTTGCCTGTGCTATTCCGACAGCACTTCCCAAACCCTTGTCCTCAACCACCAAGAAGAACAAAGCTTATGAGGGCACTACCACTTGCAGATTCTCCACATCACCATGACTTGGAACTATATCAACACTTCTTAGTTGTGCTGGGTCTAAATCACAGGCCTCCTAATTCTGATAATGCTGTGGGAGTACCTTCACCAGAACAGTGAGCAATAAATGCTGGCCTTGTCAGCGACACTGTGATCCTGAAAAATTAATAAATAAATAACTCCCTCCCACCACGGTCATTCGCTCTCCTCCCCCCTTTCATCAGGCAGAAGATAGAAAAGCTTGAAAACACGTACCAGCAGGCTCAAGGACAGCTTCTATCCCACTGTTATAAGACTCTTGAATGGATCTCTTCTTCTACGATAAACATGAACTCTTGATCTCACAATCTACCTCGTCATGGCCCTTACACCTCACTTGCCTACCTGCACTGAACTTTCTCTGTAACGTTAACACTATATTCTGCATTCTGTTATTGTTGTCCCTTTTGTGCTATCTCGATGTACTTATGTATGGAATGATCTGCATGGATGTCATGCAAAACAAAGCTTTTCACTGCATCGCAGTACATGTGACAATAATAAGCCAATTACCAATCAATGCCGAGGCTTTGTTGTGGGAGCATGCTGCGTGCAAGGTGCCTACCCAGCTTCCCACTTTCCAACAGTGACAACATTTCAAAAAGTTGCTGGCGGCAGGAGCAGTAATCCCCAGGGTCGATGGTTAAATCTGGTGGTGTTAGAAGGTAAATTTAGCCTCCAGTTGCTACAGAGGTTTGTCTGCCCTTTTTATTCCTGTGACTATGATGTGATGATTTTCCTCAAAGGAGGTTTCTCCTTCTCTGAGAAGTCTTCACCAGATAATAAAAAGACATTTGGACAGGTACATGTATAGGAAAGGTTTTGAGGGATATGGGCTAAACATGGGCAAATGGGACTAGTTTAGATGGGTGTCTCAGTTGGCTTGGGCCAATTGGGCCGAGGGGCCTTTTTCTGTGTTGTATGACTCTGTGACTTAACATTACTCCGGCCTGCTGTATCCCACTGTATGGTGTTTGTCTTGAGGATGTCTGAGTGTTTCTTTTGGCCTCTCCATTTCTTTTCTCTCTTGAGTTGAGTGTACAGCAGTTGTTTTGCTAGGCTTGCATCAAACACATGCACATAGTGCCCCACCTCAGTTGACACTGGGTAATCAGGACTTCAACGCACAAGATGTTGGCCTCTTGGAGGACACAAGTTCATGCAGGGGCTCCTGCGTTAATATTGAGGCTCTTCCAAAGAAAATGCTGGCGCTGATGTTCCATATTTTCAAGGCCACCCAAGTCTAGCAGCCTTAGAGGAGAGTTGAGCTTACCACAGCTTTTAAGCTAGAAGTCTAGAACGTATTTGATCTTGTTGTTACTGAACACACAGCAAGACAGCCTGCTGAAAGCAAGGCTAACACATCATATTCTATGCTGAATCTCAACATCTAAGCTGGTCCTCTGGAAGGGACCCCTACTGAGGTAAGCAAAGTGTTTATACTTGTTCAGTTCCTCGCTGTCACTTTAGATTGTCTTTGCTGAATCAACTGATTGACCAGGATCCGGCCTGTGAACCTTGTTTTGCCAGAGTTTAGTGTTAGCCCTGGGCTATTGTAAGCTTCAAAGCAGCAATGATGTGCTTTGTCTAGGTCTTTTTTCGAGTGTAGAATGTTACTATCCTCAATGTATTGAAGTTGGATTATTGTTGCCAACAATAATTTGTTTTTGATATCTATAAATAACTAATATATATACAGTATATGTGTCTTGTATGAGAAAAGGGAGTATGATTGGTAAGGTTGCAGATGACACAAATATTGGCGTTGTCATAGATAGCAAAGGATAGCTAAGGATAGGTTGTCTTATGGTTGCCTCATTATGGGAAGGATGTGGAGGCTTTGGAGAGGGTGCAGAAGAGGTTTATCAGGATGCTGCCTGGATTAGGGGGCATGTGCTATAAGGAGAGGTTGGACAAAACTTGGGTTGTTTTCTCTGGAGTGATGGAGGCTGAGAGGAGACCTGATAGAAATACTTAAGATTATGAGAGGCTTAGATAGAGTAGACAGCAGGTATCTTTTTCCCAAGGCCAAAATGTCTGATACTAGAGGGGATGCATTTAAGGTGAAAGGGGGTAAGTTCAAAGAAGATGTGCAGGGCAAGTTTTTTTTACACAGAGAGTGATGGGTGCCTGGAATGCGCCACCAGGGGTGGTGCTGGAGGTAAATACGATAGAGGCGTTTAAGGGGCTCTTAGATAGGCACGTGAATATGCAGAGAATGGAGGGATGTGGACATTATGTAGGCAAAAGGGATTAGTTTAATTAGGTATTTAATTACTAGTTTAATTAGTTCGGCACAACATTGTGGGCCGAAGGGCCTGTTCCTGTGCTGTACTGTTCCATGTTCTAGGTTGATACAGCAGAACCTGGATTAGCTGGAAAGTTTGGCAGAGCAGTGGCAGATGGAATTTCATCCAGACAAGTGTGAGGTTATGCACTTTGGGAGGTCAGATTCTGGTGGAGCATATAGACTGAATGGCAGGGAACTTAGAAGAGCTGAGGTACAGAGAAACCTGGGGGTGCAAGCTTATAGCTCCCTGAAAGTGGCAACACAGGTGGATAGGGTAGTAGAAAAGGCATTATGATATGCTTGCTTTCATCGGCAGAGCCATTGAGTATAAGTTGGGGTGTCATGTTGCAGTTGTACAAAACTTTGGGAAATAGTTCACACAGCTGGTCCTACTCTTTCTTCAATACACTAGAGTAGCAGATAGAGCTTGTTCATCAGTGTTTCTTCCCCTTCAATATTTCAGCTCGATTACCATCAGGACCTGATGTTTCATTGTTCTTCATTTACTTAATTGCTATTTGGATATCTTCAGACTTTGGTGGTTTGGTGACAGTTCCCCAGACTGGGTACCAAGGGATGGAGTCGATAGTGTCATCAGTCACAGGCAGAATTTGGTGCTCTATGACTGATTCATCAGCTTTAAGGAGGACACTACATCTTCAGATCTCAGTGGTGGGAGGCCACGTGAGCTTGGACCTTACAGGGTCATTACCTCACTGGAAATCTGTGTACATCATTCTGCCAGTGAATTCTTTTGCTTTGCCCATCCACCCTTTGTTTTTGGTTTCTCAGATCCTCCTCTGAATTGGAGTTTTGAGCTGATGAAAAAAGCTCTTCATCTGACAAGCTGATGATTCGTTTTGTCAGTTACACAAAGCTTTCCTCTGCTGGTCCAAGATGAATTTGATCTCAGTGACACTATCTTCAAACCAGTCCTGCTGGCAGTGGTATCAAGGCCAATGGATTCCTTTGAAACTTCATGTATGATCAACTGTAGGGCTCCTGAGTCTTCTTAATTACTTGTTTATCTTTTTCAAATGTACTTATGGCCAGTTTTTCATTGAGGTGCACTTGGAAACTCCCCTAGTGTACTGAGAATTGACATCTTCAGATGTTGGATTGTGATTTGTGTTGCCTTCAGCATTTATGGGCAATCCTGATGAACATGAGAGACCTCAACAAATTTTGCTGGTTACCGAACTGAGTAATGATCCATGACCCCTTGAATCATTGAGTTGTACAGCATAGAAATGGGCCCTCTGATCCCCCACGTCCACACTGACCCTTCTGTCCACCGACTAACCCCGTTTACTCACATTTGCTCTGTATCCTTCTATGCCTTGCCTATTTAAGTGCCTGTCTGAATGTCCCTTAAAAATAATGAATGCATCTGACTCCACCACCTCCTCTGACAGTGAGTTCCAAATATTAACCACTCTCAGTGTAAAAAAAACTTTCACTTGAAATCCCCTTTAAAACTCCATCCTCTCACCTTAAACCTGTGCCCTCTTGGTTTTAAAAAGATTCCAGCTATCTACCTTATCTATGTGCCTTATAATTTTATACACCTCTCTCAGGTCATCCCTCAGCCACCTTCACTCCAGGAAAACAAACCCAGCCTGTCCAACCTCTCCCCATTACTAAAGTCCTCCAATCCAGTCAACATCCTGGTGAATCTCCTCTACACTCTCTCCAGCACAATCACATCTTTCCTATAGTGTAGCGACCAGAACAGCACGCAGTACTCCAATACTTAGTACTCCTTAAACCCAATGAAATTTTCGTTTATTGCTGGCTTCAAACAAGGCCAAAAAATGGCTCGATATTGAAATAAATACCCAGACTCTATCCATCAATTTGTCTAAGTGGTGTAATTAGATCTTTGATTTTTAGTGTCTTGTTCCCCTGCATGTTATCAGTAGCTGTGCTACTCTTTTTGGTGTCTATTTAGATATTCTGGGGCCAAGAGCATTTGAACTGCTTGAATCTGCTACATGAACTTCTCCAAGGCTATCTCAGGCAGGATGCCAAGTCACAGATGTCAGACCACACACAGCAACCATCATCCACCATGGGCAGACACCAAGCTTCCAAGACTGAACACAGTTCTGATGACTTGAGAACTGGGCAGTTTCAGTACATTCAAGATGCAGGTACGTGGAATTATTGCTGAAGCATTTATATCCTTTTATTATATAAAAAAATCTCCTCATTTTGGAGTTGACAGTTACAGATTTACAAGCAAGCACTGCCACTTGCCCAGCCACAGCATTGCTCCTGCAACAAAGGAAGTGGAGAGGGTGATTCAGGTCCTCAAGTCCATTCTGTCATTTAGTTAAATTATGCCTGACCTGTGGCTTAACTCTATTTTAGTTCTATGACCCTTAATATCTTTTGCTATCAAAATTCTATCAGCCTTAATTTTTTTTATTTCATTTTCGATTGAGCACCAGTCTGAGTGACTTCTAAATGACTTCTTTCTACTATTGTACGTTTCTGAATCTTATCTCTTATTTCAATCTGAGTAAATGAGAAACAAAAAAAAGTAAGCACATTTAAAATGTATGCAATCATTTTTGTTCTGTTTCAAATCATTCAATGAAATCTTTTTGGACTGTTTTGTCCCAGTAGCAGGAGGGGGCAGGTGGGGGTAGGGCAGGAGGGCGGGGCCTCAATGGCTGTCAAAGCCATTCTGTGAGTGCAGCTGGCTGCCTGTGCACTGGGCCATTTGAAGCATCAAGAGCCAGTTTTTCAGCAGAAGGTTGGGCAAAAGACCATCCTGCAACAAAGAGCTTGGACCAGGGCAAACGGGGTGGGACTTCAAGCATGGGAGTGTGGTGGCATCTGTTTATACACTGAAGTAATAACTTTACAAATACACAACTTGGTTTAAGATGGAGAAACCTCACCTAGAGATTTTCAGAAACATAATCAATATAATTTGGATGCTGAAACATAGATATCAAGATATGCAATCAAAATCTGTTTTGGAGGTGGATTAGAGGAAGGACCTGAGGAGAGAAAGTTGAGGGATTTGGAAAGAGCATTTGTGTATGTGAGGCCCAGATATCCAAACGAATAGGATTGGAAAAGGGTGGTGATGAAGGAGTTCAAAAGGCCAGAGTTAATGGAACTCAAAGATCATGCTTTGATTGGAGGAGGCTGCAGAGACAGGGCGGTATTGGTGTTCTCCAAGTTATGTTGAGAATTGTCTGAACAGAGTAGGAGACCAAATATAAAGAGGTCGGGGTGGGAATGGGATAGAGAATTGAAGTGACACACAACTGGAAGCTCACAGTCACCTACCTGGTGGACTGAATGGAGGGTTCTCTGAAGCATCCAGTCTGCTTTTGGTTACTCCAACGTAGAGATGACCACGTCATGAGCCCTGAGTGCAGTATAGCAAATTGGCAGAGCTACCAATAGGTCCCTGCTTCATTTAAAGGGAGTGTTTGGAAAGCTGGATGTTAGGAAGGGAAGAATGAAAAGAAAACAAAAACAAAAAATGTCCTAACCCAAGCAACGGAGAGAGAATGTTTTGGTTGGTGACCTTACATCATCGATCTGAAGTGTTAGGTCTGTTTCCCTGTCCACAGATGCTGCCTAACCGCTAAGTATCTCCAGCATTTTCTGTTTTTATTTCAGTTATCCAGCATCTGCAGTTTTTGTTTGTTTCTTGACGAGGTAAAAGGGGAGGTGGCTCCATTGTTTTGGAGAAAATAATGATCCATTGAATGTGGATGCTGATGGGGTTGAAGAGGAGCACAAGGACAACCCATCTGTACTCGGGGTAGAAGGGGACAGACTGAGAGAGAAGTGTGGGAAGTGGAACAGAGGCACTTGAGATCCCATCAGAGTTTTTATGTGCAGTCCAGTTCAGCCTGTGGGGGAATGGAATCAGTGACAAGGTTACAAAATCCCTGACAGGAACCATGGATTTAATTTGTTAGTTTGTAGTGAAATTAAGCTGACACTTGTGTTTCATGCCCCTTGGACATTTGCCAGATGTAAAACTTTTAATTATACCGATTAGTTCTATCTCGTTTTCAGCAAACAGACTGCATGCATCAATGACTGCTCATGCTGTTAAGGGTCAAGGACAATTGTGATGGCAAAAATCATGTTGCATAAAACTCATTGTATAATCATATTTTCATCTTAATCCCAATAAATCAACCTCCTATGTTTCATGGATTTGGAAACATGCATACAATTGAGACTCTCACGCTGGAACTTGATATACAAAGCTGGGCGAATGCAAATGTAATACAGATTTTTTTCCCCCCTTTCTTTCTTAAAGCTATAAATAATTGTGCACTTCTCTGGTGTCAGTTTTGGCTGAGTGGTAGCACTTGTGCCTTTGATTTGGAGGGATAAGCATTCAAGATCTGCTGAAGTGCATACCACAGGCTGTGACTCCCATTCAGCACTGAGGGAGTGCTGCACTGTTAGAAGTGCTATCTTTCAGATGAGAGGTAAACCTACAGACCTGTTTGCCCTCTCAGGGATGTAAGTGATCCCAAAGCAGGAGAGGTCAATTTCCCCACACACCCCCCCCCCCACCCCTTCTAGTGTCCAGCACCAATGTCATAAAGTCATACAGCACAAAAACAGGTCTGTTGGCCCACCATGTCCATGTTGACCATCAACTATCCATCTGCACTAATCCCATTTACCACTTGGTCCATGATCTTCTACAAGTACCCACTTCCACCACCTCAGGCATATGTCCTTCAACCAACACTGGCAAATTAGATTCGAAGACCATAAGACGTAGGAGCAGAATTAGGCCATTCGGCCCATCCAGTCTGCTCTGCCATTCAATCATTTATTTTTTCCCTCTCAACCCCATTCTCCTACCTTCTCCCCTAACCTTTGAAGCCCTTGCTAATCAAGAACCTATCAACCTCCAATTAGTTGGCCATCATTCCTTTGCTTTTTGTTGGAAGTTGGCAAATGAAAATCAGTCGCGATATTTCTCGCCAGATCAATGTTCTCTCATTATGAGACCACATCCAGTACTTAGCAACAACAGTGACAAATTCCATTTAATGCAGCAAAACCACTTTAGTGTGTTTCATTTGTACCACATAAAAGGATATTAGTGCAGATGAGCAAAAACTTGGTCAGAAAAGTAGTCTTAAAGGAAGAAAGATAGTGAGGAGTTGGTGGGAAATACCAGAGTTTAGGATCTTAGCAGCTGTAGGCTCAGGCATTAGCGTTGGAGTGGATAAACAGGATACTTAATAGGGTGGAATTGAAACAGCACAATTATATTTCAGAGAATTGTGGGACTGAATGAAGTTACAGAAGTGGTTTCAGAGAGAAGAAACCATGGGGGGACTTGAATTTGAAAACAAGGGTAAGGATTTTAAAATTGAAGCATTGCTTAACCAAGATCCAGTGTAGCTCAATGAACACAGGGATGATGGGTGATTGCGATTTGGTACTTGAAAAATTTGCCAGGTTCCAAGAAAGAGCAAAGGAATAACGACCAAATGAGCTGCCATGCCAATGTTGGTTGAGGGATTGAGTGGGTGGTGGAAGTGGGTATCTGTAGGAGGTCATGGACTATGTAGATGGGATTAGTGTGGATGGATAATTGATGGTCAGCATGGACATGATTGGCCAACAGGCCTGTTTCTGTGCTGTATGACTCTATGACATACATTGGTACTGGACACTGTGGGGACTGAAGCAGGGAAGGGGGAATTGACCTCTCCTGCTTTGGGATCACTTACGCTTGTTTGGGCTGGAGAACTTTAGAATAGTCAACTCCATACACAGAAAGACATGGATGAAGGATTTAACAGCGGATGAGCTGAGGCTGGAGTTGGGTGACATAAAGAGATGAAAGCAGTCTTGGTGATAGCATGAAGCGAGGTCCAAAACTCATCTCAGGCTCAAGTATGACAAGGCTGTAAGCAGTCTAGTTCAGTTTCACATAGTTGCCAAGGGAAAGGATGGACTAAGTGGCTTGCGAACAGAATTGTTTCAAAAAAAAACAAACAAAATTAAAATTCCTGCTTTTTTGGGTCAAAAGATCTATATTCTGGGCTGATATCCAACAAATGAGTTTAATATACAGTGTTGAAAAAAATAACAATGTCTTGGAGATGTAAGCAAAGGTTGCTGTTGGTAAAATTACAGGTTCAGTGTCTTGCAACTTCCCCAGATTTCCTTTTTTTTCCAGTCATGTGGTGTTTATGATGAGTGAATGCAAGTCTGGAATTGTTTGACTGGTGCAGAAATGTTTATGTACCTTTGTTTCAATCAGAGCAAGTTCTTAATTGCACGGGTAACCTCTGTTGTAAACCCATTTGAAGCTTCTGTCTAATTAACACATAGTGTTGATTGTTGCTCTGCTGCCACATCAAAACAAGCTTTAGCTGGAATGTGCATGGCTTTCGCATCTGCATCATGGATTGGATCATCATATTATAAAAGCCGAATCCAAGGCTGATCTGGAACTTCCAAACAACCAGCAATTAGTTCCCTCATTTCATGAGCTGCAGATGCTAATGGTCACTCATGAAAAGCCATGAAAACAGTGGGTTCTTTGAGGATTCTTGTACACTGATGCCCTTCGGCAAAAAGTTCATCAACAAATACTCTCTCAGAACTTTTCTGTGGTGATTCATAATGATGCGCAATCCCTTGTAAGTGATCTTTCAGACTGCGTGGACATAACACTGTCCGGGTACTTTTGCCAGCTGTGTAATGTCACTACAGCTGCTAGGCAACTTGGATGCTGATAGATGTTTGCTTCATTTGTTAGCCAAGTGGTTAATTGTCAGAAATTTGATTGGTTGTCATGAAAGTCATTTTGCATTGTTCATAATTTGACTTCCTGCCAACCCAAATCCTGACATTAAACCACTTCTCCTTCCCAGAAAGCCTGCCAATATTGCTTGCTAGTTCTTTCCTTCTGGTGTCATCCCTTTCACTGTACCTCAGAAGAGCAGACATGAAATAGTGCACCCAGGACCCACTGACAATGTGCTTATTTCCAACATAAGCAAAATACCACAGTGGCTGGAAATCTGAAATTCAACCAGTAAACGTAGAAATACTGAGCGAGAGAGGGAGCACTTGTAGAGAAGAAACAGAGTTAACATTTCAGATTGATGACTTCTCAGTTTAACTGAAAATGATTAAGGAAACCCAGCTTTATCCTCCTCCCTCCACTATTTTGGAATTGTCAGGCTGTTTGTTTGGCATCCAGATAATCTTCTCTCCATATCTCTCACTCTCTATTTCTCTTTCTCTCTCTCTTTCTCTCTCTCTCTCTCTCTCTCTCTCTCTCTCCTGTTTTCTCTCTCTCTCTCTCTCTCTCCTTTCTCTAACATATAGACATACAAGGTAGGAGTGGGAGTAGGTCCCTCAGCCCTTCAAGCCTGCTCCACTATTTAACAAAATCATGCCCAATCTGAATGTAACTTCTGCTTTAATCTTTACTTACCACGTATCTCTCTAGCTCTGCCTTAAAAATATCCAAAGCCTGTGCTTCCACTACCCTCTGAGGAAGAGGGTTCCAAAGTCTCCCAGCCCTCTAAGAGTAACTACTTTACCACATCTACCTTAAATCCTTAAATAGGTGACCTTTGTTCTCTTTTTCTCCTTGTATCTCTCTCTCTCTCTCTCCCTTTCTCTCTTTCAACCAATCTACCTCTGGCAGGTCCTTTGGAAGAACTGGCCACCATATATTTCTTGTGGACACAAAGTCTGTCTTCACTCTGAGGTTATATTCCATTATGTTGTTTGGCACTGCATTTATGCCGAATGGGACAGGCTCAGGATAGGTCTGTGGACCATCAGCAGCACCAGAATCTGTCATCTCATGGCCTGGCGCATCCCTCACTTCATTGTTATTATCAAGTCAGGTGGAGCACTGAAAGGCGTCCTGCAAGCTCGCACCGGTTGTACCTAACAGAGGTGGGAATGCATTGAAGCTGCAGCACAAAACAACTTACTTACTAAACAGTGAAAATGGCATGTAGTAGGTATAGCTTAGCGATCTCAGAACAAATGGATCAGATCAAAGCTCTGCAGACCTGCCACCTTTCATTGCAAACCTACATGAGGCACTGCCTCAAGAAGGCAGCACCTATCATCAAAGGTTCCCACCATCCGGGCCATGCTATCTTCTTGCAGCTACCATCGGGCAGAAGGTACAGAAGCCTGAAGTCCCATACAGTAGGTTCAAGAACAGTTAATTCCCTTCAACAATTCAGTTGTTGAACCAACCTGCACAACCCTAATCACAACCTCAGTGTAGTAACACTTTGACACAAGAGATTCTGCAGGTGTTGGAATCTGGAGCAACACACACAAAAAATGCTAGAGGAACTCAGCAGGTCAGGCAGCATCTATGGAGGGAAATAAACAGTCGACGTTTTGGGTCAAGACCTTTCATCAGGACATTTTTCTTGTGAATGTTGTGTCTCTAATGATATGTGCCAGTGATGCTGCTGCAAGTAAGTTTTTCATTGCACCTGTGCATTCATGTACTTGTGCATAAACTCGACTTGACTTTGACTAGTGGACAATTAACTAGCTAACAGAAAGAGGAAGGTCCAAGAGCATCCCCATCCTCTGATGGCAGAGCCCAGGATGCTAGTGCTATAGACAAGGTTGAAGCATTTACAACTGTGTTCGGCCAGCAGTGCTGGGTAGATGATTCATCATGGTTTTCTCCTGAGATTCCCACCATCACAGAAAACAGTCTTCATCCAATTTGATCCATTCCACATGATGTCAAGAAACAGCTGGGACCAGATGACATCCTCATGGAAATACTGGAATATTGAAGACCTCTGCTCCAGAGTTAATTGTGCCTCAGGCTTGAGCTATTCCAGAACTGTTACAGCAACAGCATCTACATCACAGTGTGGAATCTTGCCCAGATACATCCTGCTCACAAAAAGCAGATCATTCAATCTGCTTAATCAATTTACTCTCGATCATCAGCAAAATGATGGACGTTATCGTCAACAGTGCTGTCGTGTGGCACTTGCTCACACTGAGTTCCAGATGTGTGATGACGTCAAGGTAGCATTTGACTGAGTAATGCATCAAGGAGCCTGCTACTGCCGTAATATTGTCAAACTCCACTCCTACCTTGGGCCACCTGCTGCTGAAATTCTCAACCATGCCTTTTTACCTGCAGACTTCACTATTCCAATACATGCCTGGTCATCCTCCCTGGCTTTACCCTCTGAAATTCTGCTGTATGTATCTTTACTTGCATTGGGAACTGTTAATTCATGACCACTGTTGCATGCTGAGCTACATTGTCTCCTGATTAATGAACACCTCAATTTTAAAGTTATTTTGTTGCTTTCAATTCCCTTCATATCTTCATCCTGCTCCACCTTGAATCTCTTCCAAGCCTGTGCATTATTTATGCTCATCCAATTCTAATTTCTTGTTCATCCATGAATTTAATCACACCACCATTGGAGCCTACATCTTCAGACACAAAGGCCCAATGCCCTCAAAACACTTCCCATGACCTTTCACCTCCTTTTCCTTAAAACCTACACTTTTGACCAAGATTTTGGGGATCTGCCCTAATATCTCTTGTTGCCTTAGAGTCATAATTGTCCTTCAACCATTCCTGCAGAGCGGATTGAGTCCTTTGGTCCTGTATAAATTCTAGTTATTGTTGCTTGCTATTCCCCAGTCAGGCTCCCTCTCCAATTATCCTCTGTCATTTAACATGGAGACATTAGTCCTCAGCACACTTTTGTAAATGCCTTTACTTTGCTACCATTCTCTCTACTATCAACAGCTTTTTTTCTTCTCAACTGTGCTATCAATGACTTCATTCTCATTTCTACTCCTGGGAAAAGTTATGCTCGCAGCAATGTATTAAATTGGTAAATTGCTTTATTATTGTCATATGTACTGAGGTACAGTGAAAACCTTTGTTTTGCGTGCCATCCATACAGATCATTTCATGACAACAGTGCATTGAGGTAGTACAAAGGAAAACAATAAAAGAATGCAGAATAAAGTGTTACAGTTACAGCGAAAGTGCAATGCAAGCAGACAATAAGGTACAAGGCCATAACGAGGCAAATTGTGAGGTCAAGAGTCCGTCTTATTGTACCAAGGTGCCATTCAATAGTCTTATAACAGCAGGATAGAAGCTGTCCTTGAGCCTGGTGGTTTGGGCTTTCAAGCTTTTGTATCTTCTGCCCGATGGGAGGGGGGAGAAGAGAGAATGTCTGGGATGGGTGGGGTCTTTGATTATGCTGGCTGCTTTACCGGGGTAGTGAGAAGTGTAGACAGAGCCCATGGAGCGGAGGCTAGTTTCCGTGATGTGCTGAGCTGTGTCCACAACTCTCTGCAGTTTCTTGTGGTCACGGGCAGAGCAGTTGCCGTACCAAGCTGTGATGCATCCAGATAGGATGCTTTCTATAGTGCACTGATAAAATTTGGTGAGGGTCAAAGGGGACACGCCAAATTTCTTTAGCCTCCTGAGGGAGTAGAGGCACTGGTAAGCTTATCAGCAGAAATTTCCAAAGTGACTACACACTTGCAGGACTTCAGTGAAAGAGCTGGAGAGTGGGAGCTATTGGATTCCGTGTTTAAAATAAGTGCTGGCCCAGACACACGGGAACTGGAGTAAACCAAGCTCATTGACTCTGTTCTGCCAGTTAGTTAAAATTGTGACTGCATTGTATCCCAACCTTAACCCAGAGTACACGTTGGTTCTGTAACCTACAATACTCATACCAAAAAAATCTATGATTTTTTTTTTAACTTTCTAATTAACCCTCAGCCCCAATGGCAAATGGTTTCTTCCTAGCAGTTCGCTTGTACTGTTTCTGTATCTTATCCAGGGTACCTCAGTGGAAAATCATTGATATTAAATGAAGAACATCAAAATGAACACGCTTTTAACGCAAAAAAATTGTCTTTTTAGTTTTATTTCAAATCATTAACCAAAATCTTTTGGACTAATACCACAAACAAAGAATTTAGTATCAATCATTTATAACTGACGATTTCTAAGAAAATTTCCAAGTATGGGATTATAGTGACAAGCTTTGGAACAAGGTCTGTTTATACACTGAAATAACAGCCTTGCTGAAACTTGAGGTTTGCTCCTTTCATCCAAGTGAACCTTAAAACACATCTGGCTGGTCTCTTAAGCCAAAGAACAGAAATTTGGATAAATTAAGTTCTGAGATAATCTCTTTTTTAGAAAGGACAAACATCTGTAAGATTCCATAGGACACAGGAAATATTATCTCCAGCAGATAACAACATAAGAACATCTGCAACATAAATGTCGATGCAACATGAATAAGCAAACAAGTTGTGTCCCATGTAGCAAATGGCACAGCTCAGAATTATTTCTCATCTGTTGCAAATCAAGGGAATAATTGTTTTTGCCTGAGAAACAGTTGGAACTTGAAAGTTAGTGCTAAAATGGCCTCAGCATCAGAGCAACAGAATGGGATTATGTTTTGCTGTGATTGAGCCCAACATAATAAATCCACCAAGATCTTTAACTTGAAGTATAAAAGTTGTTTTTCAGGGAGACTGTCTAAAAATATCCAGTCCTGCAAGACAGTCCTAATAATCATCAGAACATAAGAAGCAGGAGTGAGCCAATTGGTCCCTTGAGCCTTTTGCGCCATTTAAGAAGATCATGGCTAATTCATTCTTGGCCACAACGTCACATTTCTGCTCTCTTCCAATACCCCTTGACACCATTGTAGTTAAAATATCTTTCAGTCTCCATCTTACATATATTCAAAGACTCTACCTCCAAAGCCCTCTGGAGTAGAGGATTGTCTGAGAGAAAAAGTTCCTCCTCGTCATAATGGGTGACCCCTTATTCTCAAACTATGGCCCCTGGTTCCTTTTAAAACCTGTGTGTTTTAATAATATCTTTGAAGTAGGCTCAGTTTGCTCATCTTTTCGTTATATGTGAGCACTCCAGGAACCAATCTCGTGAGCCTTGTTTGCACTGCCCCCAGTGCAACCCTATTCTTTGTTAGATATTGAGACCAAAACTGGATGTGTGGACTCACTGCTATCTCAGCAGTGATAAGTTATATCAAAACTGCCCTACTTGCAATAAAGGCCAATATTCCAGTAGCCTTCTTAATTACTTCTTGTTCCTATATGCCAATCCTTTGCGTTTCTTGCATTAGGACCCCAACATCCCTTTGTATCACAATACTCTGGTATCTCATTCCATTAAAATAATACTTTGTTTTTCCATTCTTCCTTCCAAAGTCATTTAACTTAACTAATCTATTTCCCTTTCCAGGCTCTTTGTATCCACCTCATTCTCCCTCTCTCTGTGTCTCCCGCTCTCTCTCTCCTGCTCTCTCCCTCTCTTTTTCCCTCTCTCTTGGCTCTTGATTGATTGGAGATATCTTTACACTTGCAAACAAATTGATAGAGGACCTATGTGTTCTGGATATTTACCTTAAGGCCCATTCTTTTAAAGTGAAGGAGTCAATGATGACTTGGAGCTTGTTTTCCAAATGAGCACTTAGACAAACTTTGTGCACTGTGAATCAATGACTGAAGTTGGGGTAACCTTGGCTCTGGAGTGGAGACAACAAGGGTTAAGTTGTTTCCCACTCAAACTGTGAATTAACCATTCCAGTGGGAAGTTGCTTGGAAGTGAGACGCAGATTTGCAGCAACTAAGGTTCGAGCAATGATACCAATGTCACCAACCTCGGTGAGACATGAAAGGCAGGAGAGGACCAAGTTGAAGAATATGGTAACAGGTAAGTCCCTGGAATGACAGACTAGAAGAGGATGGTCACTTTCATATGATTGATTTTGCCATCTAGAATGAGCTGGTCTAGCATATTAATCCTGTGGGATTAGTGATCTTCATATATTCCAGTTTCTCTACAGCAGAACCAGCAAACTGTAGCCATCAATAAGTATGTCCCAATTCTGGAACCAATGGAAAAGTCCACAGATGAATTCTACTTATTGAATCCTATTCAAAGATGAATTCCTGGCCCAAATCCCAATGGATGACTTCTTTGTCAGAGATAAGAAAGGACGCAAACCTCAAAAATTAACTTGTGCCTTTTTGCACTAAGGTCTTGTTTTTACACTGTCTTTTTTCCACTCTATGGTGTAATTTATGTATAATTTATATTCTGTGTGTTGTCTGTACCTACGTGCCTGTGATGCTGCTGCAAGCAAGTTTTTCATTGTACTGCATCTCACCGTACTTGTGCACATGACAATAAACTCGACTTGAGATGTGTGATTGTCAAGGATCGAATGATGAAGAGCTGACAAAATGCTTGGAATTTGGTGTTGTCATAACTCATAGCCTGTTTTATCAGAGAAACAAGTACAAGGCCTCAAGACAGCACCCTCCATCCAAGCATTGGCATTTGCTAGATTACACTGTTATTCTTTTGAGACATCATGTATATCCTGATAGTGGAAGCAAGCACAGACAGCACCTGCCTCCTGACCAGCCAATGACAACAGAAATGCTTCTGTTGCATTCATTGAAGGGCTCAAAGAGCTGCAGAGAAAGAGTCACTGAAACAGTCCCTCAACTAGATGACTTCCAATCAACAAGAAACACAGATTGGAAACACAAGAGACTGCAGATACTGGAATCTGGAGCAAAAAGCAAACTGCTGGAGGAACTCAGCAGGTCAGGCAGCATCTGTGGAGCTGTGGGCTGAGGGGTTTATTCTTGTCCTGTACTGCTTTATGAAAAGAGGTGATTAAGAGCACTATAGGAACCACAGATTGTCCACAGTGCTAGGTCAGCTGTGAAGTTCAGCATAATAAGAGACTATTGGCTTCTCTACCAGAAAGAAAAAAGAAGAGTGGTTTAATGAGAACAACCAGGAGATCAAGGATAAAATTGATCATAGTTTTTTTTCCATTCCAAGGATGACTTGAACTGACATTGTCTCTTGGGATAAAAAACAGATCTTCAGGGTTCTGAAGGCAAAGGTCCAACAAAGCTGTGGCCTACAGTCCAGATGGTGTGTGGAAAAAGTGCAGGAGATCCAGCAACCAGTCAATAATCATGATGTCCATGAATTCTTCAGCGCTGTCATGACCCAAGCAATGAAGGACCCACCCAACTGAGAGCCAAGAACGGAAGAGAACTTTTCAAGGACAGAAAGTCGATCATCACCCACTAGAAGCAGCACTTCAAGGATAAGCGAACCAAATGTTTAGTTTTAACAAAAGGTGAATATTTTATGCTCACCATTACTGCATTAGCTTTTACTTAACTGAATTTAAATCCATGAATTTGAGTCCAAGTCATCAATGGAACATTTTTCCATGTCTCTGGACACTGGCTCATTAATGTCATAAATATGCTTGTCAGCAGGAGGGTCATAGGTGTTGGTTTATTTGTTGAGCCCATAAACCTGATAGAATAATTGAGGTAATTTGTCAAGGTGGATATTTCACTTTCAATAAAAACAGAAAATGCTCTGGATACTCAGCAGGTCAGGCAGTAGTTGTGGAGAGAGAAACAGAAATAAAATGAACGTCGATGACCCTTCATCAGAACAGGAAAAGTGAGAAAATGAATGAGTTTTAAATTAAAGAGAGGTGGGAAGGATAGAGGATGATAGGGTAGAGTGAAGTTTGTCCTGCTTGGTTGCTCAATAAATAAAACTTCCAATATTTGAATGCGGTACTCTTTATCTTGTCCCAGTACTAACACACAAGGGATTATTTAGCTGATGCATCAGCTCTTCAAACTCTTTCTCGCGAAAAGCTGTTCCCACTGTTCACTTTGTTAACCATTTTCAGTAAGTCGTTGTATCTTTAAACCTTGATATCACAGGGTGATTTATGTGGATCAGTCTCAAAATCCCTGACCAAAGGATCTTGACAAAGCATACATCACGCATGATTTAAAACACTGAACTTGGCAAAGAATAAAGATAAAGAGGACTGCTTAAAATCAATTTGAAAGTAAACAGACAGTTATTTGTGATAGGGGTGGCAAACTCCGTTGATTCCCTTGGCTGCAGAATGAACTGTTATCTACTTAATTATTTATAAGCAAATTGAAGACAACTATCCACTTTGTGCCAACGCACCATAACTGTTTTGGAGCAAGAACCCTGTTGCTATGATGTGAAGAGAGTTTGGAAGTTTGCTTCATCTCAGTGTCTATGACCGCATCGGACATCTTGATGGCCAACATGGCAAATCTTCACGACAGCTGGTTAAATGTATCTGGCTTCAGCCTTCTGGGGTGCTCAGTCCATTGACACAGATTGGAAAATCCCTAACCCTCCCATTGATGTTGCTCAGTTCATGCACCAGGCTGATGCAGGATTTTGACCTGAAACATTGACAATTCCTTTTCTCCCACAGATGCTGCTCAACCTGTTGAGCTCCTCCAGCAGATTGTTTGTTGCTCCAAATCTGATATCTCATTTGCCCCTCTGGAAAATCCCATGGTGGATCTTGATGTGTGGACCTTATCTTGATCCCTCCAATTCTGCACATTGTGGACTTTCAGCAGAACAGCTCAGATGCTTTGCTGGCTTCAAAGAAGTTCAAGCTCTTAATGTAATGGTACTAATCCTAATGGTACTAATGCAGTTGATCATTAGCAGAGACTCCTTTACAGCATACAACATACAGCATTCTGAGGAATTAACATGTGGCATTGAAAATACATTGTATTTGGCTGGAGAGATATCAACTTAAATAATGTGTTCTGTTTCCCAAGTGGTTTTAATGTCCACACATATGGCTTACACCATAATTGGGGTCCTAGTTTGTATGGTGAGATCATTGCACAAATCAATAGACTGCATTTACCCAACAGAGTAACTTGAATGCATCTGAAAGCATCAAGAAAAAACCATGAGGGTTGAGGAAGGTGATCAATAATGTGTGTGGTTTCTGAGAAAGCCTTTGAAAGTGGATAGGGGAGGAGTTTGAGAAAGTATACCGCAGATGTTTGAAGTTTTTCTCCCAGTGGGTAATATTATAGTTGGCGGTATAAAGCAGAAGAAGGTTGAAGAGAGGAGATGGGACAAAGCAGTGGAATGATTTGTTGTTGTGGATGAAACTCTGAAATCTAGTGCATTTGTGGACCAGAATCTTGAGTAAATCAATGAAACTGTAATGTCCAGGAAGAAATCAGTTGTAAGGGGTATGAAGCTTTTGCCATAAGATAAATTGTAGCTGCTGGATTTCTCAGGTGGAATGTCAAGTGAAGAATTCCAAAGTTTCTTGACTATCTGAAAGAAGAAACTTTTCTTTATCTCAGTTCTAAAGAACTGGGACTATTCCCACTAGATCTAGTCTTCCTAACCCAAAGAAGCAGCCTTTCAACACCTATCCTGTTGCACCCTGCTAGGTGTTAGCTGGAAGTGCTCGAGTCCCTGGAGTGGGACTTGGAAGTCAGGAGTGAGAGTACTGCTGCTGAATGTAGAGGCACCAAATTGCGAAGCAAGACCACAAGGCTGGTGTACATGTGTCACGTGCAATATTAATTTTTAACAATCAATTACTATTTCAAGGCCGTATCAATTTGTGTCTCATGACTCTCTGTTTAATTAGCCCCATGTCTCATTGGTTAGTGTGCAACTTCCACAAGCTGTCTGTCTCATGGAAATGAAAAGCCTCAGCAGGAATACGTGATCCTGACGCTCACAGTTTTTCTCTTACTTAATAAAGTACCTTGCTGTTAGTTTAAATTGCCAACTATTTTACCAGTGTTCTATGGAGAGATACTGAGATAGCTGCTATTCTCAGGACTGTTTCTTGCAAGGTAAGGAGAGGTAGGTCAGCAAAGTCACTGCAAAACAGGTGGGAAAGATTCCCATTCCCTGATCATAGGTGGAATGTGGGAAAGCTAAATCAAAGGGATGATCTTCACCTAACTGCATTTAAGGCAGGCTGCCTTGTTTTGTGTGCTGTTGGACTATTCAGGCAAGTGGGGAGTATTTTGAGATGCTTTTGACTTGTGCCTTGTAAATGATGGAGAAGATTTGAGGAGTTGGGCTATCCTTCCCCATCCCTTCACTCTCCCCACTCCCCAAACCCTTGCAGAATGTTGTTGGCAAGGGACAGTGAGTCAGTGATAGTAATCCCGTTTCAATATCAAGGTAGGAGGTTACGATCTCTTTTGTTGGAGATGGTCTTGTCTGGCTCATGTGGTGTGAACATAAGTTCCCTCTTACTGGGTCTTCTCCAACTCTTGCTATAGTTATGAATAGAACTGAACACTGTGAAACCACCAGCTGACGTATGTTAGACAAATGGTCCATAGCCTTATTGAGGGACTTGGGATACAGTTTTAGAATTATAAGACTAAGGTATTAAATGGGTTTTCAGCCAAGTGCAGTTTCTCTGATGCATTTTGTATATCTTCAGCTCTTAAGTATCCTGTTGATATTTATTTATTAGAAAGGTATCATCTTCCCTGATTGACGTAAAAAAAGACACAGTTGGAGACAAGTTCATGGTAGTGCAAGAGGTGGTCCATAGTATTCCATTGCTGAGGTAGGGTTAGGGTTGTGCAGCCAGGTTCAAGAGCTTGGTGGTTGCAGGAAAGTTCCTGAACATGGTAGTGTGGGACCTCAGGATTATGTACCTCCTGCCTGATGGTAGCAGTGAGAAAAGGGCATGAGCTAGATGGAAACCCATGCAGTCATAGGGGGAATGCACAAACTCCAAACAGACAGCCCCCAAAATCAGAATCGAACCTGGATCACTGAAGCTGTGTGACCACTGCAATACCTGGAGGGTCAGTGTGTTACATTAATTCTTTTTGGGTGAAAAAATTGGTAATTTTGTTTATTATTGTCACATGTACTGAGGTACAATGAAAAACTTGTCTTGCAAACCGTTCATACAGATCATTTCATTACAACAGTGCATTGAGGTAGTACAAGGTGAAAACAATAACAGAATGCGGAATAAAGTGTTACAGTTACAGTGAAAGTGCAGTGCAGGTAGACAATAAGGTGCAAGGGTCATGACAAGATAGGGCCATGATGTTGGCTGATTTCCGTGATGTTCTGAGCTGTGTGCACAACTCTCTGCAGTTTCTTGTGGTCATGGGCAGAACAGTTGCCATACCAAGTGGTGATGCATCCAGTTAGGATGCTTTCTATGGTGCATCAATAAAAATATTCCTGAATTATGAGCGTCTGGTTAAGTGAATGTATGTGAATGAGAATTTTATGTGGAAAGAAAGGAATGAATAGGTAAAATGTAAAGGAATATTAGAAATCAAGCCAAAGGAATACTCAAATAGAAACTGTTTGTATTTATTCACTGTTTATGGCTTGTGGTATGGCTATATTAAGATTTTAAGGAACCTATATTATATTTCTCTATTTATAGATGCACAAAAGTTGCCAAATGTTTTTGAGGTGGTGTTTTACAATGAGACTGATGAGCATCCAGGGATGATGATGTGGAGATATCCAGAGCCCCGTGCCCTGACTCTCGTTAGAATTAACCCAGTGCCTTTCAACACTACAGAGGACCCGGACATCAGCACAGCGGATCTTGGAGATGTCCTTCAGGTCTGTTGGACGTATTTTAATTCAGTCCTTCTGTTTTTCATGGACAAGCGAGTTTCTTCTGCAGACTGTGTTAATGACTTCTCCATGTGGACTTCACAATATGGTCATTCGAAACTTACAAATGTCCAATATTGCAAGTGGTCCTGCAAAAATCTAATGCACAGTTTTGCTTGGAGTCCACTAGTTTGCTTGACGTTTTCATCTTAAATATCCATGCATCATTTCATTTATTCTGTATTTTCCTTTGGGTAAAAAGATAAATGTAAGGATTTAGCTTAGAATTTGTTCTAACCAGACCCATGAAGAGCATTGCTTTCATTTTTAACGGGGCTAATGGAACAATGTCTGGCATGGGGCTGCTGTAAAACCGAATACTATATTTTTTTTCCATGTTTCCTCAGAAATTTAGTGCAAATTTCCCAGGGCTCTAAAATTACCATTTCCCAATACCAAAGGGAAAATAAATGTTAAGTTCACTGCAGTGTTTATACATGCCTGGTTTTCCGGACAGGAAGACAATTTTGATGCAGTGCAGTATTCCACAATACTTGTGGGGCAACACAGGTGAAAAAGCCGCAGCTGTGTCTTCTTTGCAAAAGTCAATGCTGCAACTCTGGGCAAGTTTTTTTTCCTGTGGAGCACTACTTTTTTGTTTCCCAAGAGTGGATTGCATTTAAACTTTTGAAATCCATTCCTGCACCTTGGCAGAATGGTTTCTCATCCAGTCTGAACAATTTTTTTCGGAGGAAAATGAATTGGTATTCACATCTAGTAAAATAATGCAGTCAATCTTTTGTATGATGATGGTGCAGAGCTTTTGGAACCCGTTTTAAAAACTTTGGTAAACTGTTCTTCTGAATTTAGCATTTTTTGCTTCCCAGTCTGACCTCCGGGTGATATTGGGGGGGTGAGAGTTAAAAGGAAACAGAAATATTAACAGTGCTTATGTGGGAAAATGGGCCTATTTTGATGGCTCTCTCAAAGAATTGGCAGAGGCAAGATGGAACAAACGAACTCCTTGCATGCACTGTGATTCTATGCAGCTGCCTCCCATTCATTTTTTTTTGACAAAGTTATGTACCTCGTCTCTGACTTCTAGATCATCTAGCTGTAGTGCCTTATAGATTTCTGGCTGGGTCATTAGAAGTACTTCAGGTGGAGGTCGATAAATTTTTGAGAGATCGAGGAATTGTGGGCTATGAGGAACTGGGACAGAGGAAGAGAAGGTCATGTTGAACAACAAGTCAGGCTTGAGGGGCTAGTGGACTACCCCCTGCTCCTATTTTCACGTGTTCTATCCTGCTAGTTTAGAATGACATGAGAAACTTTGAGGAAATTTGACGAACTAGAGGCTGAAGAAATCTGAGGCAGCACCTAATATTGGACCCATCAACAAAAAGGAAGTTGGCAACATTACATTGCAGACATGAAATAAGGATATTGCAAACAGTGACACACAGTTAAAATGCCAGGGAGAAATGCATTTCATTTGGGACAAGGTAGACAAAACTTTAAATATTAGTGTCTTTAGGAAAGAGGGAACAGAGAAGAAAATAGATTGACACACTACATGGATAATTCTCTTACATTGGTAAGAACATCAACAAAATCTTGCAAAATATAGCTGCTGCAGCATGGTTAAATGATCCAAGGGCGCCACATGATCATTTGTCAAACAATATGGAGCATTGAACCAGATGAGCAGAAACATGGTCAAGGAGATTTTTTTTAAGAAGAATCTTACAAGAAAATGGGCAGGAAGATTCACTGAGGGAACTCCAGGGCATAGGGCAAGAACAGCTGAACTTAAAATTGGGGATGATTCTGAAGCCAGAATTGGAAGAGTGCAATGGATTTTTCGGGCTGGAAAATGTTACAAAGTTCAAGAGCCCCTGGAGAGAGAGATGGTCAAAAACTCACATTGGGAAACACTTCTTGGAAGCACTTAACATTGAGTAACATGTTCCATCAAATCTGTGTGGTTTTGATGCAGTATATAACCTGTTTTCTAAATGTATTTTGTTTGTGCAACATAGTTTTGCACAGTATCTTTGGGAGTGGCTTTCATACAACTATGTGCTTTGAAGAACAACCAAAGCTATCAAACTACAGCTCTTGCAATTGGAAGGGTCTTTATTTTGTTGCATGTAGCCCATGCATCACTTAAATTCAGGCTCTTAGCTCAGAAATGGCTGTCAAGGCTGGGGAAATAATGGTCCCATGGGCTGACTAGTTTTTTTGTGTTGTCAGATCAAACGCTGCTGTGCTGAATTAGACACTAATATTGGAGTCATAAATCTGCTTCAATTTCAGGACCACTTTATTGATGTAATGTTAAGCACACAAAATTAAAATATACATTCAAAGTGGTTATAAAGAAATAGTAATAAAGAAAGTAACTATAAAGAAAGTCTTTAAATTTGAATCATTTTAGCTTGTGGAGAGAGTGTATAACTGGTTGCCGTTGGATCAAATGCCTTGGTATATCATTGCAAGATCATCAGTGGACTGCAATATCAGGCAAGCTATGTAACAAGTGGCTTGCCTAACGGGTGTATAGTGAGGTCCTGCAGAGGTGGTGGCATAATAGAAGATGGATAGTGGAAGGGTACATTAGGAATGGCTTATCGGAAGGGTATTGAACAGACAGTTTATAGAATGGAGTGGGTGGCCCAATAAAGGTGTGGATGGAGAGAAAGTATAAAGGATAAAATGTCTTGCAGTGGAGTTATGCAAAAGCTACAGTGTATAAATAATAGGGAATCTAACAGGTGACCAATTGGACTTTGACCCACTCTGATGATTTAAACACCATTGGCCAACGTTAGAACTAACTCTCTATTTCTGCTTAATCTTGCATCATTTTACCTTTCTTTTTATCTTTCTACTTCAACCTATTCATCTATTTTTTCTTTATTCAGGGGATGTGGGTGTTGCTTACAGGCCAACATTTGTTATCCTTTCTTAATTGCCCCTTGGACTGAGTGGCCTTTACAAAGGGCAATTAAGATGTAATCATGTTGGTGAGTCTGGAGTCATATATAGCCTAGACTGGTAAATGATTATAGATTTCTTCCTCTAAGGAATATTAGTGAACCCGAATGTTTTCCCCACCCATCTACCTTCCCCCTCTCACCTGCCAGCTTGTGCTTCTCCCCCTCTCTCAACCTTTTTATTCTGGCTTCTACCCTCTTCCTTTCCAGTCCTGATGGATGGTTTCAACCTGAAACGTTGACTGTTTATTTCCCTCCATAGATGCTGCCCGACCTGCTGAGTTCCTCCAGCACTGTTTGTGTGTGTTGCTCCAGATTCCAGCATCTGCAGAATCTCTCGTGTCTCACAACAATCTGCTAGTTTCATAAAACTTACTGGGCAGAAACAGACCATACAACACATTTGGTCTATTACAGTGTTTATGTTCTACATGAGCTTCCTTCAACCCAACATCATCCAACCCCATCAAAATCCTTTCTCCCTTATGATATTGGTAAATTAAATTGCTTTATTATTGTCATGTGTACAGAAGTACAGTGAAAAACTTGTCTTGCATACTGTCATACAGATCAATTTCATTACAACAGTGCATTGAGGTAGTTCAAGGTGAAAACTATAACAGAATGCAGAATAAAATGTTATAGTTACGGGGGAAGTGCAGTGCAGGCAGACAATAAAATGCAAGGCCATAACGAGGTAGATTGTGAGGTCATACTTATCATACTGGGGGATCGTTCAATAGTCTTATAACAGCGGGACAGAAGCTGTCCTTGAGCCTGGTGGTACGTGCTTTCAGGCTTTTGCATCTTCTGCCCGATGGGCGAGGGGAGCAGAGAGAATGACCAGGGTGGGTGGGGTCTTTGATTATGTTGGCTGCTTTACCGAGCCAGTGAAGTTGTCTCGCGATATTGTCTAGTGTCCCCTTGAACACACTAATAACCCAAGTGATGCTGTTTATAAATCAGCCTTTACCAGTTAACTTCTTATGCATCTTCTTCTTTGGCTTCCATTTGTGGAAAGAAAGTAAACCAGCACTAAAGATACTGTTTCAGTGAATGACATGCAAAGCAGGTCTGAATCTTTGTGATCGAACTGTCACCTGATGCCAACCTGGGTTAAGTACATACATTATGGATTTGTGAAGGGCAAGGGAATGAACAATAAATGTTAGAATACTGAGAAATGAAGAGGAATAAAGTGACTTATGAGCTCATGACTGCAGAAAGGAGCGGGACAAGTAGATGAGGCAGTTAGGAAGGCATACAGGAGGCTATTGTGAGGCCATAGTTGGAATATTGTGTACAGACATAGACTCAATGGGCTGAATGGCCCCCTTCCATGCCACAACAGTTCCAAGATTCTAGTTCAGGACACCACACTTTCAGATGGATGTGAATTGGAATTGGTTTATGATTGTCACATGTACCGAGGTACAGTGAAAAACTTGTCTTGCATACCGTTCGTACAGATCAATTCATTACACAGTGCTTTGAGGTAGTACAAGGCAAAACAATGAGAGATTGCAGAATAAAGTGTCACAGCTACAGAGAAAGTGCCGTGCAGGTAGACAATAAGGTGCAAGATCATAACGAGGTAGATTGTGAGGTCAAGAGTCCATTTTATCATAGTGTCCATGATATGATAGCACTGGTGAGGGTGCAGAGGAGATTTGTGAAGATCTGGAATTGCTTCCTTTGGTTAAAATAAAGAGACCAAATGAGTATTTATAAATTACAAGTGCCCCAGACATGGTGATTAGAAAGGATCTCCTTCTAGGAGCAGTGAGCATAATTGGAGGGAGGGTGAAATGTGAATCAAGGAATAAAATTTGATTCTTTGTTGTGTGTATATGGAACGAGCTGCCAGAGGAAATGGCAGAGATGGGTACAATTACAATGTTTAAAAGATATTTCGACAGGTTCATAGACAGGAAAGGTTTAGAGGGATGTGGGCCAAACACAGGCAAATGGGACTAACTCAGGTAGGCACCCTGGTCAGCATGGATGAGTTGGGCCAAAGGATCTGTTTCTGTGCTGTATAACGCTATAGGACACATCAGCTTTAGACCCTCCTCTCTGACCACATTTTTGCTCACCTGCCCAAGTATGTGACTCATTCAAATTTTATTTAAAATCTCTCCTGCGAAGCACCTTGGGACATTTTACTCTGATGAAAACCAAAGTTTCACATGAACAGGCAGGGAATGGAGGGATTATAGACCAGGTACAAGCAAAAAGGATTAATTTCGATTGGCATCATGGTCGGCACAGGCATTGTGGGCCGAAGGGCCTGTTCCTGTTCTGTGTTCTATTCAAAGTGAGGTTGAGTTCTGGAACTTGCTGTCTGGAGGGGAGAAACACTCAGACAGCAAGTTCCAGAACTCAACCTCACTAAAAAACTACAGGTAGTCCCCAGGTTATGTAAGGATTCCATTCCTGAGAACTATCCATAAGCCAATTTCCCTGAGTCAGAAACATCCGTTTTCTCCAGCTACCCATATCATATCGCTCTACATACGCTTGCCATAATTCTTTAATTTCATTGAATATTCACCCTATTACAACCCATAATTAAACTAGTGGAATGTACTGTATACTGTATCATTGTTAATGAATACCACAATACATTTTATTATTATTATTACTATCATGCAAAATGCATTAAAAATGTATGGGAGAATTTGCGTAAAGTCAAATTTCTGTAAGTCAGGTCATCTGTAACCTGGGGAGTCCTAATACCTCAAAGAATACTTGATGTATCATAATGCACCAGGCTTTGGACCAAGAGCTGAAAGTCTATATTGTCTAAATAGATTTTTCTTCAGCCAACATGGATGTGAGGGCTAAATGGCCTCCTTCTGGGCCATATATTTCTGTGAATATATGACTATTATTCTGTATGGTTTAACTCCACAAGCATACCCAAGAGTCCAATCCACCCAAGCAGATAGATCTAAGAGAAACACCTGATTGGTTTATTTTATAATGATAATTTCTTTCTTATTACTTATTATTTATTTCAAACAGGTACCATGCAGCCTGGAGTATTGGGATGAACTTCAACAAATATTTGTGGATTATCGTGAATTTAGCTTGTCTGAAAGCAAAGCGTGTGAGCTACAGCTACCTAACGTCACCTTGGCTAATGACCAGAAGGAGCTTGTAGCTTCTGACCTGTGGAGAATAGTTCTCAATAGCAACCAAGAAGTTGCTGAAGAGCAGAGGTGAGACTAGAGTCTATCGTGTTTCCATTTGAAGTGGAGTGGAGAACTCTGTTATTGGATTCCTGGAGCCTCGAGTGAAAAACAAATAGTTTGGTTTCAAATGATTCAAAATTGATATGAAATAGTCTGCTTTGTGACTCTTTAAAACCTACCACTTTGACCTTGTGCTTCCTTTTTTTGGGAAAAAAATTAACCTTAAACCAAACTCAATGTGTCGAACTCTGGGCCTTGAGTTGAAGTCCAAACACAGGTTGTTATCTATTATCCCAAACTCAGTTGCTGATTCCCTAAACTCAGAGTCATATATAGACTCTTAGATGATGGAAACAGGCCCTTCAGCCCAACTAGTCCATGCTGACCAAGATACCCATCCAAGCTAGTTCCATTTGCCTGCATTTGGCCCATATCCTTCTAAACCTTCTCATTCATGTACCTGTCCAACTGTCTTTTAAAAGTTGTTATTGTACCTGCCTCAACCACTTCCTCTGGCATATACCCACCAAAAAAAATTTTCCCATGAAGAAGTTTAACTTTGTTAAGCCACTAAACATGTGTAAGTTTATGTTGTTATTATAAGGGTCTTCTGTTAAAAAAAAATTGCCCCTCAAGTTCCTGTTAAATCTTTCCCCTCTCACCTTAAATGTATGCTCTCTAGTTCTTGATTCCCCAACTCTGGGGTAAAAAGACTGAGTGCATTCACCCTATCTATGCCCGCCATGATTTTATACACCTTTATAAGATCACCTTTATCAGTCTCCTACACTCCAAGGATAAAAGTCCTCGCCTGTCCAACCTCTCCCTCGAGTCCTGGCAACATCCTTGTAAATCTTTTCTGCACTCTTTCCAGTTTAAAAACATCTTTCCAATAGCATGGTGACCAAAACTAAATACAGTACTCCAAGTGCGACCTCACCAGCAGGACTGTGAGACCAACTTGCACCAAAAATTTGTTCACTCATCACTTTTGTTGTTACTGACCTATGTTGGGTCCTGGACTGGTGATGCCTAAAGTTAAAAATTTTCAATCCCATCTCTCAATGGCCATGTCTCTCCCTATCACCACCCATACAACTCTTTGTAGTGTTCTATGTTCTTCCAACATAAAAATTAAACCAGATAACATTGCTTTCAAGAGATCAAAACTGTAAATGGAGTACTTTGATTTATAATTTTTCAACTGTTCACACAATGTTAATTATTAGTTGTTAATTTAATTAAGATAATTAAATGTTAATTCTTAGTTGACGAGATTCTTTTGCGTCTGACCAAGGTTGTGACTGACATTAACGTGCCATGAATACTCCTCCTGGGCATTGAGGTTCCATGAGTATCAGAGGGTGTCCAATTGGTCCCACTCCCCATGTTCTTTTTCCATTGTTCCCAAACTTAGTCACGCTTGTGTTATCCATAGATTAGGTTTAACTTTTCTGGAGGGTGAATGGTTTTGTATTGAACACCCAGCTGTGCATCCTGCACAGTGTTTAGTGGACAGCCACTTCAAGCAGGTTGTATAATGAATGGGTGCCAAATAAGTGATGTTTGTGAGTGAGGAAGGCTGGAACCGATAGTTACCATCTCATGGGCAGTGTGTTTGACAGCCAAATGTATAATATTGAAACTCATTGTAATTATTTTAAAGATATAAAATGGGAGAATTAGCATCTGGTTACAATGTCAGTGACAACAGTACACAGCTGTCATTGGGAGAAGGATTGATAACTAGAAAGTTCAGATTTAAGTTATTTATCAAATGAAATTGATGGAGATTTCTTATCTGAAATAGCATCATAAAGTTATACAGTATGGAAACAGGCCTTTTGGCCTAAATTGTTCTTGCTCACCATGTTGCCCAGCTCAGCTGGTCCCATTTACCTGCATGTGGCCCAAGTCCCTCTAAACCTTTCCTATCCATGTAGCTGTCCAAATATCTTCTAAACATTGATATTGTACCCACCTTTATCACTTCCTCTGGCAGCTCACTCCATATACTTACCACCCTCTGTGTGAAAAAGTTGCCCCTCAGGTCCTCTTTAAATCTTTCCTCTCTCACCTTAAACCTATGTCCTCTAGTTTTAGACTCCCCTACACTGGGAAAAAGGCTGTGACTATTCACCTTTTCTGTGCCCTTCATGATTTTATAAACCTCTATGTCACTTCTCAGCCTCCTGCAGGCTACCTATCTTTCACCCACCAACTTGGCAGTAACGTATGCAGCAATTGCTGGCTGACACGAGTATGACAAAGGCAAGGGAGAAATTGGAGACTTGGTGAAAATTAGTCCCAGCTTTCTTCCCTGCCTTATGAGGGAAAACAATTGGGAACCATGGAGAAGGAAACAGTGACAGTGTAAGAGCAGCTGCAGAATGAGAAATATAAATTGGGAAAGAATCTTGTAAACAAAGTTAAGATTAAGATATCTTCACAAGACAAGAGAGCAGAAGTAGGCCATTTGGCCCATCTTTATTAGTCTCATGTACATCGAAACACACAGTGTAATGCACCTTTGCGTAGAATATTCTGGGGGCAGCCCGCAAGTGTCGCCACGCTTCCAGCGCCAACATAGCATGCCCATTCCGAACCTGTACCTCTTTGGAATGTGGGAGGAAACCGGAGCACCCAGAGGAAACCCACGCAGTTACGGGGAGAATGTACAAACTCCTTACAGACAGTGGCTAGAATTGAACCTGGGTCTCTGGCGCTGTAATAGCGTTACGCGACCGTGCCTGCCCTAAAAATGCCCTAAGTTATCTGGTAAATGAGTGAATGAGAACATAGACGAAATAACATAGATAAAAGAATTTGCAAGGTTTCGACCTGAAACATCGACATTGTGTTAACCACTGAGTTCCTCCAGCAGATTGTTTGTTGCTCCAGATTCCAGCATCTGCAGTCTCTTGTGTCTCCATGGACAAAAGAATGTAGAAGTTGCAAAATGCAGAGCAGGAAGACATGCCCAACAGATCAGGTTGGACATGTCCTCTACTTTCAGAGAGAGAAAAAAAGTAAAGAGGAAAAACAAACATGCTGGGCCAGTATCACAGATGGACAACTTTTACATTCCAAGAAATCAGGTTACCTGAGGTTGTAGAATTCAGTATTGAGTACAGAAGGCTGCACTGAAACCAGACAGAAGATGAAGTGCTTGTTCCTCATGCTCGCATTGGGCTCTCATTGTAACAGTTCAGGAAGCCACAGATTGATAGGTCAGAGTGAAGTGGGATAGAGAATTAAAGTGGCAGACAACAGGAAGAATCATTTTTGCAATGCTAATAGCAGAACAATGAAAATCATCCAACAATTTATGACAATTCGCAATTGACATGTTTTCCTCTCTAAAATTTGCTGGATGATTTGCACATTTGTAACAGTGAATTACATTAAAATTACTGTGTTTTCGTATCAAAACCTGACCCATTGAAACACTTTTGGAGTAACACTGAATAAATTTCTACTTCATGAAGTAACAGGTACATTACAGAATTTAGAAAAAAAAATATCTGTTTCAAATTAAGGAAGATGACTTGGCAAAGACACCTCCTATTTAAGAGATCAGGAATGTGTTTTGAATGCAAAAGAATGTAGTGACTTGGGTGTATTAAATTTCTCTTTATGTTCGGATGTTGCTAAGTGGCGCTTCATTGGGTTACTGATAAAATGGAAACATTTTACCAGCTGTCTGAAGCAAATGAACCAGCAGAAGTCCAGTGTAAGCATCTGCAGTTTTTTTTTGTTCAGTAGAGGTAATTGCCCTTCTAGTGCAATTACCTTAATTGAGCTACCAAATCATTCTGTCCCTTGATTTGATGCCATTTTGAACGACTATCCTCTATGAATTGAAGCTGGTATCTATTATACTCGTTTCCTCATTCTTTATACATCTTTTCTAACTGTGTCTGAACCCCGCTGTGAATATTGGAATGATCAGAGTTAGAAGTAAAAAAGAAACACTTGCATTGACATAGCTCTTTTCACATCCCTTCAGAACTTGACACATTCCAGTCATTGAATTTTGAAGTGTGGATACTGTTGTAATGCAAGAATCTGTACAATCTATACACACTGTACAAAATCTTGCACAAACGGCAAAGTGCTGTGACCAGAGAATCCGTTTTGGCATTGTTGACGGAGGAAGAAGCATTGAGTTGTATCTGCTTAGACCTCACCCACCCACCCCCATCCCTGTGCTAGCCCAGAGGCCACACTTCAGCTGTGCCATGGCTCCTCAGGTCTTGCTGGCACTGCTGTCTCAGTCAGTGCGTGAGATGAGAAGCAGCTGAATTACAGGCACCCAACAGCCCTCCCATATGCTCTCAAGAAGTCTTTTCACTGATTCCAAATGTCCTTGACTGTCACACATTTGAAAATAATTGAAACTCTGAAACAGAGACTGGATGGGCTAAGACTTTTTTCCCTGGAGCATCGGAGGTTGAGGGGTGACCTTACAGAGGTTTATAAAATCATGAGGGGTGTAGCTGAGATGAATGGTCACAAACTTTTTCCCAGGGTAGGGGGCAAAGAAGGCATAGGTATAAGGTGACAGGGGACTTAAAAGGGATCTGAAGGGTAACTTTTTCACACAGAAGATGGTGGGTATATAGAATCAGCTGCCAGATGAATTGGTAGAGGTGGTACAGTTGCCACATTTAAAGGATATTTGGACAGGTGCATGGATAGGAAATGTTTAGAGGGACGTGGGCCAAACACAGGGAAATGGGGCGAGCTCAAGTAGACAACTTGGTTGGCTTGGACGAGTGGGGCTGGAGGGCCTGTTTCCATGCTGTATAACACATTGACTGTGACTCTAATGTTTTTAATTAAAAAATATTAATTATGAATATACTTTTAATATTAAATATAATTATAACAGTTAATCACTAAAATAAAGTTTTTAAAAAAGCAAACAATTTAACTTCACTTATCTTCTTCATGAGGCCCAGTGACCCAAATGAAAGACGCTCTCAGAGATGAACCAGCTGTGGCAGGTGTAAAGCTAAGGGACCAGTAGCACTGTGTGCCTGATCCCAATAAGTTACAGAATGCTCTTGGACTCGGTAGTGAATTCGGGGACAGAGCAGTGTGCAGGGGCTGAGGCTGGGGTCACACTTCCTAATGCAGTGTGGTCCGTCCACTGGTTCCCTGCAGAACCTTGCGCTAGCCATCAGCGGGATTGGACCCATTGGCTTGGACACTGGAGATAGCTCCCCAGCTCTTATTTGAAACTGTGCTATGGTATCTTTTACGTCCACTGAAAAGGAAAACTGGGAGCTCAAACAATGCAACTCACCTTAAGCATGACACTGAAATGTTAGCATTTTATTTCAGACTAATGTCAGACTTCAAGACTACAACCTTCTGGCTTGGAGGCCAGACTGCTGCCCTCTAGCCCTTGGCTGAAACTCAAGATCCAAAAGAGTGTCCTTGAGCAGCCATGCCAGACTAAAATGTTATTCATTCACATTTTTCTCATCAAGTCGCTTAAACAGCATTTTCAGTAGGTCTAAACTATACTTTTGAATGCGAACTAAAATCCCACATCAGTTGTTGAAGGGAACCCTGTGGCCAGCTACTATTTTAATAAACTCAAAAGAATGGGCAGAAACACATTATGTCATCTGCAAGTACATGTTTACATCTGACATTCAGTACTTAGAAAAGAAAACATATTCATGTGAATTTCCACAGTCCCAAATGCCATGGTAATCATTTTAGATTAAAACATTAAATGCTGCTTGGAACAAACCACAAACTTTCCCTATCGTGGAATCCAGCAAATTCTTATCATTTTACAGTTCATCTATAGGTTGTAGGTGTCAGTGTAAGGTCAGCATTTATATCCCAGCTCTAAAGTGCCCTCGAGAAGGTGGTGACAAGCTGCCACCTTTTTTTGCCTTTTCCACAGGAGGTTTATTCAGTGATTACAGCATCACATTATTACAATACTACAGTATTCCATGATTCACACTATTTACAGTCAACAGCTTCAAATTATCACACTATCATCTCTATCCAGAACGCACTCGAGCTCCTGTGGCGCCCACTGGTCCTGGAAAGCCCCCAATGTACCCGTGGATACAGCGTGCTCCTTCTCCAGGAACACATGGGCACAGACATAACCCTGGAAGACGGGCAAGCAATCAGCTCGGGCAGAACACCTCGACTGCCCACCGCCTGGACCCATGAATGGCAATCATGGCCAGCCCCAGGAGCAAACCAGGAGATCCTGCGACCGACCCACTCCCCTCCGCACTGGGTGACCAAAGATCAGGAGCTTGGGGCAAAAGTGCAAGCTGCCACCTTGAACTTCTGCCATCCTTATGTTGCCTGTCCTCCATATTGCTGTTAAGAAGCGTGTTTCAGGATTTTGTCCCAACAATGATAAAGGATCGGTGAAGTGTTTCCAAGTCAGGTTTGTGACTTGGAGGATCCTTTGACCCTCCTGCCTCTGACTGATCCAAAATTTAAACCCCAGTGCTGGCCATTTGCCGAAGAGCTTCTTGCTATCAGTCTTTAACTTGCCTTTCAACCCTTTCCACCTATGCCCTTTGTTCTGCTTCATGTCAGTATAGAGTTCCAGATTTACCTTGTCCACAAAGGTCATTATGTTAAATGCGAACCATAAATAACAGCCCCTCCTATTTATTAGCTTTTGAAACAGCTGAACACTCAGCTCTTTCTGTGTAATAATCGTAAAACAAGTTTGTGGTTGTTCTCTGCATTGTTCTCAGAATACATTATTTATTTATTGTTGTATGCTGTATTCATTGTTGTATTTACTATTACCATGTACTTTGTTTACTCTGTGAGCTTCACGAGAGCAAGGAATTTCATTGCACCCTGGTGCAAATGACACACTAATTTCTGAACTGATCTGATCTGATCCTGCCAACCACAATGGAAGTTCTCAGCAGAGCAAGGCAGCATCTGCAGGAAGAGAAGCAGAGTTAATTTTTCAGACCACATTAGTAATTTGGAAGAAAATATAGGTGGCATGATTAGTAGGTTTGCAGCTGACACCAAAATGGGTGAAGAGGGTTGTCTAAGGTTACAGCAGGACCTAGATCAACTGGGAAAGTGGACAAGGGAATGGCAGATGAAGTTTAACTCAGACAAATGCAAAATGACACATGTTGGGAAGTTAAACCAGGCCAAGAAATATACAGTGAATGGCAAGGCCCTGGAGTGTGTTACTGAAGTTTGGGGTACAAGTACATGAAAGTACAAGTACAAGTACTGAAAGTGGCGACACAGTAGACAAGGTGGTGAAGAAAGCATCTGGCATGATTGCCTTCGTCAACCATGGCACTGAGCACAAGAGTTGGGAAGTATGCTACAGCTGTACAAGCCGATGGTTGGAGCATTTTGTGCAGTTCCAGTTGCTATGCTATAGGAAGGATGTGATTAAGCGAGAGAGGATGGAGAAAACATTCCCAGGAATGTTGCCTGGACCAGAGGGCTTGAGTTATAATGAGAGATTGGATAGGCTTGGACTGTTTTCCCTGCAGCAAAGGAAGCTGAGGGGTGACCTTATAGAGGTTTATAAAAGTGTGAAGGGCATAGATAGAGCAGAAAATCACAGGATAAGGGAGTCTAAAACTAGAGGCATAAGTTTAAGGTGCGAGGGAGAAGATTAAAAGGGGATCTGAGGAGCAAATTTTTCACACAGAAGGTGGTGAATGTGTGGAACGAGCTGCCAGAGGAGGTTTTAGAGACAGACATAATTACGTTTAAAAGACGTTTGGACAGCTACGTGGATAAGAAAGGATGAGAGGGATATGGGCCAAATGCAGGCAAATGGGATTAGAGTAGATAAGCACCTTGGTCGGCATGGACGAGTTGAGCCTAAGGGCCTGTTTCCATGCTGTATAACTCTGACTCTCGGAATTAATCCATGAATCTACCTTTCATCAGAATAATTGGTAAACTCAATTTCTCTCTCTGCTGATGCTGTCTGGCCTATTGAGTATTTGTAACACTTCAGATCAATTTATTTATTGCCATATACACCAGGGTGCAATGAAATTCGTTGCTCACATGAAGCTCACAGAATAAAAACTATAAATACAACAATAAGTATGATGGCGAGCCCAAAACAGCAGAATGGTGCAGAGATTGTAGTGCTATCTTTGCACCAAATAAAAACTTTGTTTTTATTTAGATTTCCAGCATTTGCAGTATTTTACTTCTGTATTGTAATGAAAATAATATTGTGTTATTCGACTGCTGTGTGACAGCAAATTATACAATTAGAATAAAAACAAAAAATGCTGAGGTAACCACCGTGTAAGCCAGCATCTGTGGAGAGAGTTACATATCAAGTCAATGATCTTTTTCATTAGAACTAGAAAAATGAGAAACGAAGACAGTCAGAGACTTTTTCCCGGGACGACAATGGCTTACGCGAGGGGACATAATCTTAAGGTGATTGGAGGAAGGTATAAGGGAGATGTCAGGGGTAAGTTCTTTACACAGAGAGTGGTGGGTGCGTGGAATGCACTGCCAGCAGAGGTTATGGGGACTGATACATTAGGGACATTTAAGAGACTCTTAGATAGCCACATGAATGATAGAAAAATGGGGGGCTTTGTGGGAGGGAAGGGTTAGATAGATCTTAGAGCAGGATAAAATGTCGGCACAACATTGTGGGCCAAAGGGCCTGTACTGTGCTGTAATGTTCTATGTTCTATGAAGCATGAAAAGGCCTCCTTGTGGTAAGGAAATACAGGTCCTAGCAAGTTACAAATGCCTGACTTACGTGCAGCCCATATATACGAACGAATGTTTAGGAGACCAGTGGCATGGATTTGCTGGCTGCTGTGGAACTGCAGGCATCTTCTGCTGTGTGGGAACTTGGTTCATGACAATATCTGAATGGTTGAGTTAAACACCCTGGTTTAACCATACATTGCCCTTGGTTGGCCTTTGTTTTCATTCACATATATTGCCAGGTGGCCACATTTCCAAATTGCGACCTGTTCGGTTTAAAACAGTTCTCAGAATCAGAACCCTGTCGCAACCTGGGGAGGATCTGTAAGGTAGATGGCGTCTTGTTCAAAGTCCCATCTGAAAGTGACAGCCCACTTCTGAAAGTGCAAGATTCCTCATAATACCTTGTATTGTCTTTTGTTTCTGTCGTCTTACAATATATTTCTGTCGCTTGTTTAAATATCTTTGTCGAATATTTTGTCAAGTCTTTGCATCAGCACCCAGCGCCTGGTTCAGAAATAGTCAATACTACCATGAGTTAAATGAAAATTGTGTGTCTTAACTTTGGTTGTAGAAATATATATTTAATAAAACAAGGTTTCTTTGCTCTTTTTAAATTTTAATTTCAGTTTAATGTCAGCAGAAATGTGATATTGATCAGGTTATTTTTATCATGTGCTCTCATCAGCAGCGATGGCGAGTCCGGCTCTCAGAGTATCTGTGACCAGCTTGTGTCTCCAATGGCCTTGGCAGCCTGCACCAGGGTAGATTCTTGTTTTGCCCCATGGTTTGTTCCTTCTCTTGGCATTTCATTACGCCTTGTTCAAATTGAACTTCATCTTTGCCATCATTTGGATCAGCTGGGTACAGGTATGTCACTGAAAAAAAAATTGCCTATTTGGTCAAGTCATTCTCTCAGTTCTAATCTAAAACTTTGATATTTTTATTTGAAGGAAATCTGGAAAAATGCATTGATTTTTTTCTACAGCTAAAGAAGAGCCAAATTTACGTTTACATTAATCAAAAGCATTGAATAACTGTCCATAGAATACTTAAAATTATTTGAGGTAGCTTTCTCTGGCACCAAAGTTTATTGAAGCTATATTGTTACTATCAATAATACTGTATAGAAAGCAACATGTCGGATAATCAAACCAAACTAAGCTCCATAATAATTCAGATCATTAAGTTCAATGGTTAAGCATAGATGTGCCTGAGTGAAATCTTAATGAGGAAGAATTGCAAGACAGAAACACCAGCATGGACCAGCTGAACTAGTTAACCTGTTTCTGTGCTCAGATTTCAGTCTAATATATAATTCACTGTTCATCCATTGAACATTTGTATTGGAAATGAGAGAATTAGTTTTAAATAAAGAAGCCAAGATTCTTTCTTTTTAATCCATTTGTCTTAGCTTTGTTTGTGGAAATGTATCTCTCAGTAATTTTTTTTCCCTGAGTTTTCAAATTTCAGTGAATGTTAATTATGTTTGCCTGTAATACATCTCTGTGCTATATTGTTGCAGAAATAACTGTTTAATTTTGGTGATTTCAGTATTTGTACCAGTTAGGGTTTTCAGTGACCTGATTTTAGCAGACAAAATCCTTACAAAGTTGACTTTTATAGAATCATCTCATGTGAAAGGGGGCCATTCAGCCTATTATGTCTGGGTTGATTTTTGGAAAGAGCTACCAGTTAAGAATGGCAGCAGGCATAAGCCAGGTAGCTACAGACCAGTGAGCCTTAGGTCAGCGGTAGGGAAATTATGGGAGAAAATTATAAGGGGTAGGATGTATGGACTAGGACATAGGGCTGATTAGGGATGGTCAGAAATCCTGTCTCACTAATTTTATTGAGAGGGTAACCAAGAAGATTGATGAAGGCAGGGTGATAGACGTTATCCATACGGACTTCAGTAAGGCACTTGACAGGTTGCCTCATGGTAGGCTGGTCCAGAAGGTTAAGGCACATGGGATCCAAGGTGAGCTGACTAATTGGATCCAAAATTGGCTTGACAATGAGAGACACAGGGCGTTGGTGGAAGGATGCTTTGCTGATTCAACATCTGGGACCAGTGGTGTACTGCAGGGATCGGTGCTGGGTCCCTTGTTTGCGATAGACTTAAATTTGAATGCAGGAGGTATGATTAGTAAGTTTGCAGATGGCACAAAAGTTGGTGGTGTTATGGATAGTGAGGAAGGTTGTCTCAGCACGATATGGATCAGGTGAAAAGTTGGATGGAGCTTTGACAGATGGAATTTAATGAGGTGATTCATATGGGAAGTCAAATAGGGGTAGTGTATATACAGTAAATGGTAGGGCACCAAGGAATGTTGATAAACAGGGAAATCTTGGGTTTCAAGTCCATAGTTCCCTGAAAATGGCACACAGGTAAATAGGGTGGTGAAGAAGGCATATTGATATTGGTTTACTGTTGTCACTTGTACCGAAGTACAGTGGAAAACTTGTCTTGCATACCGTTCGTACAGATCAATTCATTACGCAGTGCATTGAGGTAGTACAAGGCAAAAACAATAACAGAATACAAAGTAAAGTGTCACAGCTACAGGGAAATGTAGTGCAGGTAGACAATAAAGTGCAAGGTCATAACAAGGTAGATTGTGAAGTCAAGAGTCCATCTCATCGTGTGACATGCTTGCCTTTATGGGTGGGGTCATAGAATATAAAAGTTGGGATGTTATGTTGCAAATTTACAAAATACTGTTTAGACTGCACCTGGAATATTGTGTGCAGTTCTGGTCACCACACTATGGTCTTGTGCTGGGGAGAGTGCAGAGGAGATTCACTAGGATGTTGCCTGGATTAGAAAGACTTTAGTTATGAAGAGAGATTGGATAGGCTGGGTTTGTTTTCCCTGGAGTGAAGGAGGCTGAAGGGTGACCTGACAGAAGTATATCAAACTATAAGGGGCTTAGGTGGAACAGATGGTAAGAATTCTTTTTCCCATAGTAGGGGTAAAGGAAACGAGGGCATAAGGGTATGAGAGACAGGAAGGGGCATTTGAATGTTTTTTTTTACACAGAGAGTGGCTGATCTCTGGAACTTGCTGCCAGAGGAGATGGTGGAATCAGATACATTCACTATGTTTGAGAAATATTTAGACAGGCACTTGAATAGGCAAGTCATAGAAGGATACGGACCTAATGTGGGAAAATGGGATTAGTGTAGATGGGCAAAAAGTTCAGTATGGATGTGGTGGGCCGAAGGGCCTGTGTCTGTGCTGTATGACTCTATATGACCCTAAATATCCAATGGTGTACTTTGTGTGGATTTTAATGAGACTTTTGAGAAATGTCTCACGTAGGAGTTTGGTCAGTGAAGGGAAAACCCATGAACTGCAGAGGAAAGTTAGATGCAAAATGGGTTTGATGGCAGGAAGCAAATGGTTTTGATTCACAGGTGACTGGCAGACGACTTGCAGAGAGGTTCCACAGATCTCAGGACTAATTTCCTATGCTTTTTATGATATAAATAAATAAATTAGACTGAACTGCAGTGGGTAGAATAAAACATTTGCAGACATTACAGATGTTGGCCATGTGGATGACAGTGAGGAAGAAAGTTTTAGATTGCAGAAAGATGATCGTTACTGGTAGTTGAGTAGAAAACAATGGAAAATAGAATTCATTCCAGAGAAGTGTGAGAGGATGCATTTGCGGAGGACAAACTAGGCAAGTGAATACTGAATTTGGACAGGGAAGAAAACAGGTCCTTGGAATGCATTGATAAGGTGGGTAAAGAAGGCAAGTGGAATACTTTCCTTCATTAGCAGAGGGTGAAAATCATAGAAAAAAACTGCAGAGATTAGAAATCTGAAATAAAAATAGAAAGTGCTGGAAACACAACAGGTCAGGCAGCATCTGTGGAAAGAGAAGTGGAGTTGATATTTCAGGAGACCTGTTTCTTTTTCCACAGATGCTACCTGACTTGCCGAGTGTTTCCAGCATTTTCAGTTTTTATTTAAGAGCAGAGGGTAATTTTTGGGTGACATGGGCACAATCGGTCTCCTGGTTGTCTTTAGTGCCATAAATTTCGATGATGCTTCTGTGATTCTATTAATGAACGACAATTATATGCTTTCATTTGGTCTTGAAGCAATAATTAAAAATATTTTTAAAATTTACTCATGGGATATAGATGTTACTGGGAAGGCAAGCAGTTATTAACCATCAGTCATTGGTTCCTCAGAGAGCAGTTAAGAGTCAACCACTTTGGGGTGGGTCTTGAGTCATACATAGGTCAGACCAAGTAAGATTGTGGATCTCCCTACCTAAATGCCAATCATAAATCAGTGCAACATTTTAAGCTATATCAAGAACATGATTACTTGAAATATTTATTTTGTACCACAGCTCAACCCAGCTGCCTGCAGACATTCGTCCCTGATAGAAAGTTGCCTTCTGAGCAAGAATACATGGTCATTTCTCTGAAAAATCCAAATGTCTACTTGCGCCAATGGTCTGATGGCCCTATTTGCCGAGAGCTCCAGTTCTCCACCATCGTCAAATGTAACCTGCTGGAATACCGCAACCTCACCATGCTCAGCATTTTAAAGCCCTTGATTCTTCACGGACAAATGGCCATCAGCAACAGCTCTGTGGAGCAACTCATGGACGGAAATGTGTTTTTCGATCCCGTGTTTATCAATGTGGGGCAGCACGCAATTCATTCATTGGACACAGCAGTCCGTGCTTGGAAGCAGGTACATTAGAACAAGTGTAACTGTGGCAACTCATTCCTTTTATTGATTTTTGAGATCATTGGAGCAGGGCTTTGTTAATCAGTGAGATTGTGACTGAACTGTAACCTAATTCTTTACTGTAAAAGAAGTCTTTCAATGTCAGTTGACCCAGCATAAACTTCATTTGCAGCATTATAATGAGGGCAGGACTGGTTTGTCCTAGCAGTTATCAATCCACAGGACATAAATCTGATAGAGGTACCTCCTTAAATTATAAGCACCAATATTATCAATTATTTAAAAAAAACAAAGGAAACTCAGCAAATAGAATCCTAAAATTATATTCTGTGCCAGCAATGGACTTCAGTTCCAAAGGTCATAACTGCCTTAATCCGACAGTTGATTAAACTGTCTAAGCCTCCGTGTTTAGTATGAAATGTCTCTTTTCTTGAAAATTTCTGCCTCAGCTGAGGCCTGCTTACTAAGATAAGATAAGATATTTATTTATTAGTCACATATACATCGAAACACAGTGAAATGCGTCTTTTTGCGTTACTGAGAATGTGCTGGGAGCAGCCCGCAAGTGTTGCCACTCTTCCGGCGCCAATGTAGCACGCCCACAGCTCCTAACCCGTACGTCTTTGGAATGTGGGAGGAAGCTGGAGCACTCGGAGGAAACCCACGCAGACACGGGGAGAACGTACAAACTCCATACTGACAGCAGCAGGAATTGAACCCGGGTCACTGGCACTGCAATATAAGTTAATCTGAAGCAAGAATCCAACCCACTTGTTTTGCAGTGTTAATTATGGGAGACACAAGGGACTGCAGATGCTGGAACCTGGAACAACAAACAATCTGCTGGATGAACTTAGCAGGTTGAGCAGCATTCGATCCGAAACATCGATAATTCTTTTCCCGCCACAGATGCTCCTTGACCCGCTGAGTTCCTCCAACAGATTGTTTATTGTATTAATTACCATTGCCTGGAAATTCATCTCTCGTGATAAGAACATCAGAAATTTTCCCTTTGCTCCCTTCCAATTTTCCATTCTTTTTCTTATGATCTTAAATGGAAACGGTTGGCTGTTCAGGCCCTCTAATCTGCAGTTCATAGTTGATTTTCTACCTTTTTCCTGTACTAATCTCACTTGGTTCCTTTTATATCCAAAAGCCTACCTGTCTCTGCCTTGAATTTACCGTAGCGGCAGGCACGGTAGTGTGGTGGCAGGCACGGTAGTGTAGCGGTTAGCGTAATGCTTTACAGCACCAGCAACCCAGGTTCAATTCAGGCCACTGTGTGTAAGGAGTTTGTACGTTCTCCCCGTGTCTGCATGGGTTTCCCCCCACATTCCAAAGACGTACAGGTTAGGAAGTTGTGGGCATGTTATGTTGGCGCCGGATGCGTGGCGACACTTGCGGGCTGCCCGCAGAACACTCTGCGCAAAGGATGTATTTCACTATGTGTTTTGATGTACATGTGACTAATAAAGATATCTGATCTGATCTGATCTGACTCAGTGACCAAGCCTCCACAGTCCTCTTAGGCAGAGAATTCCAAAGATCCACCATCCTCCAGATGAAGAAATGCCAACCCCTTATTTTGACACTGGGACCACTGATTCTAGATAACCTGGCCAAGAGCAACATCAACCCTGCATCTACTCTATCAGACTTCCTAAGAATTTTCTGTGTTTCAATGAGATTTTTCTAAACTCTAATGAGCATAAGACCACTTTGCTTTAATCTATCCTTGTAGGGAAATACCCTGCCCCCATCTCAGGAATCAATTTGACAAATCTTGGTTGCACTCCACCCATTGAAAGAATATCCTTCTTCACAAGAGAATATCGGACCAAGTGTGGTCGTACCAGGGTCCTAGATAATTTCATTAAGACATGTATACTCTTGCACTCATCTTGTAATAAAGGCCAACATGTTGTTTACATTCCCAAATCTTGATAAGCTGATATGATAATTTTATTTGATTTGTGTTCAAGGACACCCAAGTCCCTCTGAACATCAGCACCTTTCAATCTCACGCCATATAATTTTCCCACCTTTTCTAATTTTCCTACCAAATTGGATGCCCTCACATTTTTCTATCTGTCATGTCCTCATCCATTCTCTTGGCCTGACTCTATTTGCCTCAAGCCTCTGCATCCTCCTTACAATTCAGCTTTGTACCCTCAACAAAGTTGGATATATTACACCCAGTCCGTCATCTAATTCAGTGATGTAGATGGTAAACAGCTGGAACCCCAGCCAAGAAGTCCTTTTCTCCTGGATATAGATATAGGTATATTTTATTAGTCACATGTACATCGAAACACACAGTGAAATACATCTTTTACGTAGAGTGTTCTGGGGGCAGCCCACAAGTGTCGCCATGCCTCCAGTGCCAACATACCATGCCCACAACTTCCTCACCCGTGCATCTTTGGAATGTGGGAGGAAACCAGAGCACCCGGAGGAAACTCACGCAGACACGGGGAGAACGTACAAACTCCATAGAACCATAGAACCATAGAACAATATAGCACAATACAGGCCCTTCGGCCCACATTATTGTGCCGACCTTCAAACCACTCCTAAGACTATTTAACCCCTTCCTCCCACATATCCCTCTATCTTAAATTCCTCCATATGCTTATCTAACAATCTCTTGAACTTGACCAACATATCAGCCTCCACCACCACCCCAGGCAGTGCATTCCATACACCAACTACTCTCTGGGTGAAAAACCTCCCTCTGATGTCTCCCTTGAACTTCCCCCCCATTACCTTAAAGCCATGCCCTCTTGTATTGAGCATTGGTGCCTTGGGAAAGAGGTGCTGGCTGTCCACTCTATCTATTCCTCTTAATATTTTGTACACCTCTAACATGTCTCCCCTCATCCTCCTCTCCAATGAGTAAAGCCCTAGTTCTTTTAGTCTCTCCTCATAATCCATACTCTCTAATCCAGGCAGCATCCTAGTAAACCTCCTCTGCATCCTTTCCAATGCCTCCACATCCTTCCTATAATGAGGCGACCAGAACTGGACACAGTACTCCAAGTGTGGTTTAACCAGTGTTTTGTAAAGCTGCATCATTACTTCGCGGCTCTTAAACTCGATCCCACGACTTATGAAAGCAATGTCCCATAACCTTTCTTAACTACACTATCCACCTGTGAGGCAACTTTCAGTGGTCTGTGGATATGAACCCCCAGATCCCTCTGCTCCTCTACACTGCCCAGAATCCTGCCACTTACTCTGTATTTCGCCTTGGAGTTTGTCCTTCCAAAGTATACCACCTCTGGATTGAACTTCATCTGCCACTTGTCAGCCCAGCTCTGCATCCTATTAATATCCCTCTGTAAGCTTCGACAGCCCTCCACACTATCCACAATACCACTGATCTTTGTGTCATCTGCAAACTTGCTAACCCACCCTTCCACCCCCTCATCTAAGTCGTTAATAAATATCACAAAAAGTAGAGGTCCCAGAACCGATCCTTGTGGGACACCACTAGTCACAGCCCTCCAATCCGAATGCACTCCCTGCACCACAACCCTCTGCTTTCTACAGGCAAGCCAATTCTGAATCCACACTGCCAAGCCTCCCTGGATCCCTTGGCCTCTGACCTTCTGAAGAAGCCTACCATGCGGAACCTTATCAAACGCCTTACTAAAATCCATGTAGACCACATCTACTGCACTACCTTCATAAATCTTCCTGGTCACCTCCTCAAAGAACCCTATCAGGCTAGTGAGGCAAGATCTTCCCTTCACAAATCCATGCTGGCTGTTCCTAATCAGTCCATGATTCTCCAAATGATCATAGATCCTATCTCTTAGAATCCTTTCTAGCAGCTTACCCAACACAGACGTAAGGCTCACTGGTCTGTAATTCCCTGGACTCTCCCTACTACCTTTTTTGAATAAGAGAACAACATTCGCCACCCTCCAATCCTCCGGCACCATCCCCGTGGACAACGAGGACTCAAAGATCCTAGCCAACGGTTCAGCAATCTCCTCCCTCGCCTCACGAAGCAGCCTGGGGAATATTCCGTCAGGCCCCGGGGACTTATCCGTCCTAATATTTTCTAACAGCTCCAACACATCCTCTCTCTTGATATCTACATACTCCAGAACATTACCCTTACCAACACTGTCCTCAGCGTCATCAAGACCCCTCTCCTTGGTGAATACTGAAGAAAAGTATTCAGTGAGAACCTCACCCACTTCCACAGCTTCCAGGCACAGCTTCCCACCTTTGACTTTAATCGGACCTACCTTTACTCGAGCCATCCTTCTGCTCTTCACGTACGAGTAAAAAACCTTGGGATTCTCCTTAACCCTACTCGCCAAAGCCTTTTCATGTCCCCTTCTCGCTCTTCTCAGCCCCTTCTTAAGTTCCCTCCTTGCTACTCTATATTCTTCACGAGCCCTGTCTGATCCTTGCTGCTTACACCTTATGTATGCAGCCTTCTTCTTCCTAACTAGTTTTTCCACCTCTCTTGTCACCCATGGTTCCTTCACCCTGCCATTCCTTCTCTGCCTCACCAGGACAAATTTATCCCTAACATCCTGCAAGAGATCCCTGAACAGTGACCACATCTCCACAGTATATTTCCCTTCAAAAATGTCATCCCAATTTACACTCTCAAGTTCTTGCCTTATAGCCTCATAATTCGCCTTTCCCCAATTAAATATCTTCCCGTCCTCTTTGCTCCTGCCCCTGTCCATGACAATGCTAAAGGTTATGGAGCAGTGGTCACTGTCCCCCAAATGCTCACCCACTGATAGATCTGTCACCTGACCCAGTTCATTACCTCAAACTAGATCTAATACCTAAGATCCATCTTGGGAAGTTTAGTATTCTGGTGCCTGTAATAAAATATTCAGTTGCAAATTTTCGGCACTCCATCAGATCTCCATTCAATAAAGAACACAGTCCCTTATTGTCTCTTTGTTCCATTTGCTTGTGGACGTAAAGTCAGCTAAAATATGGCGTATAATAAGGTTAGGGCTGAGTCGTAGGAATTAAAGTTGTGCTTACATGTGACTACTTCTCTCTGATTTATATGCAATGACCAGATTTCTTTTGCATTTCTGGCATGCTGCAGAAATGTCCCACTCTTTGGGTATCGAGTACTGATGTCAGTGCAATAATCTAATGTCCATGTTAGTAAACAATTACCTAAGCACTGGTGATTTATAATTTTATTACCTTGGATTAGGTCCTAAAAATCACTCTGACATTGCTCACAGATTGATGTAGATTTGGGCACTTCCCTTATTGGTGTTGGGCAGCTCTTATATACTGGGGTAATTGAGGGCCTCTCATGGCAACTGCATCTTAGATTCTTCGCTAAGTTTCTTCCCTATTGTTTTTAAGTTCTACTATTTTTCTCTCCTGAGGACAGAGAGCAGCTGGCCAAGCTTGGCCTGCAAAATCACGAGGCCGTGCTCCTGTGAGTATGGTGCACTGGATCAAGTTATTCTTGTAGGCTGGATTACAAAGAGTTTTCCCAAGTGTAGTAGGTAGAATTGAATATTCAGCAGCCAGGAACTGAATTGCGGAACCATGTCCTGGAACACAAAGTTTTCTTTAATCCTCCTGTGCAGTTCTGTGGTTCTTTTCTGCTTATATCACATGAACATATAATAAACATGTTTGCTGTTATGTGTATTTTTTTAAAGTTATTTTTCTTGCACCATGCTATACCTTGTGTGTTTGATGCTAGTGATGTTTCTCACCACTCAAAGGTAATATTTGAATCACTTTGCTGATTGCTTTGGTCAAACTGAATGCTTTGCTCAGAAATGAACATCTTACTTCTGGTGCTTTTGGAATGCTATGATGCTGTGATTATGTTTTAAATCAGTCACTCTCTCCCAGGCTCCTTCTGCCTTTAGCAGACTTGATGTGTATTTCCCAATTCCAAACGTAGGGATTTTTCCCCCACTAAGGTTGCTTTCTCTCTCTCCCTGCTTCATCTTTTGTGTTTGAACATCTGGCTTTGAACACCCTAAAACAAGTTAAGCTTCGAAGACATTGCCAACTACAGGTTCTAAATCAGTGTATATGTGAGACTCACAATCTCCAGAAGGATCCTTTACTTTTTTAAACAACTGTTTTGTTAAGCACTATGGAGAATTTGAAGTACTGGTGTTGACAGTAACCAGCTTTTGTCAGTCATCTGAAATATTAATCGGAGTATTCACATCCTTCAGCTTTCAAGCTGCAGTATTTACCACTTAGGCAAGTGACTGCTAATCATCTTTGGGGCTGATCTAATGCACACTGATGCTTTCTGTTCCAGAACCAACATCCAGAGGCAGAGGAGCTGGTCTTCAGCCACTTTGTGATATGTAACGACACCCAGGAGACACTGCGGTTTGGCCAGGTGGATACTGATGAAAACGTTCTATTGTCTAGCCAGCACAGCCATCAGTACAGTTGGCGCTCCCACAAGTCCCCCCAGGTATTACAAAATGTCGATTTCTGAATTATTGTTTGGCAGCTCTCTCTGGGAAATAAACAGTAATAGTAACAGCAGGTGCCTTGAAAGAACTATTAATTATAGTTGTAAGTTTAAAGCAAGCTTTTTATTTGTAGAGTGTCGCTGATACACCAATGCAGCTGCCTCCGTTATAGTTCAATTACAGAGTGCCAAAAACAAAGGGCTGCTTATCCTTAATTCTCCTAACAAGTCAAGCCAAGGAACCAGCTTTTAAGACCATGAGTAACTTTTCTTTATTCTGCCTTTAAATTGCAAGATTGGCATTTTCCTCTTGGCTACTGTATAACACTAATGAGCATTCTTGCCTCTTCTCTCCCTGTAAAACCTGTCATAATTGTTGAAAGGAAATTGCGAAAAGAAACATTATATTTCTGGTAACACAGTTATGCAAGGTTAAGAGAATGTTAGCAAGCACAAGGCAGTGATGTGTAGTGTGTTTCGCAAAGGTATTTGCAATTCATTTCATTTTGAAGCAGTCTATCTGTGACAGTTGCATTTATGTGGAGTGTGCTCGTGTGTGTTAGTGTCCTAATTGAGCCCAACAGCACAACTGTAAGGATTTTTCGACCTTGGTTCTCAAAGTAAACTTTCAAAAGGAATTGCAAAAGCAGATGATTGAATTCAGACCAAGTGCTAGAGCTTCTCCCTGCCAAGAAGTCTCACAGCTTCTCTTCCACTTACTTACCTTCCTTATACCACTCATCTTCAGATAACGCCTCCTCGCCAAGTCCATTTCCTTTTACTTATTCACCAATATTTTTCCTGTATCAATCCAGCACTACTCTGTACTTTCAAATTATTTTAGCACTTTCCTGTATGCCATAAATGAAAAAGTATTAGTAATTAGTTTATTATTGTCACATGTACTGAGATAAAGTGAAAAGCTTTTGTTTGCGTGCCATCCAGACAGATCATTCCATACGTAAGTACATCGAGGTAGTACAAAACGAAAGCAATAACAGAATGCAGAATATGGTGTTACAGTTACAGAGAAAGTGCAGTGCAGGTAGACAAATATGGCTCAAGGGCAGTGACGAGATAGATTGAGAGATCAAGGGTTCATCATTATCGTATGAGGTCCGTTCAAGCGCCTTATAACAGCTTGATGGTCTGTATTCTCAAGCTTTTGTATCTTCAACCTGATGGAAGGAGGGAAGAAGAGAAATTGACTGGAGTGGGAGGGGTCTTAGATTATGTTGGCTGCTTTCCCGAGGCAGTGGGAAGTGTAGACGGAGTCAATGGCTCGTATATTGGTTTCACCAATCTTGCTAGCCCCATGGTAATATGGTTCCTAACATCCTCCTGTGCCACAGCCCTGGCCCTTCTGTGAAGTGGAATGGGCTGCAGGGGGCAAGTAGATAACAGGTGGCTGAAACAATGACTCCACCTACAGGCCGCCTTGATGGCTTTCTGACAGCTTGGCTGTCAAAGGCTTTTTCCACTGTGAATCTAAGTGAATCTGATGATCAGAGATATTTAGAGACAATGGAAAAACATTTCAATAACTAAACAAAATTAAGCAATATTAGTAAAACATTAAAAAGTAATAAATTTACTTCAAACATATTTTTGTAGAAAGTAATTAAAACGTTAATGTAAATAAAAATAAAGTTAATACCCAAACAAATCTTCACTTAACCTTTTAATAAAGATCATCATTTCTAAATGGGGCAAGATGCAAAGTGGTATCAATGTGTTACAGAGCAACCTGGACACAGCTGTGAGTCCATGAGTGGATGGAGAGGTCAGATGCGCCACATCTGGCTTCCAACATGTTCCATGGAGACCCAAGAGACTGCAGCTGCTGGAATCTGGAGCAACAAACAATCTGCTGCAGGAACTTATTGTGTGGAGCAGCATCTGTGGGAGGAAAGGACTTGTCAACTTGTCAGGTTGAAACTCTGCATCAGGACCTACAATCTGATGCAAGGTTTTGAACCCAAAATGTTGACAATTCCTTTGTTCCTGCAGCAGATTGTTTGTTGCTCCAACTTGTTCCATACCTCCGTGCTGTAGTGCACAGGCACAGAAATCCAGACATGCCAAAGCGAGTGCTGCAGCTACAACTGCCAACTGTCCTGGGGTCCACGTCCATAGATCCCTCAAGGTTGCTGCACAGGTCGATAGGGTTGTTAAGAAGGCGTATGGTGTGTTGGCCTTCATTAGTCGGGGTATTGAGTTCAAGAGCCATGAGGTAATGTTGCAGCTCCATAGAACACTGGTCAGACCACACTTGGAGTATTGTGTTCAGTTCTGGTCACCTCATTATAGAAAGGATGTGGAAGCTTTAGAGAGGGTGCAGAGGAGATTCACCAGGATGCTGCCTGGATTGGCGAGCATGTCTTATGAGGATAGGTTGAGTGAGCTGGGGCTTTTCTCTTTGGAGAGAAGGAGGATGAGAGGTGACTTGATAGAGGTGTACAAGATGATAATAGGCATAGATCAAGAGGACAGTCAGAGACTTTTTCCCAGGGCAAAAATGGCTAACACGAGGGGGCATAATTTTAAGGTAATTGGAGGAAGGTATAAGGGGGATGTCAGGGGTAAGTGGTGGGTGTGTGGAATGCACTGCCTGCAGAGGTTGTGGGGGCAGATACATAAGGGACATTTAAGAGACTCTTAGATAGCCACATGAATGAAAGACGGATGGGAGGGGCTATGTGGGAGGGAAGGGTTAGATAGATCTTAGAGCAGGATAAAATGTCAGTGCAACGTCGTGGGCTGAAGGGCCTGTACTGTGCTGTAATGTTCTATGTTCAACATATTCCGGCACAATACCTCAGATGGTGGATAAGAAAAATGCAACAGAAAACACTAGGAGAACTCAGCAGGTCAGGCAACTTCTGTGGAAAGAGAACTTGAATTGATGTTTCAGGTCAAAGACTTGCAATACTACTAGAAGATGTTAGTGATGAAACAGTTTTGAAGTGAGTGTGGGGCAGTGAGAGAAATCATGGGATGAGTGGGGAGAAAAACAAAAGGGAATGCCCGTGATTCTGTAAGATCAAAGCCAGCAGTAATGGGACAAGAAAAGAAATAAAAATGACAGCAGCAACATCATTTAAAATCTGAAGTTCTTGAATTGTGTTGAGTTTGGAAGATACATCCCAAAGTTGAGCAGGAAAATCTCCCTGGTATAAAAACAGAAATACTTAGCATGTCAGGCAGCTTCCACAGAGAATTAATGGAGTTAAATGTTTCAGGACAATGACCTTTGATCAGAACTCTCCCCATCAGAAGTCTCCCCTTTCTATATCACCCTGTTGCTTTTGATGTTCTCCCTGGTGTCCTGGCCAATACTAATCTCTTAATCAACATTACTGAAAAAATTGATTATCTGATCATTATCACATTGCATGTTTGTGGCAGCTCGTTACATGCAAACTGTCTGGAGAGGCTTCCTTTATTTCCACAATGCCTTCACCACAAATGTTCCTCATTAGCTGCATAAATCACATCAGGGCACTGATGTGATTTATAGAAATGTACAGCACAGAAACGTGCCCTTTCTGCCCACTTCATCCATGTTGACCTGATGCTGTCTGCAGTAATCCCATTTGCCCATGTTAGGCCCACGTACTTCTATGCCTTTCCTATCCAAGTACCTGTCCGAACGCCTTTTGGACGTAGCATTTGTATCTGCCTCCACCGTTTCCTCTGGCAGCCCATTCCAGATATTCACCACCCTCCATGTAAAAAAACTCAGATCTCCGCTTACCCCTCCAGATGCTATATAAATGAAGAGATTCTTTTTTTAATATATAGGGGCTAGTAGATTATTTGGAAAGCTGAGCCAGCAGTAGTTAACTGCAGGTATAAGGAAGAAAATACATATCTGATATTTAATAAAGCTGAGAAAGAGTTTACACACTCACAAGCGTACTTTATTGTGATAGAACCATTAAAATTTTCTTTGAGAAATTGGAGTTGCCAGCTTTTTTGCACTTCGAAATTATCTCATCAGAATACTAGAATGGAATAATAGGTACCATGTGCTGTAATGAAATGCCACAAAAATGTTAGTCAACAAAGATTATTTTGAATATTTACTTATGGTTAAGTATGGCATTTGGACATAATTGTTTCCATGCTAAATAAAGTGTTCAATAATTCATAGTGGATGAAAGATGGAATTAAAGCCTCAAGTGTGGACAAGCCTTCAGAGTGTTAGATTAGAGGAATGTTAGATGACTTCATAGCTATGAAATTGTTTCATTCCTCTTGATAATTCTGAACTTGCCAAGTTACTGAAGTTTCAGAACATTTAAACCAGATCTGAAGATAAATGTGAAATAATCTGTGCATTTGGAATCAGTGACTGCCCCAAAGGCTCTAGTTCATTCTTGACTTCCACCAGGGAATAAAATGAATTAGGAAAGGGGTCTCAGATACTACATACTTACAGTGGGAAAGAAAATGAAGTTATTCAATATAAGCATCTCATGTTTCATATTAGGCAAGCATTGTACAATTATAGGGTGTTGCTTTATATTAAAAAAAATCTTCCCATTCTATATGACCCTATTGCAAGTGATTATTTCACTATGTTAGCTGTTCACAAGGATTGGCCTGTTGGCCTTCCATGAGGTCACTCTACAGATTACCTGCCTGGTACATGTTCTGTTGACAAGCTTCCCAAATTCCTTCTTGAACAATGACAAAAGCTGAGGTTTTGTATGGCCTAGTTACATTGTTGTTTTCTTAAACATGTTGTGAACTCCAAAATAGATGTGTTACATCTCATGCACCAGCTTTGGAGTAACACGTGCTGGAATTTTTCCTATAAAAATGTTTAAGGACATAATAAATTGTCTGAACTTCTGGCAGTGAACTTAACCCACCTTGCCCAGTGTATTGAGTATACAGAGCCTTTTCTTTTACCTTAATAGTGCGCCGTTGAATACATTGTGCAGATTCACTGGGGACAGTCAGCATACCAGATTGGTGACCTAATTAGTTTGTGTTTAATTAAATTGATTTCTCAGACTCTCTTTCAAAGAGGAGAGACACATTTCACAACTACCTCAGCAGCAATGCTCAACTTTCTTTTTCTTCAGTTCCCTCTTCTTCCAGCGCTTTGAACATCCAGTTTAGAATCCATGCTCTTTCTTTTTTTCTGCAGGAACCAGCGATCTCTTGCATTTTGAGCCAAGTCATTTGTCCGTCTGTGCCACATGCAATAAAACCACATTCAGTGAGAATTTATTCTTTACTATTGTGCACAATCGGCTAAAATGCCCTAATCCTTATCCAATAGGGCCTCAATGAAGATGTTGTGTTGTTAGCTCGCCAAAAAGAAACTTAAGCTTCAAATGCAATCAGTCCCAATAACTAAGCTTAGCACCCTAATAACCCTGTGTGTTACCAGAACCATTGTTGGTCTTACTTTCTAGTGTTTATTTCTCCATTAAACTACTATTAGAATGAATCGTTATGTTGCCTGCAATAATGTAATTGAACAGCTTCTTAAAGAGGAGTTAGTTCCTTCATTGTTTGTGAGTGCTTCATTAATAAAAGAAAACAGTCCCTTTTGCTTCTGTGTAGCTCCCTTGGACAAAGTAGCGCTTTCTCTGTCTTGTGACATTTCTTCCGATATATGATGCTTATGTGAATGGAGAGGTCATACATTACAAGGCGCAGTACATGGAAAACACAGCAGGGTGCCACCCTGGTGAGCCGCACAGAAGCGGATGCCAAGGACGTTCATAAATTGTGACTTCTAAACCAACAGTGAAATTCAATGCAGGAATGCTGTGAGGAAGTCTTTTATCTGACATAAATGACTTCTTTTTAAATTAAGTTCCTGTAAAGCTAGATTTGCTATTGTAGTATTGTGAATAGTTCTAGTTTTTCCCCGATTTGTCAGCAAAGCATTAATTTAAAAACAACACTGATTCCACAGACATCTGTTACAAGCTCTTGAATTCTCAGAACTGTCTGGGAAATACTTTCTTCCCATCCTGTGTTCTGTAAAGTCTCCATCCCTTTCTCACAGTTTCTGTACTCTGGGACTTCCGAAAGGATCTGAAATTTATACCGCAAAGCATCTGAAATTTGTTCTTTATTTCCCTTGGCTGTGGCGGACCATCCCTTTTCCCTTTTTCTTATTCTCCTTGATGACGTGAATCCCCTTTTTCCACCACACTTTTAGACCACTTCTCTCCAGCCGTGTAGATAGATATAACACTCTGCACGTTTGTGGTGGAACGAACTACGAATCCATGACTCCAGTCGTTTTCTCCCAACTACATGGTTGTGCCACCAAGCATGTCATCCTCTGTCCAAGGCACCCTTGTTTGTTCTTTCAGCTCCTTCACTTCCAGCTGTTGTTACCGGCAATGTGGGTGAAACCACACCACACAGTCTGCAATGGTTCAAGAAGGCAGTTCACTATGACCTTCTGGAGGGGGATTAGACCAATTAATTCTGACCTTACGAACAATACCCTTAATAATCAATTAAATAAAAGCCCTGGGCACGTCCATCTGCAACAGTATCACTCACTCACAACAAACAAGATGCTGGAGGAACTCGGCAGGTCGGGCAGCATCTGTGGAGGGGAATAGACAGCCAACGTGTCAGGTTCAGATCCTTCATCTGACCTAACCCTTCACCTCCATCCAGATGAAGGGTCTCGGCCCGAGACATTGACTGTCCATTTCCCTCCACAGATGCTGTCTGACCCGCTCAGTTCGCCCAGATTCTTGATTGTTGTTCCAGATTCCAGCATCTGCAGTCTCTTGTGTTTGCAGTATCACTCACTGATGTCCTACAAGATTGTGCAGCTAACATGGCACGGAAAGCAAGTTTGGTGTACTTGGTCTAATCTGAAATTATTCACAGAGAGATCTCCTCCATCACAAAAGGCCCACCACTTACTCAGTAACCACTTTGTCCTGGATCTGCATTCTACTGCAAGTGTAATCCTGACTTCTCCATGAACGACCATCTCACATACTCAGTCTCGGCAATTCCATCTGTGCTTCCTGTAAAGTTCCAAACAGATTCGTTGCCAGTGTCAAAACCAGCACTTGAAACATTTACTCTGGTGTGTCCTCTCTGCATTCTGTCAGACTGGCTGGCTGTCACAACACATAGGTCCTGCCTCAACTCAACATTTACAATAGTAAATATCAGAGCCTAACTACCCACCTCCACAATTTATGCTGTTCTTCCTATTTCTCGGTCTGACGAAAGATCTGCCCTCTGGCTCTCCTTTCTCCTCACAAATGACGGTTTCCTTTATGTTTGTGTTGTTACTCATTTTAATTTATTTGATAAAGATTTTCATTTCTGTCGGCCTAAAAAAAATCAAGAAACATTAACACCGATGCTGGAAATCTGAAACAAAATGTTGCGGATATTCAGCAGAAGAGGCAGCATCCACAGAGAGAGAAAAACAGAGTTAACATTTCAAGTCAATGACCTTTCATCAGAAGTGGAAAGGTTAGAAAACAAGCATGTTTAAGTTGTAGGGAGGGGCAGGGGTAGATCAAGCAAAGGGAATGGAGACATAAGGGAGACTGCAGATGCTGGAAATCTGGTGCAACACACAAAATGCAGGAGGAACTCAGCAGGTCAGGCAGCATCTGTGGAGGGAAACTGTTCATTTCCCTCCATAGATGCTGCCTGACCCACTGAGTTCCTCCAGTATGTTGTGTGTGTTGAAGTAAAGGCAATGTCTGTTATAGACTGGAGACCAAGGTTGTTCTGGTCACCCAACTGCTTTCAATACCACCTTAAGAAAGGGAAATGAATGTTTGGAAGAATGCAAATAGAGAAAGATGAATGAAGGCAGTCTGGAGAGAAAAAAAACAGGTGCCAAACTTTAAGAAATTTGAAATAAAAGAAAATGTTCAAAATGCTCAGTAGATTAGGTAATGCCTGTGAAGAGAGAAAAATTGAGTTAGTGTTCTAGCCAGGTGACTTTACCTCAGAACTGGCCAATTCTGACACAAACAGGAAAGGCTGGTTATCTGAAATTGTTGAATTCAATATTGAGTCCAAAAGGCTGCAACATGCCTAGGCAGAAGATGAGGTGCTGTTCCTTGAACTTATACTGGGCTTCACCGAGAAGAGGAGGTCCAAGAGAGAGAGGTCTGAGTGGGAGTGGTTTGGAGAAATAAAATGACTCGTGGTCTCTCTAACAAACAAAGCAGATGTATTCCGTCAAGCTGTTATCCATTCTACGTTTGTTTTCTCCAATGTGGAAGAGACAACATTGTGAGCACAGAATGCAGAAACTTGATAGGAAGAAGTGCAAGTGAATTGCTGCTCCTCCTGGAAGGACCTTCTAGGTCCCTGGATGGTGGCAGGGATGTGGTAAAAGGCAGGTGTTGCATCTCCTGTGGTCGCATGGGAAAATGACACAAGAAAGGGAGTGGTTGGTCGAGATGGAAGATTGAACCAAGGAATGGTTCCTTTGGAATGCTGCAAGGGGAGGGGAAGATGTGTCTGGCGATGGAAGTTACAGTGAATGTGCTGGCAGGTGGAGAGGAAGGCAAAGACATCCTCTTTCCTAGCAGGAGAGGGGATGAGAGCAGAAATGCTGGAAGTAGAGGAGACATAGTTGAGTCCCTGTCATCGATAAGAGTGGAAGAAGGGAAGACATCCCAGAAGCACCGGTGTGCAAGGTATAATGCTTAACTGATTCTGTCATGATCATTTCAGACAGGCATCCTCAAATGTTTTGTTGGTTTTTGTTAAGTTAATTAGCAGAGTGAAGTTAGGTGGAGAGAGCTATAATGCTTTTTCAGCTCCTGTCATTTGTCTGCTGTTAAAACTGACTTGTTTTCTTTAAAAGAGACACTCATGAACAATCTTCTTTCAATAATTTCTTTTGACTTTCTAATTGAGGTGTGAGAAATTTTTATTGATAATGATGAATTAAAAATGTCTCCCATGTTGAAATTTCTTGCTTGGTAACAGGAAAAATTAGTATTTCTATTAGTAACACACCAGTTAAAATTTCAGTGACAATAAGATCAATATTTAAAGCAAATTATAAATGCAACACTCTATTCCAAAAATCAAGCCAGAATGGCCTCCATAAAATAATATGTCAGTTTAACTGCACAGTATGTTTTATCTTTCAGATAGGTTGCTTTTGCAAGTCTTACAATATCGAATTAAAGTGTAGACTCTGTTATGGGGTATATTGTACATGCTAATTATATGCAAAGCTACAGGGCAAAGTATTTCTGCACCAGCAGAGGAGGTCTTCAAAATGAAAATATTCCCAAACATCCCAGCTTATAGTGTACTATGTTTTAAAATTATAAAATATCCTCAATGTATAATGAAGGTGATATGTTGTACAAGTAGAGATTAGGGTGTTTGGCTATTTAATCAGCAACAAAATATGAAATGTTTAATCCCATTGATGTAGTGGAAAAATATAATGCAATCTATTCATTCTCCATTGTAATGGGAAGTGTTATACATCCAACCATATCAGGATAAGTGCTGTTATCTTTGATTTAGGCAGGGAACAAGCAGATATAGGATTTTTATGTATGTGGTCTGTAAAAGCACACAGAATATGAGTGAGACTTATAGACATTTAGTCCATTAGTCCTGATGCTTTTAACATCATGTGTCAGTTGAACCACCTTGGTCTCTTGCATAGCTTATTTAATATCCTGAAGTAGGTAAATAAACAAAACATCTGAGACTATAAAGCTCTTCCTTGACCGTTGAATGTAATTGATTCAATTCTCTGGGCTCTCCATCTGACTTACAGTCTAATTTTTTTATTCCTCACTTCATTGTGTTCCATTAATGACTTTTCCCAGCTGGACTGTTTCGAAAGAGTGTTTCGCCACCAATGCTTACTGCTGAAATTCTTTTCTTGACTACATATTTATACAACTTTTTTCACATTGATCGCCTGTCAATACATCACTGTTGGGAATGGAAGCACACCGGTTAAGTTACTGGACTAGCAATTTGAAGGCAAGAGTTGACATGAGTTCAAATCCCACTATGGCATCTGGGGAGTTTAAATTCAGTTAATTAAATAAATGTGAAGTGAAAAAAGCTACTCCCAGTAATGAAAGTGCATCAGGTTCAGTAATGTTTCTAAGATGGGAAAATCTTCTGTGACTGCGTTACTCCAGACTGAGCAACGTGGTTGACTCTTAGCTGCCCTTCAAAATGGTTCACTCAGTTTAGTAAGGGATGGGCAATAAAGTGGTGGCTTTGCCAACTATGAATAAAACTTGACATTTTTACTCCAAGAAGTGCCTCTGCGTATTTGTATTGAGGTACAGTTAGAGCAATGCTTCAAAGCCCTACCAAATGACTATTCTTCATACAATAATTTGCAAGACAAGAGCTCTCGAGTTATTTGGCCAGTGATTGCGGGTGGGGTTAGCAAAGTTGAGCATTTTCAGTGGGGATAAGTGGGGGTTGTTAGATAAGCATATGGCGGAATTTATGATAGAGGGATATGTGGGAGGAAGGGGTTAGATAGTCTTAGGTGTGGTTTGAAGGGCAGCGCAACATGGTGGGCTGAAGGGCCTTATTGTGCTGTATTGTTCTCTGGTTCTATACCTGACGAAAGAACTGGTAGCCTATTCTCTCAGCCCCTCTTGTGTTGAAACATAAAACTTGCTAATATCTGAATACAGAACCAGGTCTGTAGTCTTTACTGCTCAGTACCTCACAGAATGAGGCAGCTAAGGTAGATGGAAAACTTGATTAGAAATCCAAATCGGATAGGAGAGTGAAAATGGCTTGCTGTGAGAATCAAAGGAGAAGTTGTGCAGAATCAAAATAATAGGCACATTTCACATGACCAGTTGTTGGACATTGAGAACATAGAACAGCACAGTAACAGACCCTTTGGCCTATGATGTCTGTGCCAACCATGCCAATTTTAATGAATCCCTTCTGCCAGCCATAGAACAAAGCTCAGAATTAAGCATAGCTCAGAATTTCTTACATAGTTAACTGGGACTCTCTGTTATTGATGTGCAAATCATTTCAACAGTTTGTGGTAGGGTAGTGAGACTCTGTGAATCACCAACAGTTCCTTTCAGCCATTGGCCTTACTATTGGTATTGGTTTATTGTTGTCACTTGTACCGAGGTACAGTGAAAAACTTGTCTTGCATACCGTTCGTACAGATCAATTCATTACATTCATACACGGTGCAATGAGGTAGTAAAGGGTAAAAACAATAACAGAATACAAAGTGTCACAGCTACAGAGGAAGTGCATTGCAGGTAGACAGTTAGGGGCAAGGTCATAACAAGGTTGATTGTGAGGTCAAGAGTCCATCTTGTCGTATAAGGGAACTATTCAATAGTCTTATAATAGTGGTATAGAAGCTGTCCTTGAGCTTGTGGTATGTGCCGTCAGGCTCCCTTATCTTCTGCCTGATGGAAGAGGGGAGAAGAGAGAAATACCCAGGTGGGTGGGGTCTTTGATTATGTTGGCTGCTTCACGTAGGCAGCAGGAGGTATAGACAGAGTCCATGGAGGGGAGGCTGGTTTCATGATGTGCTGGGCTGTGTCCACAACTCTCTGCAGTTTCTTGCAGTCCCGGGCAGAGCATTTGGCATACCAAGCCGTGATGCATCCAGATAGGATGCTTTCTATGGTACATCGATAAAAGTTGGTGAGTGTCAAAGGGGACATACCGAATTTCTTTAGCCTCCTAAGGAAGTAAAGGCACTGGTGAGCTTTCTTGGCCATGGCATCTACATGGTTGGACCAGGACAGGTCCATGTGATGTTCCTCCCAAGGGACTTGAGGCTCTCAACCCTCTCAACCTCAGCACCATTGATGTAGACAGGTGCATGTACACTGCCCCCTTTCCAGAAGTCAATGAACAGCTCTTTTGTTTTGCTGACATTGAGGGGAAGGTTGTTGTCATGACACCATGTCACTGAGCTCTCTATCTCCTTCCTGTACTCTGACTCATTGTTATTTGAAATACGGCCTACAAAAGTGGTATCATCTGCAAACCTGTAGATGGAGTTAGAGCAGAATCTGGCCACAAAGTCATGGGTACATAGGGAGTAGAGTAGAGGGCTGAGGACGCAGTTATGTGGGGCACCAGTGTTGAGAGTAATCATGCTGGAGGTGTTGCTGCCTGTCCTCACTGCTTGCAGTCTGTTGGTCAGAAGGTCAAGGATCCAGTTGCAGAGGGAGGTGTTGAGTCCCAGGTCTCGAAGTTTGGTGATGAGTTTGCTTGGAATTATAGTATTGAAGGCAAAGCTGTAGTCAATAAACAATAGTCTAACGTAGCTGTCTTTACTAAAGTTGTAACTTGCTGTTGACCTCACTGTGAATGTTAGGAATATGTTCCCAGCCTATATGCAGTGCCTTGCACAGGCCTGACTAGCATCAAGAATAAAGTAGCAATGACTGGCGTGTCCAAGGAGCAATGCCTTCTACTCGTTTATGACCATCAGCATTGTCACACCTGACTGGGAAGAAAGCACTTTGTGCTCTGTTGTTGTATCAACCACATCATTGGAATCAGCCAGAACTACCCTGTGGCAAATAAACCTGGGAGAAACCAGGAGGCAAAGCTGCAGAATGGAAACAAAGCATCTGGCTCCAAATTTCAGGGCAGGCGGCACTTGAACCAGTTTACATTGAGTGAAAATCAAAAAAAACTGCTCGTGGAAATCTGAAGTTAAAACAGAATAATGCTGGAAACACTCAGCAGGTCAGCAGCATCTGCAGAACAAGGCCTACTCCTGCTCCTAATTTTCTATGGTTCCTATGTTTCAGCATGAAATCATATATTTCCTTTCACTCTGTAAATATATTTATTACTTCCAATGTAATTTTCCCCGTTGCTACTAATTTATCTTATCAAAACACTCAAGCCTTTGTGGTCCACATGATCCCAACTACTTACTTTCTAACTGCTTGAATGGCTTCAAGAACTGTGGCTGCTTTTCTTCGACATCAACTAATATTTATAAATTAAACACATTACAGATGGAGGTGCAAGAAAGACCAGTACTTGATCAAATCTGCCTTGAAGTAATTAACATCAGCAGACCCTTTTGGTGTTAGTTGTGTTCATTTCCAAAATTGATTGACTGGTTGTATTGAAATGACAATTATATTCTTTGGCTTTCCAAAATTATTATAGCTTTAGTTATTTTACAGGCTACACATAATAAATCCTCTTTTTTTTTGTAGAAACAGCCTGTGATTCAATTACTTTGTTGGGTTTGTGAATTTTTTTAGTTTTGCTGCCTGCTTAATATAAACCTTCACAATATATGTGCTATTGTAGTTCCCCTCAATAAATAATAATTAAATAATCACAATTGAAAAAAAAATGCTTTTGTGATCCTGCAAACCTGTGCCCGAAGCAGAGTTTAATATAATGACTTGGATTTTGTGTTGTGAATAATCTGTAGCTGTGAGTGCTCAGCATTATGCAAGAGTAAATCAGACCTCAGTGTTGTAGAGTCATAGACCAATACAGCACGGATACAGGCCCTTCAGCCCAACCAGTCCATGCCGACCATGATGCCCACCCAGCTAGTCCCAATTTCCTGCGTTCAGCCCATATCCCTCCAAGCCCCGCCCCTCCAAGTGTCTCTTAAATGATACTGTTGTACCTGCCTCAACCACTTCCTCTGACAGATCATTCCATATACTCACCACCCTCTGTGTGCAAAAGTTGCCCCTCGGGTCCCTTTTAAATCTTTCCCCTCTCACCCGAAATCTATGCCCCCTAGTTTTGGACTCCCCAATCCTGGGGAAAAGACTGTTACTGTCCACCTTATCTATGCCTCTCATAATCTTAAACACTTCTATAAGGTCACCCCTCATTCTGCTATGTTCCAAGGAATAAAAATGTAGCGTGGCCAACCTATCCCTGTAACTCAGGCCCTCTAGTCCTGGCAACATCCTTGTAAATCTTTTCTGTACTCTTTCCAGTTTAATCGCCTCATTGCTGTAACAGGGAACTGCACACACAGGGTTAAGTACGGCAATCCAGATGTTGCCTTTCATTGCCCTGCTCCTGCAGAAGTTGCTCTGGAATCTCACCCAGAGACTCCAATTGAAATACATAGAATGGATCTAATTGTTCTGGTTGCTCAGTTGGTCTCCACTAAGCTCATCAGAAAAGATTACTCTTGCCCATTCTTAGTGCAAGTGTAATTTTTACACCATGCTGAATCTTCAATAGTGAGATTTCCGGCATCTGCAGTTCTTTTGATTTTCACACTTGCCCTCACTGCCATTTCCTCTGTTAGACAAGTACAGGTAATTAGTGATAATTCAAGGATATGATGCTGCAGAATCAGTTGCCTGTTCTCTCAGATCCAGGATCCTATTTTGAGGATTGAAAAAGAAACAAAAATTGCGGATGCTGGAAGTCTGAAATATTGACAGAAAATGCTGGAAATATTCAGCGACACAAGAGAGACTGCAGATGCTGGAATCTGGAGCAACACACACAAAATGCTGGAGGAACTCAGCAGGTCAGGCAGCATCTATGGAGGGAAATCAACTGTCGATGTTTGGGGCCGAGACCCTTTTCTTTCCAGTCCTGATGAAAGGACTCAGCTGAAACGTCGACTGTCCATTTCCCTTCATAGATGCTGCCTGACCCGCTGAGTTCCTCCAGCATTTTGTGTGTGATGCTGGAAATATTCAGTACGTCAGGCAGCATCTGTGAAGAGAGGAACAGAGTAAGGGTGTCATGCCAGTGATCTTTCATCAGAAGTGTGAAAAGTTAGAAATCAACATGTTTTTAAGTTGTAAAGAAGAGGACGGTTCAGAGAGAACAACAGAAGTGTGGTCATGTGGAACCCAATGGAGAAAGAATGGTACAAATGCTGGTGGTGCTGGCTGAGAGAGAGTGGTGATCACAGCTGAATCGATCTGGAGGAGCTGTTAATAGAAAGGAATGAATAAGGACAGAGGAAAGCGAAGAAATTTTGCGCATCCCCATTGACTCTCACCAATTTTTGCAAATGCACCATAGAATGTATCCTATCTGGATTAATCACAGCTTGGTACGGCAGCTGCTCTGCCCAAGGCTGCAAGAAATTACAAAGAGTTGTGAATGCAGCCCAGTCCATCACAAAAACCAGCCTCCGCTCCATTAACTCCATCTACACTTCCTTGGGAAGCTATTAAAGTGCCAGCGACCCGGGTTCAATTCTGGCCACTGTCTGTAAGGGTTTGTACGTTCTCCCCATGTCTGTGTGGGTTTCCTCCGGGTGCTCCGGTTTCCTCCCACAATCCAAAGACGTACAGGTGAGGAAGTTGTGGGCATGGTATGTTGGCACCAGAGGCATGGTGACACTTGCGGGCTGCCCCCAGAACACTCCATGCAAAAGATGCATTTCACTGTGTGTTTCAATGTACATGTGACTAATAAAGATATTTTATCTTAATAATCAAGGCCCCCTCCCACTCAGGTCATTCTCTCTTCTTCCCCCTTCCATCGGGCAGAAGATACAAAAGCTTAGGAACATGTACCACCAGGCTCAAGGACAGCTTCTATCCTGCTGTTATAAGACTCTTGAACAGGCCTCTTATACTCCAAAGATAACTCTTGAACTCTCAATCTATCTTGTCGTGGCCCTCAGACCTTATTGTCTGCCTGCACTGCACTTTCTCTGTAACTGTAACACTATATTCTGCATTCTGTTATTGTTTTCCCCTGTACTACCTCAAAATACTTATGTATGGAATGATCTGTCAAGATGGTATGCAAACAAAAGCCTTTCACTTTATCTCAGTACATGTGATAATAATAAACCATTTACCATTTACCAGAAAACTACTGTAGGTATGGAATCCAAAAAAATTTCCAGTCACTGGAAATGTGATATGAAAGGAAATGTTGAAATTGCTCAATAGATCAGATGCTGTCTATGGAGAGAGAAAAGCAGGGTTAACATCACAGGTCCATGACTTTTCATCACAAACTGGAAGGTCTGGTTATCTAAAATTGTTGAATTCACTGTTGAGTCTGGAGCGCTTTTTGAGGACACAAGATATTCATTTTTAATTGCTAACTGGTGATCATTATCACATGGAACAAAATATTTTTTGAGTAAGTATTAAGGTAATTTAACTAGAAACTTACACCCACTCAGTAGTATTATGCATGTTATATAGTGGCGCCAGCGCTGTGTATTCTACCTCAGAAATTCATTTCCATTGTCCTATAGAGCTGAATTTCTGAGGCAGATTAGAATGTACCGTTGCTAGTATTCCAGTGATGACTTCCTTGATGATTTTTCCCTTGGAATACAAGACAAGGAGCAGGTCCTAGAAATCTAAAATAATGCAGAAAATGCCTCTGATACTCAACCGGTCAAGCAGCATCTGTGATGATAGCATTAGAGTTTCAACACAATGTCCTTTTGTTAAAACTCAACTGGGACTGCATTAGGAAGCAAATGATTGATGTGGTTAAGAATATAGAAGCCCCAGCTATTTTAATTGCTACTATGATAGAGAAATTTGCTGCTGATGTGCTAAGCAATAGATCGAGAATGATGAATTGTTGTAATCTTACATGCTGTTGGTCACTTTTTTGTCAGAAGTACATTCAGCCAAGATTTGAGTGCAAAACATATCTTGCAGTAAATATTATTAATTCCCGTTCAGAGTCGTAGAAACCGCACAGAAGTTAGTCTTTTTGCCCATTAAATCCACATCAACCATCAACTAATTCTACAATAATCCCATTTTATTCTCTCTGCATTCTTGTCAGTGACCCCCAGACTTTACTGGGGCTAGACCAGGGCCAACCAATTAATCTACATACCTGCACATTTTTGCTCCATGCAGTCACAGGGAGAATGTGCAAACTCTGCAAAGACAGCAGCTGAGGTCAGGATTGAACTAGGGTCTCTGGCGCTGTGAGGCAGTGCCTCTACTAACTGCGCCACTGCACTCCTGAAGTATCTAAACCACACAAGACCTGCTCAAAGTTACTATTCGCCCAAGAATTGGTCACACCTTGTGCATCATTACTCGTTCAGTTTAAAATTGGTTTGTTACTGTCATATGATGTACTGAGGTACAGTGAAAAACTTTATTTTGCATACCACCCATACAGATCAATTCATCACAACAGTACATTGAGGTAGTACAAGGGAAAAGCAATAACAGAATGCAGAATAAAGTGCTACAGTTACAGAAAAGGTGCAGTGCAGGCAGACAATGAGGTTCAAGGCCATGTCAAGGTGGATTGTGAGGTCAAGAGTCCACTTTTTTGCACTAGAGGACCGTTCAATGGTATTGGTATTGGTTTATTATTGTCACTTGTACTGAGGTACAGTGAAAAACTTGTCTTGCATACTTTTCGTACAGGTCAATTCATTACACAGTGCATTGAGGTAGTGAAGGGTAAAAACAATAACAGAATACAAAGTAAAGTGTCACAGTTACAGGGAAGTGCATTGCAGGTAGACAATAAGGTGCAAAGTCAAAGTCTTATAACAGCAGGTATATGAATTGTTCTGAATCCACTGCAGTTTATGGACAGGTACTACATGGGTAATCCTGCTCCTTAAATTGATCGAGCTGTTTTAAAAGAAAATGTGGCTTGCTAATTGCTTACATGCCTCCATCCTATAAATAGATAGAAACAAATCATTCTGGAGAAAATTGTAACTGTTATAAAATGTTGTGGGTTGCACTGTTTTATCTCAGACCATTTGTCAATACAAACATATTCATTGTTCTATGCAGCTGCTGCACATCTGTATTGAGGGCTGGGGAAACTGGCGCTGGTCCGAGCCATTCAGTGTGGACAACATAGGCACATTTGTTAGAAGCATCCAGTACAAGGGAAGAACAGCATCACTGATCATCAAAGTGCAGCCACTTAACAGTGTGCAAAAACAAGTAAGTCTCTTTCATGTGGTTGCCAATAAAAACCAGCCGTTTTTAAAAATATTATAACCCTTTAAATACAGACGAAAAATTTGGAGTTTGTGGTCTATAAATATGTTTTCTATTTTCTTATGTTTTAAAGAGCCGCCTTTAAACACTGAGACTTGATATTTAAAGATGGGAAAGATGAATGAATTTTTTTTTATAATAAGACAAGTTGGGCCTTTTGAGAGAGAGAGAGAGGGTTGATTGCATCAAAGCAGTCCAATTTAATATTAAGGCACTACTTAGTACATTGTTTTACTCATTACATGGTTTATTAACTTGCTGTGTGATCCATGCCTTCCAGTTTCTTCATTTGTCTGGTCATAAACCTGAAATCACAGTTCTTTATTGTTCTTTTTCTGCCCTCAAAGCTCTTTGTAAATTTGAAAACTTCCATCAGTATCCAATGTACCTCCACTGCTGATATTGAAACAGCCCCAGATCTTAAGTCCTTTCGTCACAGCTGTATCCTGTTTTTGGAGTAAGGCAGGACATTGTGCATATACTCATTGTCAGGCAGCATCTGTGCAGAGAGAAAAACAGAACTAACCTTTTATCAGAAGCAATGCTGAGTATTTCCAGCATTTGCTGTTTTATTTCAGACCTTGAACATATGCAAGTTTTGCTGTTGTATTTGTAGTGTTTATCACCATATTACTTTTATGAAGTCATTATCCTTCCAGTAGTGGCCTGCAAAACCAGCACTCCGTGGAGCAAAGAGTAGGCAGAATTGTCAGTAACAAGGGGAAAAGGATTTAAAATGAAAGGCTAAAGAACCACAAATGAGATGAGGTAACATATTCACTGCAGCTAATGGTCATAATCTGGAAAGCAGTGCTTGAAAGGGTGTTGGAAACAGGCTGAACAGTTGAATGAATAAGGGAAAAGTTACTCAACATTGGAGAAAGAGCAAGAGATTGGGTCCAATAAGCCAGTTCTTAAGATCCAGTCCAGGCATAAGGGACCGAATGGCTTTTTGCGTTATATCATTTTCTGATGAATCAAAAATTTGGGGGGGATTATCCGGAAAATGAATCTTTCTTATTACATCAAAATGTTTAAATGTCTATGCCTCTGCTCTGGTTATCAAAATGTAAGGGCATCAGCTTACTAAGGTCTGGATTGGTACATTGTGCACAATACATGGGAATGATCGACACAGGAGAATATAGAACAGAACAGTACAGCACATGAACAAGTCCTTCGGCCCACCATGTCTCCGTCAACCATCTTGCCAATCTAACTAATCCCATCAGCCTATGCATGGTCTATATCCCTGCACTCCATGCCTGTGCATGTGTCCTTCTAAGTGCCTCTTAAATGTTATCCTATCTGCTACTTGTTCTAATTATATTCTTTCTTATAAAAATTATATATAATTTATGTTTAATTTCTGTTTTACTTGTGAATGTTGCGTATCTGATGCTATGTGCCTGTGATGCTGCTCCAAGTAAGTTTTTCATTGCACCTGTGCATACCTGGACTTGCGCATGTGACAATAAACTCGACTTTGACTTTGCTACTACCACCTTCCCTGACGGTGCATTCTAGGAACCCACCACTCTCTGTAAAAAAAAACTTGCCTCACACGTCTCCTTTAAAGTTTCTCCTCTCACCTTAAACCTCTGCCCTCTAGTTTTTGATATTTCCATCTTGGAAGAAAGGCTGTCTACGCTATCCATGCCTCTCATCATTCTATGCACTTCTATCAGCTCTCCCCTCAGCCTCCGATGCTTCAGAGAAAGTCCAAGTTTGTCCAACCTCTCCTTATAGCTAATACACTCCAATTCAGGCATCATCCTGATGAACCTCTTCTGTATCCTCTCCAGAGCCTCTACATCCTTTGTATTGTGTGGTGGCCTCCAAATGTGGCCGAAGCAAAGTTTAATGCAGTTGAACCATGACTTCCTGACTTTTGTACTCAGTGCCTCCCAACCAGAGATGGCCACATGATCTGTACCTGCTTTACTCCCCTATCTACTTGTGTTACCACTTTCAGGGAGCTGTGGACTTGCACCCCAACATCCCTCTGTACATCAATGCTCCAAAAGATCTTTTTACTGTATACTTTCTTCTTGCGTAATTCTGAAGTAATCCCAGTGGATTAAAGCTAAACTCATTCTTTTGCAATAATTTTTTTCAAAATAAATGTGAAGCATTTTGGATATTTTTCTGATTATTCTGTGATTTACTATTCAGACCAAACATGCAAAATGACTGTTGTTTGATACTGCTTTCTTTCAGATAATAATCTGTGGAAGGCAAGCCATTTGCAGCTACTTGAACCAGGACATAGAACTGAAGGTGGTGCAGTGTTGCAGTGGGCAGGATGGAGAAGTGTCAACCAAGGAGCATCTTAGCACCTTGCCAGCAAATCAGAAGATACCGTCTTTTGTTCTTGAGAATACAGAGTTCACTCAATTATACGTCAAGGTTAAAGGGGATGGCCTGGGCTGGTCATCAGATTTATGTCCAGAATCTCTTCAGTCAGATGACAGCACTGTCATTCAGGTATTTAAGATAAACAGATTGCTGGAAATCTGACTTCCAGACTCAAGAACAGCTTCTTCCCCACTGCTGTCAGACTTCTGAATCAATCACTTCTTTCACATCCCCTTCCCAGTGGTGCTGCCACGTTCTCGAACCCTAAATTCTACTTCTTCTTTTATTGTCACTTCAGCATTTCTTTTTGAACTACCTCAGATTGCACTACAATACTTTGCACCATTCTGCTGCTTTGTACTCATCGCTGTATTTATTGTTGTATTTATTTATTATTGCCCTGTATGCTGTTTACTCTGTGAGCTTCATGTATTGGTATTGGTTTATTATTGTCACTTGTACCGAGGTACAGTGAAAAACTTGTCTTGCAAACCGATTGTACAGGTCAATTCATTACACTCTGCAGTTACATTGAGTTAGTACAGAGTGCATTGATGTAATACAGGTAAAAACAACAACAGTACAGAGTAAAGTGTCACAGCTACAGAGAAAGTGCAGTGCAATAAGGTGCAAGGTCACAACAAGGTAGATGGTGAGGGTATAGTGTGAACAAAGAATTTCATTACATCCTGGTGTAAATGACAATAAACTAAACTTATCTAATCTAAATAACTATAGGAAAGAGAAACAAAGGCCTGCAGATGCTGGAATCTAATGAAAAAACAACAAGATGCTGGAGGAACTCAGCAGGCCAGGCAGCATCCATGGAGAAAAGCAGATGGTCAATGAAGTCCTGAAGAAGGGTCCTGACCCGAAACGTTGACCGTCTGCTTTTCTCCACGGATGTTGCCTAGCCTGCTGAGTTCCTCCAGCATCTTGTTGTTTTGAAATAACTATAGGGGCAGGAAAAGAGCATTCAACCTCTCAATCCATGGCTGTTTTGCAGCTTAATTCCATCTACTTCTCACAGTTCCACAACCCTTGATACTCCTTTCTACCAGAAATGAAGGTTTTGAAATTTTCATTTGAATCCTGTCACCTTATCAGGTTTTATAGGGAGAGAAAGATTTCTTTATGAAGAAGTTTTTCCTGCTATCACCCCTGAGTAGCCTCTGATAATAAAACAATGCATACTTATCTGGTCTGGAGTTTCCCTGCAGAAGAAATACTGTCTCTCTCCCTCTTTCTACACCTGTCAGCTCCTTTAAACAGCCTAAACCCCTCAATTAGATCAATGCTTAATCCTCTGTGTTAAAGGGGCCCATGCCAAGACCAAACAAGCCATTTTCTTCACTTAACCCTTTTGCCCTCATATTATTCTGAATTGATAAATAAGCCTCGCTAAAAATGTGTTTGTTGACCAATTGAGTTTGTGCAGACTATACTGAAGAGACCTTAACAATGGGTACTGTCACTTGAAATATATTATTGGATCTGCCCATGTTACCAGATTTTCTGTGAATTTGTAATGCCATTAGCCATGAATAGCTTTATGTTGCTTATTTCATTTTTGCAGTGCCATGGACAGATAGCTTGGAGCTGTTTTGCCTGTTCTAGCCAGAGAGAAAAAATGTGCAAACAAGCTTGCTTCTGCACACAGAGCTGAGCTCACTTCTGATATTACAAAAGAGTTGACAAACCCCATCAATGTATATTAACATTATAACACGAAAGCTTATACTATTAACATTAAATATTCAAAATCTTCCAACGGTATGGGCTTTGAGCATCAGAAATCAGCTTTATTATCACTGTCTTACATGACGTGAAATTTGTTGTTTTGTGGCAGCAGCACAGTGCAAAACCATAAAATTACTATAAATTACAAAATAAATTAATATTGCAAAAAAAAGTTCACGGACTGTTCAGAAATCTGACGACAGGGGAAGAAGCTGTCCCTGAATCATTGAGCGTGCGTCTTCAGGCTCCTGTACCTCCTCACTGATGGTAGTAACAAGAAGAGGGCATGTCCCGGATGATGAGGGTCCTTAATGATGGATGCCGCCTTCTTGAGGCACCGCCTCTTGAAGATGTCCTCGATGATGGGGAGGGTTGTGCCCGTGATGGAGCTGGCTGAGTCTACAACCCTCTGCAGCTGCTTGCGATCCTGTGCATTGGAGCCTCCATACCAGGCTGTGATGCAACCCAGTCAGAATGCTGACAGTAAGAATGTGTCAGATTGATGTAATACATCACAATTTTACTGTTCATATTATATTAGTGTAAGATAAGATTACATTGCACCAGCACAATTGGTTTACAACATACTCATCAAGATAATTGCACAAGATTTGTCTGCACTCCTGCCCCTGAAGCATGTAAAATTACTTCTTTTGGACAGCAAACATTGAATGTTGTGCGAATTGTCTCCTCTCGTGTAATTAACTTGCATTTCATTGTTATTGATCCATGCAGGTCCCAGATTCAAGCAGCTCTGTGTTACATGTGTGGTGCTCGTCTCTGAGTCTGGATGCAGAGTCTTCTGTACAGCAGAGAATGGTGAGTATGCTTTCTTCACTCAGTGTTAGCCCTTTCGAAACACTGGTTACATTGATTTCTGCCATAATAATAATATTAATAATAATTTTGGTCAGCCTAATCAAAGAACTTTAACATTGGCAATAAAAGCAGAAGAAGGCCATTTGGCCTCTTGCAGCTACTCCTTTCAGTGAGATCATGCCTGATCTTTTACCTGAACACTAGAATTAAGTATTGGTATTGGTTTATTATTCTCACTTGTACCGAGGTACAGTGAAAAACTTGTCTTACAAACCGATCTTACAGGTCAATTCATTACACAGTGCAGTTACATTGAGTTAGTACAGAGTGCATTGAGGTAGTACAGGTAAAAACAATAACAGTACAGAGTAAAGTGTCACAGCTACAGAGAAAGTGCAGTGCAATAAGGTGCAAGGCCACAACAAGGTAGATTGTGAGGTCATGAGGTCACAGGTCATAGTCCATCTCATTGTATAAGGGAACTGTTCAATAGTCTTATCACAGTGGGGTAGAAGCTGTCCTTAAGTCTGGTGGTACGTGCCCTCAGGCACCTGTATCTTCTACCCGCTGGAAGAATAGAGAAGAGAGAATGTCCCGGGTGGGTGGGGTCTTTGATTATGCTAGCTGCTTCACCAAGACAATGAGAGGTCAAGACAGAGTCCAAGGAGGGGAGACTGGTGTCCGTGATGCGCTGAGCTGTGTCCACAACTCTCTGCAGCTTCTTGCGATCTTGGGCAGAGCAGTTGCCATACCAAGCAGTGATACATCCTGATAGGATGCTTTCTATGGTGCATCGGTAAAAGTTGGTGAGAGTCAAAGGGGACAAACCAAATTTCATTAGCCTGCATCTTTAGTTGAGGACTTGCTGGAATTACATTGTGATGCTCTCCAAGGCTGCAGCCTGTTGACATTGTGGTGAGAAGGTTAACAAGATTAAGCACTGGGCAAGAAGATAGCAGGCAGTGTATAATTAGGTATTACTTTGGAAGAATATGAAGCAAAATATTTCTGTACAATGTGAGAAACTGCAAATGTTATTATCAAAAGGGATTTGGATACAACTATCAAATTTAACATAAATTTACAACAAGCAATTTGGATGACAAGTTACCTTATTATAAGGAGGTTGGAGATTAAAAGTAGGTAAACCTTGCTGCTATTATGTAGAGCACTGGCAGAAACCTCACCTAAAAAGCTATGTGAAGTTTTGGTCTCCTTATCCAGGGAAGGATACACTTGCTTTAGAGGGGGTGCAATGGTGGTGCCGAAGATTGAGTAACACCAATAGTCTCTGGAGTTTCAAAGAATGAAAGCATATATCATTGGGAGGTTTAAGAAAATACCAAAGCCTTTTATAAGTATATTAGAAGTAAGCGGGCAGCTACAGAAAGAATAGGTCCCTTTAGGGACCAAGAGAGAAATCTATGTGTGGAGCCAGAGGATTTGAGCAGGATCCTAAATGAATATTTCTTGAGAAGGAAAGGACTGCAGATGCTGGAATCTAGACGAAAAACACGATGATGCTGGAGGAACTCAGCAGGCTAGGCAGCATCCGTGGAGCAAAGCAGGCGGTCAACATTTTGGGTCAGGACCCTTCTTCAGGACTCATCGGTATTCACCAGGGACAAGGATGTGTAGGATGGAGAGCTAGAGGAAGGGTACACGGATAGTCTGGAACATGTTAAGGGCAGGTCCTGCCTTACGAGCCTGATTGAATTTTTTGAGGATGTGACTAAGCACATCGATGAAGGGAGAGCTGTAGATGTAGTGTACATGGATTTCAGCAAGGCATTTAATAAGGTACCCCATGCGAGGCTTATGGAGAAGATGAGGAGACATGGGATCCAAGGGGACATTGCAGTGTGGATCCAGAACTGGCTGGCCCACAGAAGGCAAAGAGTGGTTTGTGAGGGGTCGTATTTTGAGTGGAGGTCGATGACCAGTGGTGTACCTCAGGGATCTGTACTGGGACCTTTACTATTTGTGATTTTTACAAATGACCTGGGTGAGGAAGTGGAGGGGTGGGTTAGTAAGTTTGCGGATGACACGAAGGTGGGGGTGTTGTGGATAGTTTGGAGGGCTGTTAGAGGTTACAGAGGGATATAGATAGGATGCAGAGTTGGGCTGAGAAGTGGCAGATGCAGTTCAACCCAGATAAGTGTGAAGTGGTTCATTTTGGTAGGTCAAATATGTTGGCGGAATATAGTCTTAATGGTAAGACTCTTGGCAGTGTGGAGGATCAGAGGGATCTTGGGGTCCGAGTCCATAGGACACTCAAAGTGGCAGCGCAGGTTGACTCTGTGGTTAAGAAGGCATATGGTGCATTGTCCTTCATCAATCGGGGAATTGAATTTAGGAGCCGGGAGGTATTGTTGCAGCTATATAGGTCCCTGGTCAGACCCCACTTGGAGTACTGTGCTCAGTTCTGGTCGCCTCACTGCAGGAAAGATGTGGAAGCCATAGAGAGGGTGCAGAGGAGACTTACAAGGATGCTGCCTGGGATGCGGAGCATGCCTTATGAAAGCAGGTTGAGGGAACTCGGCCTTTTCTCCTTGGAGAGACGGAGGATGAGGGGGGACCTGATAGAGGTGTATAAGATAATGAGAGGTATTGATAGGGTAGATAGTCAGAGGCTTTTCCCCAGGGCTGAATTGGTGGCCACAAGAGGACATAGGTTTAAGGTGCTGGGGAGTAGGTATAGAGGAGATGTCAGGGGTAAGTTTTTTACTCAGAGAGTGGTGAGTGCGCGGAATGGGCTGCTGGAAATGGTGGTGGAGGCTGATACGATAGGGTCTTTCAAGAGACTGTTAGATCGGTATATGGAGCTGAGTAAAATAGAGGGCTATGGGTAAGCCTAGTAATTTCTAGGGTAGGAACATGTTCGGCACAGCTTTGTGGGCCGAAGGGCCTGAATTGTGCTGTAATTTTTCTATGTTCTATGTTCTATGTCTGTGTCAGGAAGGAGAAAGTGTTAGAGATATTGGCACACTATAAGGTGGATAATTCCCCAGGGTCTGACAGGATCTATCTCAGGATGCTATGGAAAGCAAGGCAGGACGTTGCTGGGGCTCTGATGGAGACTTTTACATCTTTGTTAGCCACGGAAAAGGGACCAGAAGACCGGAGGATAGCTAATGTTATTCAAAAAGAGCAGTAGGGATAAGCCAGGAAACTACAGGCTGGTGAGCCTTACATCAGTAGTCGGGAAATTATTTGAAAAAATTCTAAAGCACAGGATTTATGTTCACTTGGAAAGGCAGGGACTGAGTAGGAGGAGTCAACATGGCTTTGTGCAGGGGAAACCCTCTCTCACATTGAGTATTTGAGGAGATATCTCAGTAAATTGATGAAGGCAGCGCAGTAGATGCGGTTTACCTGGACTATAGCAAGGCTTTTGACAAGGTCCCACACCATAGATTGGCCCAGAAGGTTGGGGCACATGGGATCTGAGGTGTGTTGGCAAACTGGATGCAAATTGGCTTGGTGATAGGAGGCAGGGGGTAGTAGTCAAGAGGTGTTTTTCTGACTGGAATTCTGTAACCAGTGGTGTACTGCAGGGATCAGTGCTAGGGCCATAGTTATTTGTCATATTTAAAAATGACTTAGATGAGAATTTAGGTGGACTGATTAGGAAGTTTGCTGATGACACAAAAATTAGTGGACTAGCAGCAAAGAAGGTTGTGAAAGGATACAGAGGGACATAGATGAGTTGGGCAGAGATAAGATATCTGTATTAGTCACATGTACATTGAAATACACAGTGAAATGTATCTTTTGCGTAGAGTGTTCTGGGGGCAGCCTGCAAGTGTCGCCACGCTTCCGGCGCCAACATAGCACGCCCACAACTTCCTAACCCGTACGTCTGGAATGTGGGAGGAAACCGGAGCACCCGGAGGAAACCCACGCAGACACCGGGAGAATGTACAAGCTCCTTACAGACAGCAGCCAGAATTGAACCCCGGTGGCTGGCACTGTAAAGTGTTACTCTAACAGCTATACTTTCTATTTTTATTTTATTTTATTTGATCTAAGCAGAAAACATATCCCTGAATCTGTTGACTCTTTTAGGATGTTGATACAAGCTCAACGGTCTTTAATCTAGTTAATGACCCATAGAGCTTGATAGGAATATTAACAAAAAAAAATTAGCATTGAGTGAGAGAGGAGTTGTCAGGATGGGTTACTTAAAGGTTGATCAAAGAGGTAGGTTTAGGGAGCGTCTTGAAGGAGGTGAGAGAGGCAAAGAGTTACAATATTTAAAGAGCCAACAGAACACCAAAAGGAGGCTAATACAGTCCTTCAAGCTTGCTCAATGGTTCAGTGAGATTATGGAGAAGCCACCTCATTCATTTTCTCAACTGATGCAAAATTCCCTTGAATTCCTAAAATCCTTTCCTCTCAGTCCTGAATACACAAGTGATTTGATCGCTTGCAGTGAGTATGTAATCCTAAGCATTCACCATGTTCCGAGAGAGGATACTTTTCATCTCAGTTCCAAATGGCCATTCAGCTATCTTGGACTGAGACCCTTGTTCCAGACTCTTGAAGCAGAGGGGAGTGCCTCTTGGTATGTTATTTCTAATAGAGTCATGGAGCTATAAAGCACAGAAATAGGCCCCTCTGCCCAACTTGTCTGTGCCAACCACAACGCCCATCTACTCTAATTCTATTTGCCCGCATTAGGCCTGTGTCCCTCTACACCTTTCCTATCCCTGTCCAAATGCCTTTTAAACATTGTAATTGTATCTGCCTCCACCACCTCCTCTGGCAGCTTGTTCCATTTAACCCTCACCCTCTGTATGAAAAGCTTACCCCTCAGATCACCTTCAAATTTCTCCCCTCTCATTTTAAACTTATGCCCTCATTTTAGAGGAAAAAGACTCTATCTATCCTATCTATGTACCTCAGCCTCCTGTGTTCCAGTCAGAATAAACCTAGCCTATCCAATCTCACCTGACAAGTCAAGCCCTCCATTCCAGGCAGCATCCTGGCGTAACTCTCCAGTACTCTCTCTATTGCTACCATACCCTTCCTGTAGTGTGGCAAACAGAACTGAACACAGTGCGGCCTGTGCAATGTTTTGTACAGCTGCAACATGGCATCTCAACTTTTATACTCAATACTTCAGCCTACGAAAGCAAGCATAACGAATACTTTGTTCACTACCCTATCCACCCGTGTCGCCATTTTCAGTAAGCAATGAAGTTGCACCCCAAGGTCCTCTGTATAGCAACACTCCTGAGGTCCCTGCCATTTAGTGTATATGTCCTGTTAGTAATCTTGCTGTCCTAAAATGCATTAACTCACACTTGTTTGGATTAAATTCCAAACTTTTTCCACAAAATACGTTGCCATTCTTCCTTTCCCACCTTTGTACTAATGGAGTCATTTTTTTCAGTTCTCGAAGACTACTCTGTGCCTTGTATTTTGTTTGCAGCTGGTCTTCAGCCCTCTGTTTGTCATGAGAAGCCACCTCCCTGATCCCATTATTCTACACGTGGAGAGGCGAAGCTTGGGTTTAAAAGACCCCCAACTCATCATGGGGAAAGGACGGGAAGAGTCGCTTCTGAATGTGGAACCAGAACTTGTGCACCACTTGACATTTCAAGCAAGGTAACTATAGGATTCAGACCAGTGATGGCAATCAGCCTTGTCCCATTCATCCATAAGTGGCTCCGTTGACAGCAGTCTCACTCCTGAGACAGAAAACCAGGGAGTTAAGTCCCACAACAGAGACACAGCGTCAAAAACCTAGGTCAACACTCCAGTGCAGTACTAAATGCGTGCCATACTGCCAGAAGTACTGTCTTTCAGATGAGGCCTTATCTTCATTTGCAGGTGATATTAAGAAAAACTCCATGTGACTTTTTCAGAGAAGGGTTCATCCTGGTATCCTGGCCAAACACATATCCTTTAATCAACATCATAAAAACATTATTGCATTGCTGTTTGCTTGTGAGCTTGCCGTTCACAAATTGGCTGCTCTGTTTCCTGTATTACAGCAGTGACTACCCTTTAAAAGTAGTTCATTGGCTGCAAAGTGCTTTGGAACATTCCAAAATGGGTGTTGCAGAAAGACATATTTTTGTTTCATTCTAATTTACAATGGGTTTTGATCAAACCTCTCTTTCTGTTTTCTTAGCCTACATGTACAACCATGTGTAGTGGCATTTCTATGGGGTATAATTAGTGGTAAATTGTTATGTTTTCCCACAGGGCGCATTCTGTTTTCTGAGGTAAGCTGAAGGATTAGTAGCAAAGGGTGAGGAATGCACAGCTTCTGACATCATATTTCTCTTTTGTGCCTGCAGATTTATTGCTGCAAACTGCAAGGTGACTTGGCATGTTGGATATGTCAGCAGAATATGAAGCAGTGGGGGAGGGAGAGAAAGATTTGCACTTATAAGGTCCTTTCATGATCCCGAGGTTCAAAGCACTTTACAACCAGTACATTGGACTCATAGGAAATGGGGCAGCTAATTTGTGCATGGTAATATCATATGATCCACAATTTAATTGTGCTGATGTTGGAGAGGGTTCAGAGAAGATTCACTAGAATGATTCCAGGAATGAGAGGGTTAACATATGAGGAACGTTTGACGGCTCTTGGGCTGTCCTTCTTGGAGTTCAGAAGAATGAGGGGGGACCTCATAGAAACATTTTGAATGTTAAAAGGCCTGGACAGACTAAATGTGGCAAAATTGTTTCCCATGGTAGGGGAGTCTAGTACAACAGGGCACGACTTCAGGACTGAAGGGCACCCATTCAGAACAGAGATGCAGAGAAATTTCTTTAGCCAGAGAATGGTGAATCTGTGGAATTTGTTGCCATGGGAGGCTGTGGTGGCAAAGTCATTGGGTGTATTTAAGGCAGAGATTGATAGGTATCTGAGTAGCCAGGACATCAAATGTTATGGTGAGAAGGTGGGGGAGTGAGGCTAAATGGGAGAATGGATCAGCTCATGATAGAATGGCAGAGCAGACTCGATGAGCCAAATGGCTGACTTCTGCTCCTTTGTCTTATGGTCTTAATAAAGATCTGTGTTGGAACCTGAAGTATGTCTGTTTTGAAAGTTTCATTTAATCCACATCAGTAAGAAAATTCAGTGAAAGAAAGATGGAGGTATAACAGCTGCCCAGTGTAGTGCTTGTGAATCCAGACAGACTAATGTCTACAGTTACTCAAACAACTGAGTCGACCTCAACTGTTTTAGTAACCTGGGTTTACTCTTTAAGGGAGCTTGTGAATGAAATGCTGCAATGATATATCTAAGCTGGTGAAATGTGAAAAATATATGGCACAGAAGGAGATGTTTTTACCTCTCATGTTCCAGATTGTAACAACAAAAAGTCACCTCACCTCTCTGTTTCGTTGGCCAATCTTGTTCAGTCTGTGTCCTCCTGCTACTGGGAGCAGTTTTCTCCCAATTACTCCATTTGAACACCTCTATCAAATCTCCCCTTAACCTTCCAGTGTAAAGAACAGAGCCCAATTTTCCTCATGACTAAAATTCCTCATTGCTGGTACCCCTCCAGTAAATCCATGTACCTTCTCAAACCTTAACATCCTTCCTAAAGCATGGAAAGCATTTTTATTTATTTATTCTAATTACACTTAAATAATGTCTGTAGAAATAAAATTGATTTTTTTAGTTCTTAGTCAAAATTGGGTTAGAATGAGAACACAGGGAAATGTAAATATTGTTCCTCTTCCTTTTCAGGGAGGAAGATGAAGCATCCCAGTGTGCTGTCCCGATCTCAACAGCGCTTATTAAACAAATCGCACGTGGACCACAGAGAAAATGCACTGCCAGCAAGTTACTTGCAGAGTTCTACAAAATGGGCACTGACACATGCCTCGCCTGGCCCTACATAACAAAGGAAACTGACAGGTACTGCCATGCAATCCTTCAATTGCGGTGCAGCCTGCAAATGGTCGTTTGAGGACAGCTAAATATTTAATGCAAATGGATGTCATTACATTGTGTGTACTTTAGCCGAAATCTTCCTTAATCAGTAAGCTCATAACTATGGTCAGATATGAGATATTGTGTCTAATAATATTTAAGATTTCTTTTTGTACCCTCTTTTATGAAATTATTTTTGGATTAAGAAAAATTCTTAAGGAGGCATTCAGAATTTAAACAGTATGAACTTGTTTCTGAGAGTGTTTGCTGTGTCATCCTTATTCAAGAAAATATTTATTTTGGAGATAAAATATATACATTTACAATCCTTTGGCTACAAAGTGGCCGTTTTCTTTGCAGGCCTGTCATGGTTTTGTTCGAGTCATTCAATCTCCATACTTACTGAATCAAAACATTATATCAACTGGTAATCCACAGTTAAGAAGATGGATGTCATTCTAGCTATGTCTGGGAAGATTGTAGAGTAACACAAAAGAATTTGGGGATAATCTTTGTGTAAACATTTCCTAACAGTCTTTGAAAAGAAATAACATTTTTTTTAAGGATCTGACACTATTGACATGAGGAATTATGACAGCTTAAATACTTGTTTCAAGCACAAAACTGCCAGTGATGATAATGAAGAACTAATCTGTTTCTTTAATGTGTGCTTGCATTGAACAGCAAAAACAGCAGTGAGGTTCTTGCTCAGTGGGATAGTCCAATGCAAGTTAAGCTATCTGCCTGGAAGCCCTGTCTCAATACACTTCTCGTTGAACTGCTACCTTGGGCCTTGTTTGTCAACCAGTCCAATTGGGACCTCTGGCTATTTGAAGGTGAAAAGATAGTTGTGCAGGTACCAGCTGGGAAAATTATTGTACCACCAAACTTCAAGGTAAATGAATTAATTGTTTGTTTTAAAAAAAGTAGTAGCTTTTGAAAACACAGCATTTTACTTTCTGGGATAACTTTGTGATTTGCTTTGTGTTGTTAAGATGATGCTAATATAACAAAGATCTTCAGCTGGTCCTTCAACCTGTCTAATTATTTGGATCCCAGATGGGATTATTTTAAAGCTATCCAGTCCTATCGCCTATTCACTAATTTATCTTTAAGGGTTGACATCTAGGTGGCATATTCATCATCCACCATTGCATCACTCCACAGGACAGACTTACTTTGCTCAACCCTTAATCATTTTCACTACCAGATTAAAGATTTGATTTTGCCACAAGAAAAAAAAGGAAAATCGTAGAATGAGCACATTTCCTGTTGAAGATAAAAGACTCCTTGTGAATGCAGGTTGCTCACCTTTCTTTTAAGGATTGGTAAATTGGTTTATTATTGTCACATGTTCTGAGGTACAGTGAAAAACTTTGTTTTGCATGCTATCTGTACAGATCATTTCATCACATCAGAACGTTGAGGTAGTACAAGGGAAAAGCAATAACAAAATGCAGAATATAGTGTAACAGTTACAGAGAAAATGCCATGCAGGCAGACAATAAGATGCAAGGCCATAACGAGGTAGATTGTGAGGTCAAGAGTCCATTTTATTGTACAAGAGATCCATTCAATAGTCTTATAACAGCGGGATAGAAGCTGTCCTTGAACCTGGTGGTATGTGCTTTCAGGCTTGCTTGGCACTAGCTTAGGTTGCAATGCTGAACATAAGAAATGGAAGCAAGCCTGTGCCATGTGGCCCTTTGAGCCTGCTCCATCAGAGATCATGGCTATGATTTGTCCACTTTCCCACCTGATTCCCCTATCTTCTTCATATCCAAAAACCAATCTAACTAGGGCATTAATATACTCAAGGACTGAATGAGAATTTAAAAGATTTACAACCCAACCATATGCACAATCTAAATCCATTGGAGATGCCGTAAGATATATAATGGTATGTGCTTTAACAATTATTTTTAGGAGCCTTTTCAGATTGGTATCTACTGGGCCAGTACCAACACTGTACATAAATCCACCGCAATCCGGCTCGTGCACGATATCACTTCCCCCAAGTGGCAGGATTATCCCATCTCTGATGTCATCACGCTGGATGAGGAAGGGATCGCTGACGCAGATGTAGAACTAGGTGCTCTCCCAGATCATCAGAAGGTCAGTTTGAAACAATAGTTAATCATCTTTTGCACTCGTTGAATCACTTTAGAAACCAGCCTTGTGAGGGCTCCATTCACAATGCTATTCAGAACCATGGTGGTCAGAAGAAAGTTTCTTCTCGATGGTGTTCACAGTCTTCCTGCAAGCTGCTTCATCCTGGCACATAACCTTCCAGGAAACACAACACTTTCTGCATTACAAGCTGATGCATTTTACAAACACTTTCTTCCTTTAAGTTTACATTCTTCAGAACATAGAAACAGGTCCAGGCCTTTTATAAGATAAGATATCTTTATTAGTCACATGTACATCGAAACACAGTGAAATACATCTTTTGCATAGAGTGTTGTGGGGGCAGCCCGCAAGTGTCGCCATGCTTCCGGTGCCAACGTAGCATGCCCACAACTTCCTAACCTGTATGTCTTTGGAATGTGGGAGGAAACCGGAGCACCCGGAGGAAACCCACACAGTCATGGCGGGAACATACAAACTCCTTACAGACAGCGGCCAGGATTGAACCTGGGTCGCTGGTGCTGTAATAGCGTTACACTAACCGCTACACTACCATGCCTCCTATGCCTGGTTCACCACTCAGTCGGATCATGGCTAATCTGTATCTTAACTCCATCTGATTTTGTAACCTTCAATAAACCTCCCCAACAAAAAAATTACCAACCTCACTTTTGAAACTTCTGTTGGCTGCCCCTTCCACTCTAGACATGGCAGCTTGTTAGGAGAGGGACAGATTGAAATTGGATTTCAGGCATTTTTCCCGTGATAAATGGGCACAATTTTTTATCCTGATGCCAAATGCTGTGATCTTTAGAGGTGCGGTCTGTTTGCTCAAAGGCAGCACATTACAGTCAATGCTGGGCAGTTAGTGAGAATAAGGCAGTGTCCCAGCTGAAGCAACAAACAAACTACTGGAGGAACTCAGTGGGTCGAGCAACATCTGTGGAGGAAAGGAATTGTTGATGTTTCAGGTTGAAACCCTGCATCAGGGCTTGCCTCCCACAGATGCTGCTCGACCCGCTGAGTTCCTCCAGCAGATTGTTTATTGCTCCAGATTCCACCATCTGCTGTCTCCATTGTCTCAGCTGAGTTCACGTCAGGTTCCCAGTGCCTGGGTGCTGCACTCCTTGTTTTGCTGTGAGTAACTAAAGAGAGTCACGACTTGTGACCTGTTGATCCAATTCCTGTTGGAAGGTCAAAACTGCATGGCATGCACCAGATGACATTATCACGGGTGCAGAACACAGTGGGGAAATGGCACCCGCTCAACGGTGAATCATAACTGGATGAGCCCGGTCCAATTTCTCAGTGGCCAGGATTTCAGCAGAAATAGGCATAGAAACTTCATGCAATAAAATGCTTATTGTCATAGAATTGGACAGGAATGGGCCCTTTCTGCCCACCGTCTCCATGCTGATCTTCATACCTAATTATGCTAATCCCATTTGCCCGCTTGACCCACATCCCTCTACGCCTTTCCTGCCCAAGTACCTGTCCAAATGGGGTGCATTTTAAACATTGTAATTGTATCTGCCTGCATTAACTCCTCTGGTAGCTTGTTCCACAACACACGTCACACTTGTGAAACACTTGCCCCTCAGATCTCCTTTAAATTTCTCCCCTCTCACTTTAAACTTGTGTCCTCGAGTTCTAGACTTCCCTGCTATGGGAAAAAGACTCTGACTATTTATCCTATCCAAGCCCCTCATAATTTTATAAACCTCCATATGGTCACCCCTCAGCCTCCTACAGTGAGAATAAACCCAGCCTGTCCAATCTTGCCTTATAACTACAGCCATTCTTCCCAGGAAACATCCTGGTGAATCTCTTACACACTCTCTATTGCTACCACATCCTTCTGTAGTGTAGTGACCAGAACTGTACGCAATACTCCAAGTGTGGCCTAACCAATGTTTTGTACGGCTGCAACATGATGTACCAATTCTTATAGTCAATGCCTCAGCCCGTGAATGGAAGCATGCCAAATGCCTTACCCTGTCCACTTGCATCTCCAATTTCAGCGAGCTATGGACTTGTATCCCAAGGTATCTCTGTACATACAGTAAATGCCCCCAACATTGCTGCCATTTACTCAAAATGTTCCACCAGAATTTAACTTCCAGTTTTGCCTGATTTATGCATTAAAAAGTACTTTTTTTTCTAATTCCATTTCTGGGCTAGAGTTTCAGATTTCCTTTGTATGAAGAAGTGCTTCCTCACACCTCTGGTGAATACTCTGGCTCTAATGTTACGGCCCCTTTTTTTCCGGACTCTCCCAGTGGAGCCGCAGTTTGTCCCCATTTGTCCAAAATATCTGATCAGCCCTTGCCTTTCAATACGATCTGTGTCCATGCAAACCTGTCTTTGTACTTTAATGGCAGTATCGTTCTGATGAATCTATGTTATACTCTATCCAAGACCAGTACATCCTTCCTGAGTTCCCCAGATTAAATGTGTTTACTCCAGTTTGTGGTCTTGCCAGATCTCTGTATAAATCTAGCACAACTTCCACCCCCTTGAGTAAAAAGCCAAAATTGCATTAGCGGTTTAAATCATTTTTTCTTTAGCTTTTCATGATATCTGTAGATGGACTCCTCAGCCTCCCTGTTCCTCCTGTTGAAAGTGGCCTAATCATTCTTTATTAGGTCCAAGTTGGATGACTTCACTGTGCGTAGGATGAATCATTCTGGATCCAGCCTGCTGCCTGAGCTTGCAGTCCTACTCATATTAACCTATTCTGGATACGGAAGAAAATCAAAATTAATGAAACAAAAATTTAGAACATTGATTTAATTGAATATACCTAACACTAACATTAAAGAAAATTAAAATAAGTAAAGCCTGTTCCTATTTTTCACAGGAATGGTGATCCTGTACAAATGAATGGGGTCACGGTTCCTGTGCCAGCCCTCCTTGCTGTAAAACCAAGGGGTCACTGCTAAGTGCACCCAGCCCCTCTCCTCAGCAGGTCAGTGCTCCACCACGGGACTCAATGGTAAGTTCACCAATGGAGTAAGAAATCAGATGTGTCAACATCTGACCCCCCAGCTTGTCTTGGATTTGCAAGTGCATAAATCCGAGACTTGCTGTGCAGATAGCTGGCAGTTCCCTATGGAACTGCTGGTTAAAGGAAAGGTCGATCAGCCCCAATGACCTTCCTTAAGGAAAAGGAAAGACAAATCGCATCAAGTTTTGTCCACATCCAACACACACAGCTGATTACAGCAGTTCCCTTGAAGCTACTTAAGTAACAACTCACCTCCTTCATGCACACACACATATTGTTTCCTTTTAAGTCTATTACACAGATGCTTTCATCCTTTCTCCCAGATCCTTTCCGATTAAGAGGCTGAATATCCCTCCATCATATTCTGTTCACAGTATGACTGCACTCATTCACATTTCTGCATTTGACAATCGCCTACTTACCACTCCAGATGATGATTAAAAGTGTAGCTTTTCCAACAATGTACACACCCTGTTCTCATCTGGGGAAAAAAAATCTGAAAAATAAGAATTAGAGCTAAGCTTGGGATGAATTACCTCAACTATCACTACTTCTTCTGTCGCTAAAGTACTTGCTAGGAATGCCTGTTCTAAATTTCTTTCAATATTGATAGTGCTTCATCCTTTTCTCCAGTATTGTTAATGCCTCAGCTCAAAGCTCTGGTGTTCTCTTCCTACCTCCCTACATTCCTCTTTTAAGATGCTCCTTAAAACTTTTCTTCACATTTTCCAATATCTCCTAATGTGTCTCAGTTTTGTGTCTTGTTCGATAAATGTTCCCGTGTGACTTTTAATAAAGACACTAGAGTCTGAGAGTAATACAACATGGAAACAGGCCCTTTGGCCCAACTCGTCCATGTTGACCAAGTTGCCCCATCCAAGCTAGTCCCATTTGCCTGCATTTGATCCATATCCCTCTAAAGTTTTTATATCCATGTACCTGTCCAAAAGTATTTTAAATGTTGTAATTGTATCCACCTCTACCTTTATTATAAAAGTTATTGATAATGTAATCTGTTTAAGGTTGTCACCACACCAACCTATATGTGGATCTTCATGCAAGTGTTTTGCCTAAAGCTTTATTAATTTTGGACATTATATATTTTTAAATGAATTGTGAGTTTTCTAAGAAATGTAGGATAATAATGAACAAGAAGGTATTCATACATTAAGGATTCTGGATTGCTAGTGAAATGAGAGGTGTGAACCTATTAGGAATCTTTTTGATACATAGGCTCATATTAATAGATTGTGGCATTGTGTGTATTAATTGCTAGCAAGAGATAAATTTATTTGGTGTGAAGCCACATTCTGGTCTAAATGATCGCAGCTTATAACTGGTGTGGCACTCAGGAATCCAAATTATCAGAAACAAGGAACGTAAAGCTACCTGGTCAAGTTAAAAACCTGTGCTAACCCTTTTATAATTCTTCCACTTCCCATCACGTTCATTGTATCATAGCAGATTTTTTTCCCCTCCTTTGAATGTTTCGACAGTTTCCTTTTGAAAGCTACTTTTGAATCTGGAGCCGCCACCCCAGAAGGCGGTGTCGCCAGACCCAATCTCCTGCTGGAATGAAAAATCCTTCTTTCATTCCTGTCTCTTTTACCAATTATGTTAAACCTGTGCCATGTGGTAACGGCTGTGTTTATTCTTTCTAAACCATCCGTAATTGTAAGCAGCTCCAACACATCTCCTGTCAGCCACTTTTTCTAAAGAAATCAACCCCATCCTTTCTACTTTATGCCCCCACACCTCATGGTGAATTTCATTCATGCCTCCTCCAAAGCCTAAACATCCTTTCTAAAGAGCAGTGCCAAGTGTTGGACACTGTATCCTACCTGGTATTGAGCAAATGTTTTACATCACTTCAGCATAACTTCCTGGCTGCTCTCTGCCCTGGATGCTATGTGTATGCAAATACCTCCATGCCTCTCTGTTCTTTCAAAGTTGTATTGTTGACTTGGATGGTGGCACACTTTTCTGAATCGAAGTTCTGTCACCAATCTGGCCTTTCTAGAAGGAAGTCTCTGACCTCTTGAAGTTTGTTATGACCTTGGTTACTGTTTTCTGTGCATCAAGTTGTCGACTACTTACAAGTTTCAACATTGTGCCCCATACCCCCAGTTCAAATCATTAACGTATTATCAAAATAGCAGTGGATCAAGTACTGAGCTCTCTAGAACATCAGTGTACACCTCCCTTACAATATTGTGTACCTCTGTCCTTAAACTACACCTCTGCTGTGGTAACAATAGTGATTCTATTCCTATTTGCATACTGGTTAGGATACATGTCATTATCTTACCCGGGCTCAGCAATGATATAGATATTATTACTGGCAATTTTGGTCATCTCCCTTTCTGAAGTTCAACTTTAGTTGATAAGTAAAGAGTAAAACATTTGAAACATAAAAGTATCATTTCATAAACTATGCTAATTCTTCTGATATGTTTTCATAACTAATGGTGTACGAAACTGTATAACAGGATGAATGAGAGTTATTTATATATTTCCCCTTCTTTGCTGCAAACGCTGTAGGAATCTCAGTGCAGGGGTCAATGGGATAACAGTAAGTGGGCCATGTGTCTTTTGATTGCAGAGCAGCTTGCCTACATTACATCTGTGACTACACTTCAAAAGAAATTCATTCAATACAAAGTGCTTTGTAACATCCCAAGAGTAAAAGTGATTATTATGTACTGTGCAAGTTCTTTCTTTTTGTTTCATTCTATTTTACTGATAAGTTCCTTGTGCTCCACAGCTGTGTCAGTTCTGCATATCTTCAGCGGTACGACATGGGATTCAGATCCTTGTGATCGAAGACAAGACAGTTATAATTAACAACACAAGTCACAAAATCTATTATCGCCCCATGCTCATCTTCCCGGAACAAGCGACACTGAGAGAGGTACGCTTGATGCAATAATTTTTTTTTATCAAATTTACTTAACCGCAAGTAGTAACCTTATGATGATAGTCACTAGACACTCGCACCCCATTCAGCATCACCCACAGGGTGCTGATTCATTATACTGCTGGAGTACACAAATGAACAAGTATATATTTATGTTCCAAGAGAAATCTCTGGGCTGCGGTGAGTCAAACAGACAGGCAGGGACACAGCAGCTTCCATCAGGAGGTGATGAGAAAACCGTAGGATCCAGATGGTCAAGGCATGGAGCAGGTACTACCATTCTCCAGCAATGGCCATACTTGACAAGGTTCCACACGGTAGGCTGGTCCAGAAGGTTAAAGCACAAAATCCAGGGCGTGTCGGCAAACTGGATCCAAAACTAAAACACAAGAAATTCTGCAGATGCTGGAATCTGGAGCAATGCACAAAAAGTACTGGAGGAACTCAGCAGGTCAGGCAGCATCCCTGGAGGGAAATAAACAGTCGACGTTTCAGGCTGAGACCCTTCATCAGGACAGTTTTGTGTATGGATCCAAAACTAACTTACTGATAGGAGGCAGAAGGTAGTGGTGGATGGGTGTTTTTCTGACTGGAAATCTGTAACAGGTGCTATACTGTAGGGATCGGTCCTTTGTTGTTTGCTATACATATAACTGAATTGGATGAGAATGTAGGTGGTCTGATTAGTAAATTTGCAGATGACACCAAAACTGGTGGAGTCGTAAATAGCGAAGAAGGTTGTCTAAGGATACAGAGGGGCATAGATCAGCTGGAAAGTTAGGTGGACTGGTGGCAGATAGAATTAAATCCAGACCAGTGTAAAGTAATGTGCTTTGGGAAGTCAAATTCTGGAAGGACTTGTAGAGTGAATAGCAGGTTCACGAGGAGCGCTGATGTACAGAGAGACCTTGGGGTGCAAGTCCATAGCTCGCTGAAAGTGATGACACAGATGGATAGGATAATGAAGGAGGCATTTGGTTTGCTTGCCTTCATAGGCCAGGGCTTTGAATATAAGAGTTGGGACATCACGTTGCAGCTGTACAAAACATTAGTTAGACCATTTGGAGCATTAGTAACATTTCTGGTCAGGAAGGATGTGGTAGCTATGGAGACGGTGCAGAAGAGATTTACCAGGATGTTGCTTTAAGTGGAGGGCTGCTGTTATAAGGAGAGGTTGGATAGGCTGGGTTTATACTCACTGGAACACAGGTGGCTGAGGGGTGACCTTATGCAGGGTATTCCCAGGTTACGGCAAGGTTCTGTTCCTGTGAACAGTTCGTAACCCAGACAGTTCGCAAGTCGGAAAAGCGGCCCTAAACTGAGATCCCAGGCGGCAGAAGGCGCCTGCAGCCCCACAGCAGCTGGCAAATCCACACCGCTGGTCTTCCAAATGCTTGGTTGTACATATGAGCTGTACGTAAGTCTGGTGTTCGTAAGCTGGGGAGGACCTGTACAGAGGTTTTCAAAATTATGAGGTGCACAGATAGGATAGATAGCCAGAGCCTTTTTTCCCACAGCGGGGGAGTCTAGAACTAGATGATACAGGTTTAAAGTGAGAGGGGAGAAATGTGAAGGACATCGAGGGGTACGTTTTTCACACGGAAGGTGGTGGTTATCTGGAGTGAGCTGCCAGAAAAGGTGGTAGAGAAGTACAATTACAATGTTTTAAAGGCACTTGGACAGATGATTAGATAGGAGAGGCGTAGAGGGATATGGGCCTAATGCAGGCAAATGGGATTAAGCATAGTTAGTCATCACAGTCGGTATGGATGAGGAGGACTGAGAAGGCCTGTTTTCTGTGCTGTATGATTCTATGGTTTCTCCGCACTGGAGAAAGTGTACAGTTAATGGTGGACCCCTTAATAGCATTGAGGTACAGAGGGATCTTGGGGTCCAGGTCCATAGTTCACTGAAAGTGGCTATGCAAGTGGATAAGGTGGTAAAGAAGGCACATGGCATGCTTGCCTTCATTGTGTTGAATTTAAGAGTAAGGAAGTCACGCTGCAGCTATGTAAAACTTTAGTCAGACTGCACTTGAAGTATTGTGTGCAGTTCTGGTCGCCCCATTAGAGGAAGGATGTGGACACTTTGGAAAGGGTGCAGAAGAGGTTTGGTATGGAGGCTCCAATGTGCAGGATTGAAAGAGGCTGCAGAGGATTGTAGACTCAGCCAAATCCATCATGGACACAACCTTCCCGCCATCAAGGACATCTTCAAGAGGCAGTGCCTCAGGAAGGCAGCATTCATCATTAAGGGCCTTCACCACCCAGAACATGCCCTCTTCACATTACTACCAATGGGGAGGAGGTAAAGGAGCCTGAAGACCCACACTCAATGATTCAGGAACAGCTTCTTCACCTCCGCCATCAGATTTCTGAACGGTCCATGAACCAATGAACACTACCTCCATATTCCGCTTTTGCACTATTTATTTATTTTTGTAACTTATAGTAATTTTTATGTCTGCCACAAAATAACAAATTTCACGACATATGTCAGTGATAATAAACTGATTCTGATACCGATACCAGGATGCTGCCTGGATTAGAGGATTTGAGCTATAACAAAAGGTTGGACAAACTTGGGTTGTTCTTCCTAGAGTGTTGGAGGTTGAGGGGAGACCTGATAGAAGTTTTTGAAATTATGAGAGGCATAGATAGACAGTCAGAATCTTTTCCCCAGCGTAGAAATGTCAAACACCAGAGGGCATGCTTTTAACGTTAGAGGGGAGAGGTTTAAAGGCAACATGAGGGGCAGGTTTTTGTGCCGAGAGTGGTAGGTGCCTGGAATGGGTTACCAGGGGCAGCAGTGGAAGCAGGCAGTTTGGTGGAGTTTAAGAGGCTTTTAGATAGACCCATGAATCTGAAGGGAATGGGAGGATATGGATGATACACAGGAGGAGAACATTTAGAAGAAAATGGCATCAAGATTGGCACAACATTGTGGGCCAAATGTCCTGTCCAGTGCTGTACTGTTCTTCATTTAACCATGCAGTGATGGGACAACTTTCACTGTTGCATTGCTGTTAGAGCACCAGCAGAGGGCTGAACCTTCAACCAGGTTCCCAGCACAGCAGAACAATGAGGTGGGCAGTTCATGCCAAGTTCCTGGCACAGCAGCACTGTCAGTAACACATCTTTCTGTAACTTATAATGTTATAATGACACCTTTTGCACTGACTTCATTAGCACTTTCATCCCTGGGAGGTTCTAGTATAATTACAGACCAGTGAGTCAGTGATTCATGAATTTAAATTTATAGCTTTCTCTTGTCTGACATTGAAACAAGTTTCCCCTTGAGTCTTTCATTGACCTCTGCTACAGCTTCTGAGAAAAGAAATAGTAACACAGAGTAGGTCAAACTCAAGAGTGTGACTGGGATCTCTGCAATAGATTTTTGTTGGGTAAGGGTATTATAGATCATGGACTGAATGTTATTTGATGGAATTGATCTTAGAATTGACTTCACTGAACCTTTTTTTTACAGTTTATAAAGGCCATTTAGTCCAAGAGTTTTGTGCTAGTGTTTATGCTGGACTCCAGCCACTTCTCACCCCTCTTCGTATAATCCAGTCAAACATTCTTCTCTCCCTTTTATGTTAGTTGAGCATTCTAACCATTTCCTGGGTATTGAGGTTCGTCCTGAACTCTTGAAGACGCAAGAGACCGCAGATGCTGGAACCTGGAGCAACAAGCAATCTGCTGGAGGAACTCCGCGGGTTAGACAGCATCTGTGGGAGGAAAGGAATTGTTGACATTTTGTGTTGAAACCTGTCTTGATGCAGGGTTTCGACCTGAAATGTCGACATTTCCTTTCTTCCCACAGATGCTGCTCAACACTCTGAGTTCGGCCAGCAGATTGTTCGTTGCTCCTGAATTCTTGGCTGTATTTATTTTTGGCTGTCTTCTACTTGTGGTCTCAGTTCTTCTCTTCCCTGAATGGAAATGTTGTCTTCGCCAATGAAATCCTTTAAAATCCTGCCAGATTGCGCCTACTCGTTTTTGCTTTTCCTTTTGCCTAAGCTTCCTTGAAAGTGGCCACGCAAGTAGATAGGGTGGTAAAGAAGGCATACGGCATGTTTGCCTTTACTGGTCAGAGCCTTGAGTTTAAGAGTAAGGAGGTCATATTGCAGCTGTATAAAACTTTGGTTAGGCCACACTTGGAGCATTGTACACAATTCTAGTCACCCCATTATAGGAAGGATGTGGAGGCTTTGAAAAGCGTACAGAAGAGGTTTACCAGGATGCTGCCTGGATTAGAGGGTATGAGCTACTGTAAGGAGTTTGTACGTTCTCCCCATGCCTGTGTGGGTTTCCTCCGGGTGCTCCGGTTTCCTCCCATGTTCCAAAGACATACGGGTTAGGAAGTTGGGGGCATGCTATGTTGGCGCCGGAAGCATGGCGACACTTGCGGGCTGCCCCCAGAACACTCTATGCAAAAGATGCATTTCAATGTACATGTGACTAATAAAGATATCTTATAAGGAGAGGGTGGACAAACTTGGCTTGTTTTCTCTGGAGTGTCGAAGGCTGAGGGGAGACCTGATAGAAGTTTATCAAATTATGAGAGGCATATGTAGGGGAGACAGAAATGTCCCAGGGTAGAAATGTCAAGTACTAGAGGACATGCATTTAAGGTGAGAGGGGAAAAGTTCAAAGGAGATGTGTGCGGCAAGTTTTTTTACACAGAGTGTGGTGGGTGCCTGGAACTGGCTGCCAGGGGTGGTGGTGGAAGCAGATACAATAGTGGCGTTTAAGAGACTGTTAGATAGACACACGAATATGCAGGAGTGGAGGGATACGGATCATGTGTAGGCAGAAGAGATCTAGTTTAATTTGGCATCATGTTTGGCCCTGACATCATGGGCTGAAGGGCCCGTTCCTGTGCTGTACTGTTTACTGTTCCATATGTTCTGTTCCTTTGTACATGTCTGAAGAGGTTCCAGTAGTTTGGACATCAGCACCCAAACAGATGGCATGGGAACAGACAAAGGGCAGTGACTACATGAATTACAGACAATTATTACGAACCAAGCTATTATTTATAGCTGCATCAGGAGGGGTGTTTATTGATGTTGCACTAATAGAATCATGTATTACAGAGGTCATTCACCCCATTGAATCTGTACTGCCTCTCAGTAGTTCAATCCTGTCAGTCCCATTCCCCTGTTCTTTTCCCTTAGACCTGCAAATTACTTCCAAGTAACTGTCCAATTCCAATGTTTTAACCCTGATTATCACTCTTTCCCTCAAAAGCAGTGAGATCCAGATCATAGTTACCCTTTGCATAACAGAAAGGTGGCCCACATTACCACATCTACGTCTGATTTCATGCTGTTCAATTCTCATAACGATAACTTGGTTGAAAGTTTGTGTTAGAATTTGGGCCTTTCATCTTTGTATGCTTTGTCACATTTCGTGACGAAGCATACAAGAATGAAAGGTGCAAATTGCTACAACTATGAAAGATTGAAGATGATAACTTAAAAGCGTGTCTTATTTTCATCTAATTGATTTCATAATCCCTGCTCGAAACTCTTGAATCAACTAACTTTCCTAGTTTGGTATAATCTGTGATTATTGGGATAGATTTTCACACTGAATAATTTTCCATTAAGCAGTGGGAAGAGCAACGAAAGCATGCTCTCAGCCTTAGCAGTCTGAAGTCTCAGATTAATTCATTTAGCTGCTCATTAGTACACTTGCAGTGAAGACTGGCTGACCCACCAGCAGGAAAGTGACATTTACAATAGCACCTGCTTAGAGTAGTCCTTTAACTCTCTGTCAAATGTCTGCTCCTTCGGCAGAACTAGATCACTAGCCATCTTGGGAAGGACCATCTCCACTTAGTCAGTGATGGAGGCTTTCTTTGAGTGGCAAAGGCATGGAGCCAACTCCATTCCCCCAGATGGATTTAGAGTAGGCAGGCAGACTCTACAGCAGGTCTGGAGGTCTGTGGCTATACATGTAAACCCTCTGCCAGAGCTCTACTGGAACTGTTCTTCTATAGACTTTGATGCATAATTTGTAAATGTGATAGTTTAATTTTTTAAATCACATGACTCAAATTGGCAATCTGCACATCCTGAACTGCTATAAATTAACAGATAGCAGTCTCAACGGATTTTGTTTAACTGACAAATCTTTTACAAATTTCCAACTATTTAATGATATGGCCAAACTAATTATTATATAAATTCCTTTCAAAATTTGACATGCTCCTGTCTTGTAACGAATAGCTTTCAGTGTAACTTCAGTAACTTGTGAAGTCTTTAACAGATTTACACCCAGTTTCATTGCATAGATTTTGTTACCATTTTTTTTCAAGAATAATTGTGGTGTAATATGAGATGTCTGCCTTTGTTATATTAGACGTTTAATGCCCATTTACTAGCTTCAGTTAGGCTGGACTTATTTTCAATAACCTCAGTATGTTGGCAGCTGTGGTCTTGGCATGTTACCCTGAGGGGGGAAACACTGCCCTTCCACCCTTGTCATCTGTTGACATTTAACATGCTCGTTGAAGTAAGACATATACATTTCAAAACAAGTAGGAAGCCCTATTATTAGCTACTTTCCTGCTAGACAGTTGTTTAAAAATACAAAGTGCAGATCACACACAAGGAGAAATTTGTACTTTCCATGTTGGAAAGCATGGTAGCCATAAAGGCATGATATATTCCTCATCGTCCAGACAGTTGTGGGATTACCTTGAATCATAGAGATGTACAGCGCAAAACAGGCTCCTCAGCCCACAGAGTCTGCACGAACCATCAACCACCAATACCTAGGGAGTGTCTGGTGATGTTACTCATGTCCCATTCACTGATGCTGGGCTAAGACTGAGAATGAGGTTGTGAGATATGTCTTCGCTGAGCTACTGGAGTACAACAGGTTATTCGCTGTGTCAACCCTGTCCTCGCTCTGTCATAGAATCATAGAGCTATTCAGCATGGAAACTGGCCCTTCTGCCCAACTTGTCTGTGATATCAGATATATGCCTTCCCCACCCTCTCTGCAACTGAAAATTGACATTTTGTTTTCTTTTCCAGTTCTGGTGAAAGGTTTTGAACCTGAAATTCTTGCTCTGTTTCTCTTTCCATAGGTGCTGCCTGACTTGTTGAATATTTCCACCATTTTCTGGTTTTTTTGAAGCACAGGTTGCTTTGCAGATCCCATACCATGTTAGCTGATTAAAAAAGTGTTCAAATTACATATTTAATGTATACTCCTAAACCTTCTGCCTTCTAATCCTTACATTTTTTGAAGTGGAAAATAAATTGTAAAATTTGCAGTGTCATAGAATTGTGTTAGATCAGAATGAATTGAACCTCTTGGTCCAGCTCATCCCAGTTAGTGTTTATGACCTCTTTCTTAAGAACATTGAATGTGGAACATTACAGCACAGTACAGGCCCTTCAGCCCACAATGTTGTGCCAACATTTTATCCTGCTCTAAGATCTATCTAACCCTTTCCTCCCACATAGCCCTCCATTTCTCTATCATTCATGTGTCTAAGAGTCTCTTAAATGTCCCTAACGTATCTACCCCCACAACCTCTGCTAGCTGTGCATTCCACGCACCCACCACTCCCTGTGTAAAAAACTTACCTCTGACATCCCCCTTATACCTTCTTCCAGTCTCCTTAAAAATATGCCCCCTTGTGTTAGCCATTTTTGTCCTGGGAAAAAGTCTCTGACTGTCCACTCGATCTGTGCCTCTTATCGTCTTGTACACCTCCATCAAGTCACCTCTCATCCTCCTTCTCTCCAAAGAGAAAAGTCCTAGCTCACTCAACCTATCCTCATAAGAAATGCTCTCCAATCCAGGCAACATCCTGGTAAATCTCCTCTGCACCCTCTCTAAAGCTTCCACATCCTTCCCATAATGAGTCGACCAGAGCTTGTTATTCTTGACATCTCACCCAATCTAATTCAGTCTCTTTACCTCTCTCTGTTCCTTAGACCCAACCCCTTTAACCATTCGTTTGGTCATCTGTGTCCCCATATCTCCTGATCCAGCTTCATATTGGATTTTGTTTGATAAGGTTCCTGAAAAGCTGCTTAGGACGTTTGACTGTGTTGAAGTTAACACTTGTTGCTGGATGACCTGTTATTAGCAAGTCTAGCAAGGGATCTAATGAGGGAGGGGAAGTATCATAGAGTCATCGAGTTATACAGCATGGAAACAGGCTCTTTGGCCCAGCTTGTCCATGCAGATTCAGGTTCAGATTCGTTTATTGTCATGTACACCAGGGTGCAATGAAATTCCTTGCTCACGTGAAGCTCACAGAGTAAACAGTATACATGGTAATAGTAAATACAACAATAAATACAGTGACAAGCACAAAGCAACAGAATGGTGCAAAGTATAGTAGTGCGAACTGAAGTAGTGCAACAAGAAATAAGATACATGGACAGATGGGATCAACTCGCTGGGCAACACAGTAAGTATGGATGAGTTGGGCCGAAGGGCCTGTTTCCATGCTGTATGACTCGATGACTCTTAAGATCATAGAAGTCTACCTGAGCTAGTCCCATTTGCCTGTGTTTGGCCCATATCCCTCTAAACCTTTTCTAAAAGTCTTTTAAACATTATAATTATACCTGTCTCTACAGTTTCCTCTGGCAGCTCGTTGCAGATACCCTCCACCCTCAGTGTGAAAAATGTTCCCCTCAGGTCCTTTTTAAATTTTTCCTCTCTCACTTTAAACCTATGCCCTCTAGTTTTTTTACTCCCCTACCCTGGGATAAAGACACTGACCATTCACCTTATCTGTGCCGTTCATGATTTTATAAAGTTCTGTAAAGTTACTTCTCAGCCTCCTACACTCCTGGGAAAAAAGCCCCAGCCGATCCATCCTCTCCTTATAACTCAGGCCTCCAGTCCCGGTAACATCCTTGTGAATCTTTTCTGCACCCTGTCTATCTTAATGACATCCTTCCTATAGCTGGGCAAGTGTTTGCATCAACCCAGCAACACGATTGGTTGAAGTCCATCTTTTCCTCAAATGGGTAAGACCTAAAGAGGAAATGAATAAAGTGGGGCAAAAATATCTTTTAACCAAAATATTCCCAAATGCACATTACATTTTTACTTTTTTCTGTTTAAAAGATTCTGTGCTTGTGTATTAATGAAATTTAGTTTAATCTAATTTCTCAAGGCTATCTCAGGTGTCAGCTATCGCATATTGGTCTTTCACCTCCCTGGGGTTCAAGTCCCACTGTATAGATTTGGGGAGGTAGAAAATGTATGCATCATGCACGCAATATAGTTATGTATGCACGTTGAGCTCTGCTTCTGATATTTGATTCCATTAACCTCAGTGGAACTGAATTTCAGAAGCAGAGTTCAACATGCAGATGTTAAAACACCGCAAATAGAGCAAACTACTGTTCTCTATTCTTTCAATCCATAAGCAAACCTTCTTTACTACCGTACTAGGAGAGCATTATGTTCGTCTTTCATTGTTCATCTGTGAGGCCAGATAAAGACTAAAATTGGTGAAAGTTGCTAAATAAGTGAACAATTTCCTTTCATGGTGTTGTTCAATAATTAATAACCTTATTTCTGTTTTTCAGTGTGATTATATACCAGAGAGTGCTGTATTTAGCCTCTCTCCAGCAAGGGCCCAATCTCCTGGTGTGCCAAGTTCCATTCCTTGCTGGGACTTCGTCGCTGGTGGAAGTCTATCAGACTTAAGCAATCCATTGCCCCAGAAGCATCTCCTGCTCAGTTACTCTTCACATGCTGGCACAAGCGGCTGTCGGAACTGGAGCCTGCCAGTTGTGATTAGACAGGATTTTCCAAGGCAATGCGTAGCCGTGCCTCTTGGGGATTGCACTGAAAACGGATTTTGTTCCAGGTACAGTTAAAGTAGTTTTTGTTAAAAAAGAATGTCTTTTTGTCATACACTGCTGTGCAGAATTATTTGACTTCAACATTGATATTTCAAGAAAGCTAACAAACATCCACCATCGGGACTTCTTGGAGGGCTTTCTTGTCTGAAGATGGAAACAGTACTTCTCCCCTTCTTTTATCTAAAGCAAAGTTGCTTTTGTATATTTTGGGACTAATCGTTCTTGATCTTACTTCTCCAAATAGCAAATTTCCCCTCACGGTTAATAGATTGAAATCTGGCAGAAACACCCGATCATTTATAGAAATGATCAGCAATGGCATGTTTACTTTCAGTAGATTTATTGATGTCAATATGTGCCTCTCCTGCTTCTAATCCAAAAGCTCTGTTCAAACAATATGTATTGTCAAATCTTATTCTTATCAAACCTTTGAGGACCTGCAATGTAGTTTAAATTTGCTGAGCAGCATTTAGAGTCATAAGAGTCATAGAGTTATACAGCACGGAAACAGGCCTTTCAGCCCAACTGGTCCATGCCGACCAAGATGCCCAAGCTCGTTCCATTTGTCAACATTTGGCCCATAACCATTAAAACCTTTCTAACCCACGTACCTGTCCAACTGTCTTTTTAAAGTTGTTATTTTACCTGCCTCAACCACTTCCTCTGGCAGCTCATTCCACATGGATACTACCCTTTGTGTAAAAAAGTTGCCCCTCAAGTTCCTATTAAGTCTCTCTCCTCTCACCTGAAACCTATGCCCTCTAGTTCTTGATTCCTCAAACCTGGGAAAAAGACTGAGTGCATTCACCCTATCTATGCCCCTCATGATTTTCTGCACCTCTATAAGCTCACCTCTCAGTCTCTTACACTGCAAGGAATAAAATTCTGGCCTGTCCAACTTCTCCCTATAACTCAGTCCCTCAAGCCCTGGCAACATACTTGTAAATCTTTTCTACACTCTTTCCAGTTTAATAACATATTTCCTATAGCAGGGCGACCACAACTGAACACAATACTCCAAATACAGTCTCATCAGCGTCCTGTACAACTGCACCATGACATCCCAACTTTTATAAAAGCAGAGGTTCATTGTACCTGTGGTGAAACTTTGTCCCCCTGTCCTGAAAAAGTTTTCATTGATGGCACCTGTCAGGTAAATTATTCTATAAATGGCTTCAGGAAATGATAACATAATGAGCTATATTAATGCAAAGATTATATTTCTAATTGTAATAGAGTTGACAGCCAAGCAACAAATTTGTCCTCAGCATTTTTGACATTTGCCTACTTGAATGATTTCAAGAAATTATCTCAAAGCTTTGAGAGCTTTGGCATTCCTTTGAGTAATTTTTTGAATATGGTCAGCAATGAACACTCGTGTTCAAAAAGCGAATCCTCACACTGTTCCTGTTCATCTCTTTCCTTATGAAATCAGTTATTTTGAAAAAGATAAATTAAAGCAGATTTTCAGACAGAAGTTAAGATTCAGAAGATCTTTAACTTTGTGGGCTGAAGGGCCTGTTCCTGTGCTGTACTGTTCTATGTTCTATATCAAACCCAGGTCACTGGAGCTGTGAGGCAGCAGGTCTACTAACTGTACCACTGTATCACCATAATTACTGAACATGGAGAGAAGGCAAGAGGCAGGAAGGCAAGGCCAGGCAAAATATGAATGATTTTTAACTATCCATTAAAGTTATGGAAAAATTTACAAGTTAAAAGAGATTTACTGCAAGAATTTTTATACAATGGCATAGTCTCTGTCAGTCCTTTGGATCAGAAAATGTAATAATATAAAAGTGCACTCTCAATATGAAATGGGATAATTTAGTGGGTTGAATTAGTATTCTTATTTTACTTTTAACTTACCCCTATGATATTCTGCATGACAGTTTTCCCAGTTAAAATTTAGTCAATTGACTCGAACATAGTTGATGAGGATACACCTCTCAGCAATTATCATAATAAAGGGAGACTGTTTTCCTTGACTTTAATCAGAAAGTGACTCTTAAATCAATGACACCAAAGTAGTTTTGTTCTGTGCGTTCAACCTCCCTTTATAAGCAAGAATGATGAGGGCTTTTTTTTAAAGAGTACATGGCAAGAAATCATTTCCGCTGACTTGGGTGGTCAGTGAGGAGAGGACAGAAATTTAAAGAAGTGGGGGGAGCTGTGGGGAGTTTATTGATGCAGCGACAAAGCTCCTCACCTGAAAGGATAATGGAAGCACATTCAATAGTACCTTCAATAAAAATATTGGATAAATAGTTGAAAAAGAATGATTTACTGGGTGCAGACATGTCGATTATCCAATTAGGTCTTCCAAGGAGTTGGCACAGGCTTGATGGGATGAATGGCCTCTTTATGCTGTATGTTTAATAGTGAACATTGAGGATAAATAAGGGGAGACACAAGATACTGCAGATGCTATGCAGATGGTCTTGATGCAGGGTTTTGACCTGAAATGTTGAAAATTCCTTTACCTCCACAGATGCTGCTCGACCCACTGAGTTCCTCCAGCAGATTGTTTGTTGCTTGAGGATAAATAAGTTGGCATTCAAATTGGACTGTTCCCAATTAAAGCGGGCCATGGAAATATGTAGAAACCATTTTTTTTGTGTGAAGACTTATTACTATCCCTCCATTGCATCTTCTACATTGGATGCTACAAGGACATCTGCAGGTCAAATAGATTCCCAGAAACTGTTTTTCTCCAGTGTCGTATTCTGTAATAATATCAGGAATTGCTCAAACTAACCCTTTCAGGTTGGATCACACATTTGGCATTGAGACAAATGCCACATTTATTCATTTTCTTATCTTACATCTGTTTTTAATGAAGCCTTCAGATCTTCTTTTAGGGAGGGTGAAGCAGCTAAAATTTTTAATACTTTTTTTTAATCATGAACCACATAAATCTTGGAACAGTATGGGAGGTGACTGGGGTTGTTGGTGCCGTTCCACTGACTGGGAAAACCTGGCTGTGAATCCCAAACTCCTCTGACAGCTAGTTACTGATTTCATCCTGTCCATTGGCAGCATTGCTGAAGAGCAGCAAAGAGGGGAAAGGGGAAAGTTTGGGCTGGGGTTTTGCAACTGGTGAGTCTTGGTGCATGCCCCTGAACTGCACAAGCAGAGAAAACTCAGAATAAACCATTTTATCTTTTAGACAAGATATTGGGCTTTGTTCCCCCCCAAAAAAAACACAAAATATAAAAAGATCTATGCTTTTTTTCAAAAAAATAAGATTTATTGTCCTCTTCCAGTTTGTATTTTCTCACCACTCACTCTCACAAACCAGTCTTCCTCTGAAAGAGTTATTTCCTGATCTGCTGCCTGAATGCCCATGAAAATAATTCACTTACAGGTGCCCAAAAGTAATAATTGCCCTTTGAGTCTTCATATTATTCTTTAAAGACCCTGTCTTATTTCCAAATGAATGAACCATCTTGCATCACCAGGCTCAAGGACAGCTTCTGTCCCACTGTTATAAGACTCTTGAATGGTTCCTCTTGTACGTTAAAGATGAACACTTGACCTTACAATCTAGCTTGTCATAGCCTTTACACCTTATTGTGTACCTGCACTGCACTTTGTCTGTAACTGTGACACTTCACTCTGCATTCTGTTATTGCTTTTCCCTTGTACTACCTCAGTGTACTTATGTTTTGAAATGATCTGTATATATAGCTTGCAAAAGATTTTCACTGTATCTTGGTACATGTGATGATAATATTTCAATTCCAACAATATTGTAGCCAGGCAGATAGTTAGGTTACAAAGATTTATGTGAAGCAATTTGGTCTTGGCTTTGAAAAGGAAGATTACTTCTTGGGGAAAAAAAACTGGTGTTGGGTACCTGAAATATATGTTCTTATTAAAAGTACAAATCGACTGCATAGGAAAAATAAAAACAGAGTTTGTGTTTATGTTAGAGACACAAGAGACTTGCAGATGCTGGAACCTGAAGCAACAAACAATCTGCTGGAGAAACTTAGCAGTTCAAGCAGCATCTGTAGGAGGACTGTTGCAGGATTTCAACCCGAAACATTGCCATTTCCTTTCCTCCCGCAGATGCTGCTCGACCCGCTGAGTTCCTCCAGCAGATTGTTTGTTGCTTGTGCTTTTGTTATCTTTTTTGAGACTTCATTTCATTGCAAAGTTCTTTACTGTACCTCTGAAGTATAATTACTATTGTAATGTAGAAAAAGAGGCAGTTACTTGCGAACAAGCAATCTCCCACAATCAGCAGTGTACCAATGACTGCATAATCCTTTATTTTAGTCATTTTAATTGAAGGACAAATATTGCCCTGGGCACCCAGTGAACATCCTTGTTTTTCTTTGAAATGCTGCCAGGAGATCTATTATGCCCCTGTGAGAGGGTAGATAGGACCTCAGTTTAATGTCTCATCTGCTATGGTGCAGCATAGAACAATGCAGCACAGGAACAGGCCATTTAGCTCACGATGTTGTGCCAAACTAATTAAGTTAATGACACCGAATCCCTTCTGCCTGCACAATGTCCATATCCTTCCATTCTCTGCACACCTATGTGCCTATCTAAGAGCCTCTTAAATGCCTCTATCGTAACTGCCTCCACCACCACCCCTGGCAGCACATTCCAGGCACCCACCCTCTCTGTGTAAAAAAACTTGCCCCACACATCTCCTTTGAACTTTTCCCCTCTCACTTGAAATGCATGCCCTCTAATATTAGACATATTGACCCCGGGAGAAAGATACCGGCTGTCTATCTATGCCTCTCATAATTTTATAAACTTCTATCAGGTGTCCCCTCAGCCTCCGCCGCTCCAGAGAGAACAACCCAAGTTTGTCCAACCTCTCCTCATAGCACCTGCCCTTTAATCCAGGCAGCATCCTGGTAAACCTCTTCTGCACCCTCTACACAGCCTCCACATCCTTCCTATAATGGGGTGACCAGAATTGAATGCAATACTCCAGATGCGGCCTAACCAGAGTTTTATAAAGCTGCATCTTAACTTCCTGACTCTTGAACTCTGTGCCTCGACTAATAAAGGCAAATATGCCATATGCCTTCTTTACCACCCTATTGACGTGCGGCCACTTTCCAGAGCTATGGACCTGGACCCCAAGAATCTCCTCAGAATTGTGCTGGGAATATCAGCCTGGATTTAGGGTTAGAATGTCTGGAGTAGGGTTTAAGCTCACAACCATCTTACATTATTGTTCAAGTTAGTTTTCATGAATTAGTTCATTATTATAGGGTGCATGTGCACAGTCTGTTTCCCAGGGTGGAGGAATCAAGAACTACTGTGCATAGGTTTATGGTGAGAGGGAGAGATTTAATAGGAACCTAAGGGGCAACTTCTTCACCCAGACAGTGGTCAGTATATGGAGTGAGCTGCCAGGGAAAGTGGTTGAGACAGGTACATTACCAACATTTAAAAGGTACTTGGACAGGTACATGGATAGAAAAGGTTCAGAGGGATATGGGCCAAATGCAGGCATACTTGACTAGCTTAGATAGGAATCTTGGTCAGCATGGACCAGTTGGGCTGAAGGGCCTGTTTCCGTTCTGCAAAACTCTATGACTCCATTGTCACATGTACAGAGGTACAGTGAAAAGCTTTTATTTGTGTGCCATGCAGACAGATCATGCCGTACATAAGTACATTGAGGCAATAACAAGAAAACAATGAGGAATATAGTGTTGCCATTACAGAGAAAGTGCTCTGCAGGTAGACAAATAATGTGCATATAAATAGTCTGACCCCAGACTTCAACTGGGTCCTGACGCAAGTTCTTGACCCAAAACATCGACTATTCTTTTTCTTCTCCCTGACAGATGCTGCTCGACCCGCTGAGTTCCTCCAGCAGTTTGTTTTTGACTTGGTCACTCTCAGTTAAAGATTGCCTCCACCAGAATCACCTCCATCCCTCTGCTGGATAGCTCCTACATTTTATTCTTTATCTTTTGTTTTAAACCATTTTCCGATGGGTCACCATGCATAAGTCCCTGGACAATGGGGGTAAAGGTGTCCCCAGTGTCGCCCTCCTCCTGATGACCACCTTCATCTGTGGCTGCATCAGGCTCTGCGTGGAACCCAAGTACGTGGGCACCAAGTGTCACTACGTGCCGAGGTTCTACCTGTCCTGGCTGTTGCGAAGGATGGGCCTGGCCCAGTGGCCACACGGCGTCCCAGTCAGCTGGACGTTGCCGCACTACCTGTCCTTCGTGGAAAAGTTCTTCCGGACAAGTCCCTTGGACCACAAGTCCATCAGGAAGTGGTCAGCACAGAACATCCTGCAGACACTGCAGAAGAAGGACTCGATGGACACTGTGGGGTGGTTCCCTGAGCAGACTGTCCAGACCATCTGGCAGAATGCCTCATTGCCAGAACTCACCAACAAGTACCAAGACCTCGCTTGGCTGGCGGTGAGAGGGGCACTCCCTGTCAGATCCGTCCTGCATGGTTGGGGCATCACCCCCAGCGCACGCTGCCTCCGGGAGGACTGCGCTGGGGACGAGACGGTCACCCACCTCTTTGCTGGCTGTGGGTTTGCGAGGAGGGTGTGGCGAAAGATGCAAGGGTCCTTGTCATGTTTCATCCCCGGCAGCAGCGTAACAGAAGATTCTCTGATCTATGGGCTGTTCCCAGGGACGCACACAGAGATGGAGATCAACTGCTGCTGGAAGGTCATCAACTCGGTGAAAGACGCTCTTTGGTCTGCCCGAAAATTGTTGGTCTCCCAGCACTGCGAGATGTCTGTAGGGGAATGCTGCCACTGGCACATTCCAGGCTGCAGGAGTACGTGCTGAGGGACGCACTGAAGCTGGGTGCAGCCAGCGCGAGGGCTCGGTGGGGAAGGACGACAGTTTAGGGTTCTTCTGCCACAGGAGAGGGAAGGGCGTGGTCTGGGGAGGAAGCCCCTCAAATGTTGTAAATATGGGATTGGAGTATCACCCCAGGGAGCCACACATGTGGCATCGGTGCTGTGTTTTTTTATATATATATATATATATATATATATATATATATATATATATCAAAAGGTAATACTAAGAACGGAACTGTACACGAATGTAAAGGTTTGAACTGTTTTATTATTGTATATAGTTTCTTTTATGAATAAAGCTTATTTTGGAAAAAAAATTGTTTTACAGTACACCTTGTCAAGGCTGCTTGCTAACTGCAAGTCCTCTTCCATTTTACTTTGTTTCAGAGCTGTAGTGATGACTTTTCAAGAGTACCTCGGTGTCACCTATGTAACTGTAAGTGAGGATTCCAGCCCTCGCATGGTCATTCACAACAGATGTCCTGTGGCAATCATGATGAAAGAAAATATCAAAGGTAGAAATCTGATTTAATATCACTGAACTGTGGTTACTGTTTGTTTAAGCATTTTGCTTTGATTCTCGGAGATAATCAGTTTAGCTTCAATAAAAGAGAAAAGATAGGGCTTGTGGGGGAGTCGAGAACCGGAGGCCATAAATATACGATCGTTACTAATAAATCCAGTAAGGAATTCAAGGGAAATGTCTTTACTCAGAGAGTGGAGAGTCCATGCATCTTACTACTGAATGGAATGGTTGAAATGAGTGGCGCTGATAAAGTTAAGCAGAATAAGGACAAGGCAGGAAGGATTAGAAGAATAAGCTGACAGAGTCTGTTGAAGAGAGGAGGCTTGTGTGGAGTATATGCACCAGCACTGTTGAGGTACTGAGTGGTCTATGTGTACTGTAAAACTCTTATGTCGCGATCTGCAACTAAAAGAGTAAATGTCTGCTGATATAAAGTCACAGTGTTGTACGGCACAGAAGCAGACCTTTCAGCCCACCATGTCCATGCCAACCTTCCTGCCTATTGACATTTATCCCATTTGCCCGCATTAGGTTCGTATCCTTCTATGCCTTTCCCATTCAAGTGCTTGTCTAAACATCTCATAAGTGTAATGATTGTATCTGATTCCACACTTCCTCCTCCAGATATAAACCACACACTGTGTAAAATCCTTTCCCTGCTACCCACTGCTCCTGTCACCAAAGTGTTCTACCCCTATGCCTCATTGCACGTTCCTTCCAGGACATCCTCTCTTTAGGTACTGCTATTATGTTCTCCCTAAACAGTAGTGCAATTTCCCCTCCTCTGTGGCATTCTCCTTTGTCATGTCTGAAACTTCTATCCCTGGAGCATTAAGCTGCCCTTCCCTCAACCACATTTCTCTGATAGTTCCAATGATCCATGCTCCAAGCTCTTCTGATCCACCTGCAACTGCATACATTAAAGTAAATGCAGTTGATTCTGCCAGCCCTGCTGTGCTTCCTAACCTGCCTCTGTCTGCTCGGCCCACTGGTCTTGCTTAATTTATCCTCTACACTTCTCTCCTGCCTGCTGCACTGCTGCTGTGCTTTCCACCCATTTGCAATATCAGTTTAAACCCTCCCGAGTAGCATGAGCAAACCTCCCTGCAAGGATATTGGTCCCCCTTACAGTTCAGGTGCAACCTGTCCTTCTTGTACAGGTCCCACCTACCCCAGAACCCATCCTAGTTATCCAAGTACCTGAAGACCTCCCTCCTACACCAGCTCTTCAGCCCTGTCTAAATCTGTCCTAACTCCCCGCACTCGCACGTGGCACAGGGAGTAATCCTGAGATGGTAACGCTACACATCCTGTTTTTTAACCTTCTGCCTAACTCCCCATATTCACTTTGCAGGACCTCATCTCTCTTTCTATCTGTGTCATTAATACCAACATGTACGCCGACTTCTGGCTGTTCTCCCTCCCACTTCAGAATGTTCTGTATCTGATCTGAGGCATCTCTGACCCTGGCACCAGGGAGGCTACATACCATTCTGGAGTCTCACTCTCAGCCACAGAAGTGTCTGTCTATTCCCCGCACTAACGAAGGCCCCACCACAACTGCTCACCTAGACTTCTCCCTCCCCTGCTGTGCATCAGAGCCAACTGATAGAAATATGCAAATGGAAGTAAAATCTGTGGACGTATGAGTTGATTTTACACCACAGCTTGAACTCTTGACTTTCTTTGATCTTTAATTATTATTAATGAGTGTAAACAATGCAGAAATTTAGTTTTTCGGTATTAGTAGAAACTGCATGGTGTTCCAGGAATGTTATCCGATCATGAACCAAGACAATTGAGATATATTTTTTCACCATAATCTCTGACTTTTCCCAATTTTGCAATACTTGGAATAAATGGGACAGAATTTATTGGGAAATGCTGGCCCAACCCTACATCAGTGCCACCCTCTTTGGGTTTCCCTCTCAACCAAACTCACTTGGGTCTTGCTGATCTCGCACCAAAACACCTAATCCATTCCATCTAATGCAAAGTAACAGTATGAGGGACATGGGAAAGGATTAGCCATGTGATTTTAAATCAATTGAGTTTACTTTAATGTTTCTGTGTTTTAAATGTTTATATTTTTGATATACTTTGATCTGTAAACATTTCTGGATTTTCTTCAACTTTTCTGAATTCAATTCAACAGGCCATTTGGCCCATCTGATCTATGCTGGTGTCAATGTTTCACACAAGCCTCCTTCCCATATGTCAACAGTTGATCATAGTTTCTTTCTTCCCCATGTATCTGTCTAGCAAGGTATGTTTTCCTACCATTTAATCTGGGTAATTGTGCCTTATTTTAGATGTCCCAAAATGCACAGTTTATTGTCGAAAAATCCCCAGTGAATCATCGATTCATCATGAGCTTTACCATCATGTTTGGAATTTTCCTGACTGCAAAACTGAAGGCAGCCTGCCCGGGGTCCATCTCAGCAAGATGTCGTTGTCGGATCTCTCAGAGGAATGGAGTGATGTCATTGACCTGAACAGTCCTGGGACTCAAGTGAGATGTTGCAGCTTTGTCTGTGCTGTGTGTTCATCTGAGGTTCTTTTTGCTGGGCTTTTGGGCTCACACTGTGTGTTTTCATCAGGAATCTAAATGCATAGTGTTCTTTGCAATATCTCACACGAATGGGGCCCAGTTTTTCTGATTATTGGTGTTGGTTTATTATTGTCACTTGTACCGAGGTATAGTGAAAAACTTGTCTTGCGTACTGATCGTACAGGTCAATTCATTACACAGTGCAGTTGCATTGAGTTAGTACAGAGTGCACTGAGGTTGTACAGGTAAAGACAATAACCGTACAGAGTAAAGTGTCACAGCTACAGAGAAAGTGCAGTGCAATAACGTGCAAGGTCACAACAAGGTAGATCGTGAGATCAGAGTCCATCTCATCATATAAGGGAACCATTCAATAGTCTTATACAGCGGGATAGAAGCTGTCCCTAAGCGTGGTGGTATATGCCCTCAGGCTGCTCCTGTATCTTCTACCTGATGGAAGAGGAGAGAAGAGAGAATGACCCAGGTGGGTGGGGTCTTTGATTATGCTGGCTGCTTCACCAAGACAACGAGAGGTAAAGACAGAGTCCAAGGTTTCCATGACGTGCTGGGCTGTGTCTACAACCCTGCAGTTTCTTGCTGTCCCGGGCAGAGCAGTTGCCGTACAAAGCCGTGATGCATCCAGATAGGATGCTTTCTATGGTGCATTGATAAAAGTTGGTGAGTGTGAAAGGGAACATACCGAATTTCTTTAGCCTCCTGAGGAAGTAGATGCGCTTCAGGTCAAGTTTGTAGCACAGAAATAGATTTTTCATCCTAACCAGTCCATTTTGACACTCATGCTTCACACAAGCTTCCTCCCTCCTCAGCATGGCCGCTATTCTTTTTTCTCTCATGTTCTTTTCCGTCTGCTCCTTAAATGCATCTGTGCCATTTGCCAAAAGTTCCCTTTGGTGCAAGGTAGTTCACATTCTTACCACTATTTGGAGAAAGGTGTTTCTGAGGAATTCCCTACTGAAATCATGGAGTGATTTGGTGTTCACCAAGAGCAGCCTCAAATGTGCTTCAGCTGCAAGAAAAGGTCAGAGGCTGGGTATCCTGAGGTGAGTGACTCACCTCCAGGCACCTCAAAGCTTTTCTGCTCTACAAGGAACTAGTCAGGAATGTGATGGAATACTCTCCTCTTGCCTGGATGTATGCAATTCCAACAACATTCAGGAAACTCAAGATGATAAAACATGATTGGCACCCATTCATTCCCAACATCAGTGGTGCCCTGTGACTGCCATTTGTACAATCTACAAAATGCACTGCAGGTACTTGCCAACTCTGATGGCACCTCCCAGACCCATAACCTCTACCACCTGGAAGGACAAAGACATCAGGCCCTTGGGAGCAGCACCTGCAGGTTTCCAAAGTCACACACCACCCTGAAGTAGAAGTATACCACTGTCCCTTTATCAGTGTGAAGAACCAGAACTCCCTGCATGACACTACAGGTGAGAGTATCATCATTTTTAGAACTGCAAGAACCATAGAGGAAAAAAATTGCTCTCCTTGTCAATGACACCTTCATCCTGTAAGTGAACCTTCTACTCAACTCGTATATAACTGGAGTCAGATTCCTTAAAATGCCTATCTCCTCAAGTATTTGCTCTCAGGTTCTGGTCACAGTGTCTGATGGCTACTGTGTGTGCTGATCAAGGTGCCATAGAGTGCCAAAGAATGGCAAGCTTTCTTGCAATCACCTATGGAGTCATAGAATAACACAACATGGAAACAGGCCCTCGTTCCATATACCCACCAACCTCTGCGTGAAGAAGTTGACCCTCAGATCCGTTTTAAATCTTTCACCTCTCACCTTAAACCTATGCCCTGTAGATTTTAGTTCCCCTTCTCTGGGAAAAAGACTGTGTACATTCACCCTATCTATACCCCTCATGATTTTATACACCTCTATAAGGTCATCCCTCAATCTCCTACATGCCAAGGAATAAAGTCCAAGCCTGCCCAACCTCTCCCTATAACTCAGGCCCTCAAGTCCTGGCAGGATCCTCGTAAATCTTCTCTGCAGTCTTTCCAGTTTAATGGTCTTTCCTATAACAGGGCAACCAAAACTGTACACAATACTCCAAATGCAGTCTCACCAAAGTCTCGTACAATAGGACCACACAAATCTCTGCAAACCGTATATGTGATATTAGTGGCAGGGTAGTTCTGTTATTGTTCCCCATTTTACGGCTATTGACCAATGGTCATAGCACTTCACAGGTTTTTCACCTTGTCAACTGCTTTACCTCTCATCCATCTGTAATGTAGGTTTGGGGAATCTTGAATATTCCTTACCCTTTACAGGCACCAGACCACCAACACACTTTGAAATTTGTGCAGCAGTTCCATAGGACCACTGTGGCACATTGATCCTTCATTGCTACACAAAACTCGAGTTTCATTGAGAGCATCTTTAAACAAGAGCCATGAGCTTGTAACACAGCCTCTGCGGGACCCAACACTACACCCATTTGGAGACGGCTTTATGCCATGTGGTGGTGCTGACAGCTTTTCCATTTTAAGCATTGAGTCAGCCCGACAGCACATTTGGTGCATGAAGTACTCGAGCCAACAAAGAGGAAACCTTTGCATGTCAGACAGCAAAATCCGTAGTGTAGAGTCTTGGAACGGTGGAGTTGCCAGAATATTTGATTAGGGAAGTCTAGAGCAGGCATGCCTGGAGCCCTTGTCTGAAAAATCCAGGAATAGAAATCAAAAGGTCCTGTACATCATCAATAACATTGAACCTAAAGAGAAAATCCATCAAAGTGATAGTCTGTGGTGTGTTTTGGAAAGAAGTTAAATGAATAGAATCCTCTTGTTTTTGCTTGATAGAATTGTATTTTGTTTAAATAGAATTGATGGAGTAATAGAATGCCTGAAGATTTCTCCTCTTTAACTGCTTTTATCCTGGGATTTGTCATGGGATGTCATTCCATTAGAAGGCAGCTTCTCTCTGGCACCTTGTCCAAATTGCCACTTCTCATAAATGAGATGAGTGATAATCAGCTTCTGCCAATATGAATGTCAGACCTGGGGCGACCACTAGACAACTCCTCCACACACGTCCCCCAGCGCATTAATATGAAGACTTACTCGTCGGTGCCACTGGTTAATGATTGAGGAGGGGAAAACATAGTTAATTTTTCCCCTCCTCAACAGCTCTGCCCACACTGCACTCACTTAGCATGTCAACACTGATTATGTCTGTACAACCATTATAATAAAAACAGAAACACTCATCAGATCAGGCAACATCCATGCAAAGGGAAACAGAGTTGATGTTTCAGGTCAAAGACCTTTCGTCGGAACACAGAACTTCTTCAAGGTTGGCATTCCTGGAATTGAATTTAACAGTAAATCAGAAGACTGCAAAGGCTGAAAATCTCAAATAAAAATAGAAAATAGTGGAGACACTCGGCAGCTCAGGCAGTATCTGTGGAAAGAGAAAGAGAGCTGGAGACACAAGAGGCTACAGATGCTGGAATCTGAAGCAACACACAATCTGCTGGAGGAACTCGACGGGTTGAGCAGCATCTGTGGGAGGAAAGGACCTGATGCGGGGCTTTGACCCGAAACCTCAGTTCCTTTCCTCCCACAGATGCTGCCCAACCTGCCGAGAAACAGAGCTAATGTTTCAGGTTAGACTGCATTACCATGCCTTGGATAACACAAGACAGATCTTGAATTAGACCTTGATCTTTTCAGGTCTATACTTCTCAATGTATTTGTATGTACACTCCACTGTATTCTTAAGAGATCCCACATTTGAGACATTATTGTTCAAATCTCTGTTTCCTGCTTGAGCAACAAAATAGACTAACTTTTTTCTCAGCTAATCCTTCAAACAAGGTGACTTGTAACCTTGTCGGCCAAAACAATACAGGTTTAGGATCAACATAACTTTTTTACATTGCAGACGTTATTCATGAAAATCATTGTTTTTGTCACATTGACAATGTCACCAAATAATGTTTAGGCAAACAAACTATGCAACTCAATCTTTCAGTGAGCAAAACAGATTAAGATGACTGCTGGAGGGTTTTAGCTTGAAAATAAACCCTTTTTTTCATTAATTTTTGTTCTTCCTTTTCTCTCCTTTAGGTGGTGTTTCTGCCCAGTTATGGCTGTGTGTATGTGGATATCACTCATCACTCTGGCACCATAACCATGACCATGGCACCAGAGGGTAGAGCTGGCCCTGTTCTGACCAGTCTTCATGGGTAACTATCTCCACAAACTTAACCTTGATTCTACTTTGTACTCCACCCCTTTTGCAGAAGGACTTCCCTTCTGTATACCTTTCCTAATTGCATGCTGCAGCTCTATTTAAGAATAACAGGACACATCCCAAAAACAAAATCCATGAGCAATGATAAGAGATAAAAAAAACTAAAGGGGCGGCATGGTAGTGTAGCGGTTAGCGCAATGCTATTACAGCGCCAACGATCAGTGTTTGATTCCCGTCGCTGTCTGTAAGGAGTTTGTGCGTTCTCCCGTGTCTGTGTGGGTTTCCTCCGGGTGCTCCGGTTTCCTTCCACATTCTGAAGACGTACGGGTAGGTTAATTTGGGGGTTTAAAATGGGTGGTGCAGACTTGTTGGGCTGGAAGGGCCTGTTACCACGCTGTAAATAAAATTTTAAAAAAAGTTCCTCAGTAAACACACTGAGATAGAAGTTTACCTTAAGTTACATGTGCCAAATATGCAATACAGCGTTATGCTTGGTTTTCAGAATTAACTATTGTCGAAATCCATTGGGTTTCTTGAGTAATTTTGCACTCCTGCACCACCTTTTGATTAATATTTATGTCCAGGCACCTAAATGCCTTACTTTCTCCACAGTTTCTAGCTTCCGCCATATGTGAAAATAAAGTGGTGATTTTATTGAGATTTAGAAGATCCTAAGGTGGGTACGACAGGATAGATGTCGAGATGTTTTCACTTGTGGGAGAGTCTTGAACGAGGGGACATAGTTTCAAGATAAAGGACTGGTCATTTAAAACCGAGGTATATCGAAATTTGTTCCTCCAGAAGGTGGTAAATCTCTGGAATTCTCCACCTTAGAGAGTTGTGGAGGCTAGCTTGTTAAAAGTATTTGAAGAGCAGGTAGATAAATTTTTGAAAGATCAGGGGATTGAGGGCGATGGGGAACCAGCACAACGGACGTAAAGTTTGGGGTGGATCAGCCATGATTGTATTGAATGGGGCAGGCTCGAGGGGCCTTCTAGCCTACTCCTGCTCCTATGATTCCTATGTTTGTTTTTCTCACACTCAAAAGTAGCTGACCAAGCCACCTAAAGAGATACTAGTTCATGTCAATGAGGAATGCTTAATGGAGGATAGAGAAGTTAAGACAAAAGACTGGTTCAGTTTTCCAAACGATAGAGCCCAGGAAGCTGAGGCTTTGCCTCCAGTAGTGGAGCAGTGCCAGTACAGAGGGCAGAATTGGAGGCATGCAGAGGATTGAAGAGCTTGAAGCCGTTCAAAAGATGGAGAATGGTGAGGTCATGGAGGGATTTGAAAACTAATATAAGGATTTTGAAACTGAAACCTTGGTTTAGCAAGCACAGAAGTGAAGGCTGCACAGTATGTGTTAGGATACAGAGCCCATGGCTTTGGAAGACCTGATGTTTATAGAAAGGGCAAGGTCATAGAGTTGTACAGCGCGGAAACAGGCACTTCGGCCCAACTCATCCATGCCGACCAAAATGCCCATCTGAGCCGGTCCCATTTGTCTGCATTTGGCCCAGATCCCTCTCGGCCTTTTCTATCCCTGTATCTGTTGAAATGTCTTTTAAACATTGTAATTTAACCCACCTCCACCACGTCTTCTGACAGCTCATTCCATATACAGTACTAACCACCCTCTGTGTGAAAAAGTTGCCCCTTTGGTTCCCTTTTAAGTCTTTCCCCTCTCACTTTAAACCAATGTCCTCTAGTTTTAGACTCCTATCTTCCCTATCTTCATCATTTAATAAACCTCTATAAGGTTACTCTCAGCCTTCTATGCTACAGGGAAAAATGCCCCAGCCTATCCAGACTCTCCTTATAACTCAAGCCCTCCAGTCCCGGTAACATCCTTGTGAATCTTTTCTGCACCTCTTCCAGTTTAACGACATCCTTCCTATAGCAGGGCGACCAGAACTGCACACAGTACTCCAAGTGTGGTCTCACCAATGACTTGTACAATTGCAACATGACACCTCAACTCCTGTACTCAGTGCCTTGACCGATGAAGGCAAGCGTGCCAGATGTCTGCTTCACCACCCTGTCTACCTGTGTCTCCTCATTCAGGGAATGATGTACCTGTGAGAGGAAGGAACCATCAAATATAAAGCTAAGGAAGCAACCTATATTGTATTTCACCTTATGACTCTTCTAGGACAAATTAACTCATTCCAAATGTAAATCACATCCCTGAAATATCTGAACCAAAACCACCCAACAACTATTCTGTTTAAAAGAAAACACAAAGCATATTGGGGCTTTTTGGTGCAGCAAAGTTTAAAATGCCTTTGTGACCGCCAGGAAGAAAATGGTTAAATTCCAGAAAGATGGCAATCTTTATGAATAGCTGGTGTGATCCTTGTTAGTGGGCTCATGAGAAACAGTTCAAAGAGCTTTGTGCAGAATGTTTGAGAAAATTGCTGTTAACATTTCCCATTCATCCTCAGGAGAATTCCTTAAACATTTAAGAATTTAGTAACATGCCTTATGTCTTCCAAGGCTCTTAAAAATATATTTTGTCTGTTGCATTACTAAACTGTAGATTAATTTTCAACTCATTTTTTGCACAGGATGCTGAAACAGGTTGTCGCACTGCGAATGCTGATCACTCAGGCAAGCCTGACGATAAACGATGATGTAACCAATCAGTGTAAATCATCAGAACTGCTGAGGCTGACGCTGGACAACGTCCTATTGAACCTCGCACCGCTGGCGAACCACTCCAGGCCTCTGGCACGGGAGTTCCGAGCAGAGCCCAGTCATGGCTTCTCAGAGCTCTACATGCTGGAGGTGTGCATTGGGGACCTGCAGATTGACAACCAGCTTTATCACAAGACCAGCTTTCACTTCCCCGCCCTGCTGTGCCAAGAGCTGAAACCTGAAAACCCACAGTGGAGAATTGGCTTCAATTCAACACTTTCAGCCAAAGACCTTGATGACTACAAGCACAAATGTTTTATAAAAGCCCACATCCTCCTGAGAGAACAGAATTTTGTGTTCACCATAAATGAGATTAACTTTGAATTGAAACCTGCCAGGCTCTATGTGGAAGACACATTTGTTTACTACATAAAAACTCTGTTTAGCACGTATATCCCTGACACTGGGGCGAACCAAAAGCAAGGGAGGACATCATCTGTTTCAGCAGCTGACCTCTGCCTGCCTGAGCAAGTAACGAGTGCAACACATGCACTCGTGAATCCAATCAAACTGCAGCGATTGACCATCCAAGCTGTGAGCTTGCTCGTCAGCGTCCACGCTTCCATCAAGCTATACATTGCCTCAGATCACGCTCCTCTTTCCTTCTCCCTCTTTGAGAGAGGGCCCATCTACACCACCCCTCGGCAGCTCATCCACGCACTCGCCATGCACTATGCTGCAGGAGCATTATTTCGAGCAGGTTGGTACAATGATCAGAAGTTTGTCATTCCCATAGTGTGGCAGAGCTGTCACCTCAAGCCAGGGCCGGAAAAGCAGTAGATGGCATTGAACAATGACTGCGTACCTCCTACTTAGGAACAGGTAGATGAATTGGCCCCTTGGATGTTCCTCCCTGCAAGCTCAAACTCTATCTGCCCATTCTTACCCGTATCGCATTGGGTAACAAAAATCTATCAGAATTGGATTTTAAATTGTCCCAGTGTCATCCCCCGTTTGTGAATGGGGGTTCTAAATTGCCATCATGTCGAACTGTCTCCAAAGTTCCCACCTGAAACGTCTAGTCTGATCTTGCCCAATTTACATCCCCATTAAAGGTGAGGGTTTGGCTCTGTGTATTTTCTGGCTCATGAGAAACTCTTCAGAATCTTCAGCTTTTTCACAAGCCCACAGATATTGACGTGCTTTTGCTCAAAATAAATGAGAAGGACATTAAAATGACTATCTGTGATGAAGTTGTTGATCTCCTTCTGGGGAGCAGCATTTGAAGTTGTGCAGTTGGCCCCAGTATTTTGAATATGGTAAAACCCAGTTCAAGTGGCCAGGATCCGTCTACAGGTAACCTCATAAATTCCAGAACATTAACTAGAATTATTTCATTTGGGTGAGAGGCACTTGCTGTATTTTGGAAATCCATTTACCATTAAATCATAATGAAGTGCAATGCAGATACCGAGAGTTCCAATTTTAGCAATTCCATCCCAATATGTAGGTTTTGATCAGGAGACATGAAAATATGGAATTCATTGTTAGCTTCTCAAATGACATAGTTGAGACCAATAACTTTGTTCAGAATCAGGTTTATTATCACTGACATATGTCATGATATTTGCTGTTTTGCAGCAGCAGTATAGTGCAAGACATAAAAATTACTATAAGTTGCCAAAAATTAAATAAATAAAATGGTGCAAAAGAGGAATAACAAGGTAATGTTCATGGACTGTTCAGAAATCTGATGACAGAGGAGAAGAAGCTGTTCCTGAAATGTTGAGTGTGGGTCTTCAGGCTCCTGTACCTCCTCCCTGATGGTAGTAACAAGAAGAGGGCATTTCTCGGGGGGGGGGGGGGGGGGGGGGTGGGGGTGGTGAGAGTCCTAAATGATGAATGCCGCCTTCTTGAGGCACCGCCTCTTGAAGATGTCCTCGACGGTGGGGAGGGTCGTGCCCGTGATGGAGCTGACTGAGTCTACAACCCTCTGCAGCCTCTTTCAAGAAGGAAGGGGATATAGCGCACCCACCAATTGGGGGAACTGAGGAATCCATGGATGGGGTCTGAAAATGGGCCTCGATCAGCCATGACCTCACTGAATGGTGGATCTGCCGTAAGAGGCCAGATTACCTTCTTCAGCTTGTTCATTATGTTGTGCACTGCATTATGAAATACACAGTGAAAGGTATACTGAAAGGATCTAGCTTTTGGTTTGATGTTGACATTGCTGCCTCTGAGTCTGAAGGTGCAGGGTTCGAACCAGCCCTCCTGAAATCTCCCAGTGAATGGAGACCTGAACCATGAGTTGACACACAGCAGTTGTACTTGTGTCTGCTGGGGTGGGCAGTACTTCCTCATGGTTTGGTTGTAGAGCCCATCCAACCTGCTGTAGATCACTTCCTAGTCCATAGCTCCCTGAAAGTGGCATGCAAGTAGGTAGGGTGGTAAAGAAGGCGTACAGCATGCTTGCCTATATCAGTCGGAGCATTGAATATAAGAGTCAGAAAGTCATACTGTAGTTGTGTACAATTTTGGTTAGGTCACACTGGAGTATCGTGTGCAGTTCTGGTCACCTTATTACAGGAAGGATGTGGAGGCTTTAGAGAGGGTCCAGAGCAGGTTCACCAGGATGCTGCCTGGATAAGAGAGTATTAGACATAAGGAGAGGTTAGATACTTGCATTGTTTTCTCTGGAGCAGTGGAGACTGAGGGGAGACCTGATAGAAATTTATAAGATTATGAGGTGCAAAGATATGGTAGATAGTCAGAGTCTCTTTCCCAGAGTAGAAATGTCAAATGCTAAAGGGAATAGCTTTAAGGTGAGAGGGGGAAGCTTAAGGGAGATGTGCAGGGCAAGTTTTTTTATACAGAGAATGCTAGATGCCTGGAACGTGCTTCCAGGGGGTTGTGGTGGAAGCAGATACGATAAAAAGTGTTTAAGAGAGGCATTTAGGAAGACACATGAATATGAAGGGAATGGAGGGATGTGGATCGTGTGCAGGCAGATGGGATTAGCTTCATTTGGCATCATGATCGGCGCAGACATTGTGGGCCAAAGGGCCTGTCCCTGTGCTGTACTATTCTATGTTGCATTGTGACTGGCTGTAATGATGGTCACCTTGTGGCCTGTTAATCCACCAGTGAATATAACTATGCACCATTCACCAAGACAATCTGCCATTTCTAAAGCTTAATTCAATTCATTTATTTACTTCAATTTAATATCTTCATTTGTGTAGCAATTTCCTTCATACCTTTTTATTTACATACCTGGTAGGCTGGGTCGTTGGCTCCCTGGAAATTCTTGGAAGTCCAGCTAATTTGGTGCGAAGCATAGGGAATGGGATAGCGGACTTCTTCCGGCTTCCGTACGAGGGACTGACCCGTGGTCCAGGCGCCTTTGTCAGTGGAGTCTCCAGGGGAACAACTTCATTTGTAAAACACATTTCCAAAGGTAATACTTTGCCTCACCATTGCCTGGATATTCATCCCCAGTGGATGCCAGTAAGTGCATTATATTGCAGTGACTATACATTGTACTCTACTTCTGAAATTTAGCCCCTTGGTACATTTTCCTACATTCTAACAGTTTGCCATGCTATAATAAAGCATAAGAAAGTAAGTTCAGCAGCTTAATTGCTGCATCACCACTGTACCCAAACATTTAAGGATCTTTTGGTATCCCAAAGTTTTTTGCGGCCAATGTAGTACCAGCAAGCATTTATTTGTGTCTGTATAAGTTGTTGTATGAAGTAAAAAGAGAAAGAAAATATTTAGATAGATAGATAGATATCTTTATTAGTCACACTACATAGAAACACACAGTGAAATGCATCTTTTGCATAGATTAGTCTGGGGGCAGCCCACAAGTGTCGCCACAATTCCACGCCAACATAGCATGCCCACAATTTCCTAACCTGTATGTCTTTGGAATGTGGGAGGAAACCGGAGCATCCGGAGGAAATGCACACAGACACGGGGAGAACATACAAACTCCTTACAGACAGCGGCTGGAATTGAATCCGGGTCGCTGGCACTGTAATAGCGTTACGCTAACCACTACACTACTTTAGTGACCTCAAGACTTCCCAAAGCACCTATTCATTAATGAAATGTAGGGAGGAAAAGTACCTAATTATAGGAACAGATGCTTTGATTGGATATGATGCTGTCATCTTACAGTGTTTTGTGTTCTTTTATTCAGGCACCCTGACATCGATCACTAACCTAGCTACAAGTCTAGCCAGGAACATGGATCGGCTATCTCTGGATGAAGAGCACTACACCCGGCAGGAAGAATGGCGGAGGCAGCTTCCAGACAGCCTGGGGGAAGGTCTGAGGCAGGGGTTGTCCCGGCTGGGAATCAGTCTGCTAGGTATGGCAATATTGGTGAGGCTGATAATAAATCAAAAATGTAAATGCAAAACTCAGGAGCTCATCAGAGTAAATTTTGAAATTAGACCTCCAAACCCAGCGCCTGTTGAGGTTTTGAATCTGTGCTGTATCAGAAAACTAATAACCCCTTCACTGGAGCCCATGCATTATAAGGCAGACTGTGTTTCACCACTGGCCCTTTAATGTGGGTTTGGTTATTGATGACTGTAAATGTGTCTACGATGTGTCTACCGTTTATGTTGAAGCACTTCAGCTTTGTTTATATGGTTTTAAGTTTTGTGTAAACTTTGAAGAAAATCAGTTCATAATGAAGGAACCCAGATCCCCCACCTGCCCTGAAATGATTCTGTTGCCTTCAGGAAAATGAATCTATTAATCTCAATAAAATATTGCAGTTCCACTCTCGCTTTGCTTATGAAGCAGATTTACATGTCTGCTCACTGCACTCTGTGGCAAGTTCGGTGCAAGTTTATCTTGGAAGAGTGTCCTATTGTGACCATTTCATTTCAAATCTATTCGTAAATAAAGATGAATATATCAAAAGCAGTTTTGCAAAAGGCTTCCTTCAACAACCGTTAATTTTTGGGGGGAGTTGTTCTGCAGATGAGAAGTGCAAAAATATTTTACGTGAACGTCTTGCAATCCTTTGTTACCATCTATTTGAATTTTACTCCAGGAAGGAATTTTAATACAGCAGGTATCTCCATTATTATTTTAGTACATTGTAGACCTGACTTCCACAGTGAACTTCAATATTTATGTTGAGGTGAGCCACCTTTTTGAACTGTTCCAGTCCACTTGGCAAATATTATTTTGATAATGAGGAAGTTCTGGAGTTGTTCACTTTTAGACTGTCTAGACTGGTAGTTATTAAAAAGTGATGCATTCATGTAGCCCTAACAGTTGAACAGTCTGCAATGCGCCAAGATAAAACTGCGAACCTGGAATGGAAAACTGAATGGAATGTACATTGAATAAGATTCAGTGAAAGTAGGAAGCCAATTATTTAAAAACAAAATGTTTAAAATAGGTGGACTAATAAATTTGAAAGGACCATTATTGGCTAATGTTGATTTTTTTTTAATATCAAGAAGACAGACGGACCTTGGAGTACAAGTACATGGTTTACTGAAAGTGGAGTCACAGATAGACAGGGTGGTGAAGAAAGCTTTTGGCGCGCTGGCCTTCATAAGTAAGGGCATTGAGTATAAAAGTTGGGAGGTCATGGTGCAGTTGTATGGGATGCTGGTGAGGCTTCACTTGGAGTATTGTGTTCAGTTTTGGTCACCCTGCTGTGGGAAAGAAGTTATTACACTGGAAAGTGTCCAGAGAAGATTTACAAGCATTTTGCGAGGACTTGAGGGACTGAGTTACAGGGAGAGGTTGGATAGGCTAGGACTTTATTCCTTGGAGCTAGGAGACAGAGAGGTATATAAAATCATGAGGGACATAGATAGGGTGACTGCACAGTCTTTTTCCCAGGGATGGGGAATCAAGAACTGGAGGGCATAGGTTTAAGGTGAGAGGGGAAAGATTTATCAGAAACTTGAGAGGCAACTTTCTTACACAAAAGGTGGTATCCAGGTGGAATGAGCTGCCAGAAGAAGTGGTTGAGGCAGGTACAATAACAACTTCTAAAAGACAGTTGGACAATTACTTGGATTGGAAAGGTTTAGAAGGTTATGGGCAAATGGCAAACACTGGCAAATGGGACGAGCTTGGATGGGCATCTTGGTCGGCATGGACCAGTTGGGATGTTTAGCTCTATGCCTCTATGACTGTGACTCCAAGTGATAGAACATAGAACAGTATAGCACAATACAGGCCCTTCGGCCCACAATGTTGTGCTGACCTTTAAACCTCACCTAAGACTATCTAACCCCTTCCTCCCACATATCCTTCTATTTTAAATTCCTCCATATGCTTATCTAGTAATCTCTTGAATTTGATCAATGTACCTGCCTCCACCACCGCCCCAGGCAGCACATTCCATGCCCCAACCACTCTCTGGGTAAAAAACCTTCCTCTGATATCTCCCTTGAACTTCCCACCCATTACTTTAAAGCCATGCCCTCTTGTATTGAGCATTGGTGCCCTGGGAAAGAGGCGCTGGCTGTCCACTCTATCTATTCCTCTTAATATTTTGTACACCTCTATCATGTCTCATCTCATCCTCCTTCTCTCCAAAGAGTAAAGCCCTAGCTCCCTTTGTCTCTCCTCATAATGCATACTGTCGAAACCAGGCAGCATCCTGGTAAATCTCCTCTGCACCCTTTCCAACACTTCCACATCCTTCCTATAATGAGTTGGAATAAGTTTGGGCTGAACGGCCTTTCTCTGCGAGAAGGCCACATGACCTCTGAAGCCGCTTCCCAATTCAGTAAAGTTGTTCAGATCAGTTTATTGTCATATACATTAGGGTGCATTGAAATTTTTTGATCGTGTGAAGCTCACAGAATAAACAATATACATGGTAACAATTAATACAGCAACAAGCACAAAACTTGTGGCTGATTCTGAGCCTCAAATCCAGTTTCTTGGCTGATTCCCCTAACCTTGATACCCCTGCTGGTATTATTAGAGTCATACAGCACAGAAGCAGGCCCTTTGACCTACCATGTCCATGATGACCACCAAATATTTATCTATACTCATCCCATTTTCCAACACAGCCTTCCATGCCTTGGCCATTCGAGTGCTTGTCTAGATACTTCTTAACTGTTGTGAGAGTCTCTGCCCCCACCACACCCTCAGTAGGTGTGTTCCAGATTATCCATCTGAGATAACAAAGTTACCCCACCCCTTACAGATTCTGCCTTTACTACTTTGTATTTTTCTGCATACGTTTGTAGAAAAAACATTGCAGTTTGGGAAGCAGAGGGATACGAGTTGTTTGCAGCTGTGAACACTTTTCTGCATCATGGCAGGTACAAGCCCCAATGCCAGGACATTACTGTCAGATGGCTATAATTAAAGTGTGATAAAATTACAGAGAATGTTTCCAATGCCAGCATTACAAATTAGTTTATAATGGAGAAAGTTGACAGGTGATGGACAGATATTAAAGCATTGTATTACATCTAAATTTTTGATAATTGGCAATCGGTTTGTTATTGTCACAAGTACTGAGATACAGTGACAAACTTTGTTTTGCATGCCATCCATTCAGATCATTTCAAAACGTATATGCATCAAAGTAGTACAAACGGAAAAGCAATAACAGAATGCAGAATGTAGTGTTACAGTTACAGAGAAAGTGCAGTGCACGTAGACAATAAGGTGCAAGGGCCACAATGAGGTAGAATGTGAGGTCAAGAGTTCATCTTTGTCGTACAGGAGGTCCCTTCAAGAGTGAGGGTGTGGGACCAATTGGATAGGCTGAGGGGCTTCCTTCTCCAGAATCAGAATCAGATTTTTTATGACTGACTTGTATGATGTGGATTTTGTTGTTTTTTTGGCGGCAGGACAGTGCAAATAAATAAAATTATTATAGACTACAAAAGTAAATACATTGTGCAAAAATAAGGAATAATGAGGTTGTGTTCATGGACCGTTCAGAAATCTGATGGTGGAGGGGAAGAAGCTGTTCCTGAATCATTGAGTGTGGGACTTCAGGCTCCTGTACCTCCTCCCCACTGGTAGTAATGAGAAGAGGGCATGTCCCAGATGGTCAGGGTCCTTAGTGAAGGATGCTGCCTTCTTAGATAATTTCTTGTATAATTTAGCCCTGCAGGATGTGTCTCCTGTGGCACTGATGCTGGAGACATACTGGGAGAAACTCACCTTTGGTTGCCAACACCAAATGCCTGCATGTAGCTAAATCCCATTTAGCAGAGATGAAGAAAAATGGATTTCTCTGCCGTAGTATTTCTGGCCAAAGGAGTGGTGGAGGAAGAATTCAAACTAATTTCCTTGGAGTGGGAGTTAGAATGGCCTGCCTCTAGAGAAGGCAAGATTAGATTGTTACCTATTCCCTTTGATATTTCAGGTGCCATCGCTGGTATCGTGGATCAGCCAATGCAGAATTTCCAGAAGACGTCAGAGGTTTCAGCTGGCCGCAAAGCCAAGGATGTCATCTCAGGTGTGGGGAAAGGGATTGTGGGCGTTCTCACCAAACCAATAGGTGGGGCGGCAGAGCTCGTCTCCCAGACCGGTTACGGTAAGTTTTCCCAGTTGCTTTTCTGGTGGCACCACCCCTTTGTACAAACAAATACACCTGATTATTTGCCATCCGTCCCAGTAATATAATGAATCAAACACAAGTCTTTCCACATTCACTGACAGCAACCCCAAGAACTTGCAATCACAGAACACTTTTAACTTGATCGCATGCCCCAAGACGCTTGCCATGAATATTAGCCAACAAAATTTGATTTAAATCCTTTGAGGAGGTATTAGGACATTCTGAGCACACTGGAACCTCCTAAAGGAGGCAGCAAGACAGAGACATTTAGGGAAGGGATTCCAGAATTTAGCAGGGCCTTGGCCACTAAAGGCATCGGTAGTGTATTGGGGCGACACAGTAGTGTAGCAATTAGCGTAACGCTATTACAGTGCCAGCTACCTGGGTTCAATTCCGGCCACTGTCTGTAAGGAGTTTGTACATTCTCCCCGTGTCTGTGTGGGTTTCCTCCCACATTCCAAAGACATACGTGTTAGGAAGTTGTTGGCATGCTATGTTGGCACCGGAAGCGTGGTAACACTTGCGGGCTACCCCCAAAATACTCTACACAGAAGATGCATTTCACTGTGTGTTTTGATGTACATGGGACTAATAAATAAATATCTTAATATTTTAATATCATCTTTTCCATTAATGGGCCAGTTACAAATGGGGAAGCACAGGAAGCCAGAACTGACAGAGATCTGACATATCCAAGCTCTATCAAGCTGGAGTGAATTAAAGCATAAAATGGACCAAGAATACAAGAGGGATTTGGTAATAAGGTCTTTAAATCAACTGGGAGCCCTTCCAGATCAGAGACCACAGGATTGATGACTGAACAGGACTTGATGAGCATTAGGATATGGGCTGCAGAGTTCCAAATGATAATTAAAGTATGGATGAGTGATGCAGTGAATCCAGAAAGGAATGCTAAGAAAATTGGTTGGAATGATGAATGGTTGAATAGTTGCATCAAGTAAGGGGAAGTCAGCTAAGTACACAAAAGGGGAAAGAAATGTAAAGATATATTGGTTGGATTGGATGAAAATGGGACTGATAGGACTTGGAGTCAGTATAGACAATGGGCTGAATGTTCTCCTTCTGTCCCTTGCTGGGCTGGGCCTCATGAGACCCGATCCATGTACTAGCCACGTTGTTGCACCAATGTTCTACCATTCCAGCTACCATTATCACAGCAAACAGGAATCCAGCAGTGGGAATTAAGGTCCCATCCAAAGACAACCCCAATGATCTTCTGCTGTTGGGCCATCAGAGAGTATTTTCCACTCTTTCTAAATGTCTCTGATTATGAGAATTGTATTGCAATAGTGTAAAGATAATTTTTTTAAAAATGATTGTTACAAAAGACTTAAAAGCACACTTCCAGAAATAAGTTCCAGAAATAAGTTAAAATATTAATTTTAATTAAAATAAAGTAAAATAAAATATACTTTTAGTAAAATTTGGTGACCTCACTTGAATGAACTGCAAACTCTGGGGTAGACTTGTTGGGAAGACCAACCTGCTTTGGGTAATATCATCCTGTTTTTATTCAATAAAAGCAGTATTTCTTGATTTGTTCAGGATTCCACCCAACAAGTTGACCTTTACTTTGAAAGTGTACTGTCTGAGGTTTTCAGTTTCAGTCTGATTTCACCAGTTGCAGTGTAGTTTGGCATCTACAGCTAAAGTTAATTATTTTACAAGGACCACGCATTGAGTATCACTTTCTACATGTACTTGTAAGGTTAACAAAAGTTGTATGTTGGTTGGCAAGCAAACCAGAGACCAAACATGGAATTTCCCTGCTCTGTTTGGCTCAGGAACGCACCATGTGATGCCTGGCATTTCTCAGATTGGTAAAGGTGAATATTTTCTGTGCATAATGGCACCTTTTCAAATCCTTGATAAATGCAATCATGTTTCAATCACTCAGACCTTTCTGCTTATTCCATTATTCAATGGCTGATCTTTCTGTCAACTCCACATTTAGTGTAAGTCCCTTAATTACCCGTTCTTGACAAGAACTTCATTTCACTGGAATTTTCAACTGACTAACCTCAGCAGCTTCTTCCAGGAGAGACTTCCAGATTTGTACGACATTTTGTGTGGAAAAGTGAAGTCAAGATGACTCGCTTCCACTTCATTTCTGTGGGTCCTGAAGTGGTTAATGTGGGGCTTACAGTCTCACCTGCAGGTGGGACGGGAGGTGTTTGATGGAGCAGGTGGATGGGTCGTAAGAGAAGTCATGTACACCTTTCACGACATATGCTGGGCTTCCAGTGAAGACATCTGAGTTCTCAGTGACATTCTGCATGCTCCTGCTCCAATTTGACCAGTCATGGGCCAAGGATTTTTAAAAGATACAAAAGCTTGAGAGCACATACCACCAGACTCAAGCACAGCTTCTGTCCCACTGTTATCAGACTCTTGAATGGACCTCTCATACGCTGAAAGATAAACTTTTGATCCCCCAATCTATCTCGCAGTGGCCCTTGTGTTATTTGTCTACCTGCACTGCACTTTCTCTGTAACTGTAACACTATATTCTGCATTCTGTTTTCTTTTTCTACCTCAGTGTAACTATATATGGCATGAACTGACTGGATGGCATATAAAACAAAAGCTTTTCCCTGTAACCAATACCAAAAAATGCAAGCCAGTGAAGATCTTGCATTTTTCAAGGAGGCTTTGAGAACATCTTTGCTTCATTTTCTCTGTTCTCAGGAATAAATGCAGCTTAAATTTCTTACTGTACTGGTGAACATAGCCAAGTTTAACCATTTGCTCTGAATTCTTCAGCCATGTTCTTACCATACTCTCTGGAAATCTGTATCCACTTATTTTCATCTTTGTCGGTTGTACTGGTAACCTCTCATTGTGGTGGGAGTTCAGAGCAGAGTGTCACCTATCACAACCTGAAATCGGAATTGTGGAAGATATGGTCTGCCCTTCAGAGTTGACTTGAATGTGAGTGGAACCTCCATGCCAGGGAAGTTGTCCTGGGAGGGGTCAATGACATCATGCAAGAGGTCTGTTCAATAGTCTTATAACAGCAGGATAGAACCTGTCCTTGAGCCTGGTGGTACGTGCTTTCAAGCTTTTGTATCTACTGTCCAATGGAAGTGGGGAGAAGAGAGAATGACGGGGTGGGAGGGATCCTTGACTTCATTGGCTGCTTCCCCAAATGAAGGAAACAGAAACTGCAGCAACTTCTCCCAGTGAAAGCTGGGCTATTTGTCCATAACATAGCAGTGTATGGACGATAGTTACATACAAGTTATACATATAAAATTAATCCCAGTCATTTACAACAGGATGGTCAAGCTTGATTGACAGGGGAATTAACCAATCACATTCACCTTAGCTGGCTCTAGCATTGTACTTGCAGCAGCCATTCGTGAGTGTATAAAATCAGACCTCCCACTTCCTTCTTCAGCTCCAAAGGCTTCAGTGCTTCCTCCAGTGAAGGATTGCTTTGCACAGGCCTGGAAAATCCAAGGTGTGTTTCCCAGTCTCCCACTAATTTAACTGCTACATGGCAACGAAGCTCATCGCCACCGAGGTAGGAAGAAGAAAATCAACTCAGATGTCCGCTTCCAACAGTTGGAGAACTTGTGCTTGGTGACAAGTCTGTGTGGACTTGGATGATTATAGAAATTTGATCTTCCCAAGAATGAACTCAAAACTGTTAAACTCACAGATGAATAAACAGAATGAACAGTTTTCACAACCTCAGGATATTCCAGTGCACTTTGCAGCCAATAAAGTATTTTTGAAATGTTGGTCACTGTTGGACAACAGGGCGATTAATTTGTGGTCCCACAGACAGATGAGTGAGCTGATGAGATGAGATATCTTTATTAGTCACATGTACATTGAAACACACAGTGAAATACATCTTCTGCGTAGAGCGGGCAGCCCGCAAGTGTCACCACGCTTCTGGCGCCAACATAGCATGCCCACAACTTTCTAACCCGTATGTCTTTGGAATGTGGGAGGAAACCAGAGCACCTGGAGGAAACCCACGCAGACACAGTACGAGCTCCTTAGAGACAGCGGCGGGAATTGAACCCGGGTAGCTGGCGCTTTAATAGCGTTACTCTAACTGCTACACTACCATGATGACCAGATGTTTGTTCAGTGATGTTGACCTGGTTGCTTTGAGCTCCCCCTTATTCTCTGAAAGCAAGCCTTGGTATTTTTTACATCTACTGAGAGAGCAGATTGGACCACGGTTCAGTGTATCTTTAGAAAACAGCTAAGTTACGGTTTTGAACAGCTGGACAAGGAACTGAAGACCAATTGGTTTCTGCAGATCCACTTGTGGGATTCAGGGGTGAATAACCTTGACTTGATGTGTTGCCAGCTTTTATTCATAGGATGCCTAGCTAAGACACAATGATATTCCACAGAGGAGCACTCTAAATCCTGAGCTGAAAGTGTAGAGTGTAGGTGGGGTTTATGCAGTGATTACAGTTTAACAGTCAGAAGACAATGATACAGATTTGCACTGTCTGCTCAGAGCTTAATATAACCTGGAGCCCTGAGCCTCTGCAACAGTTAGGGAGGGGGGAGAGAAGGTTGAAATCTTATCATGTTCAACCTCACATGTGTTTTGAATACTGAACATGTTTTTTTATTTGTTTTAATCGTGCAATTCTGTTGATTTAGTTTAAAGATTACCCCATGACCATAATAAGAAATGGATATATTTGGGAAGAGAGATTGTTTCTCATAACGATACGACTCAGAAATACTATCCAAGGGAAATTATCATACTTGAATGTTGAGCTAATGTAGTTGTCATAATATATAGAAATCAACAATTGTGCTTGCTTTAGTTTGAAATGATCGCGTTCAGTCTGTTATTTAGAAAACTCTCCCACCACCTCACCCATCCTGGCAGTTCGACAATGCTTTCCCTTAGCATTTATGAGATTGGCTTCATGCGTTTTAATTTTTGACACCATTATACAGCTCTGACTTTTACATAATTGCGGTTAAAGAGATGAATATCCCTATCAGTCTGTTCCAAACACATTACATCATTTCAGCACCGCACTGCTGCTGAGTTAAGTACAAGTTAGAATCTTGTCTTTATTGCTCTAGGTATTTTACATGGAGCTGGACTTTCTCAACTTCCCAAGCAGAGGTTTCACCCCACTGAGCAACAGACTGACCAGGCCCCAAACAGCCACGTCAAATATGTCTGGTAAGAGTATTCTGGCAGTCAGTCATTTTTATGATAGCATTATTCATTACATTGGTCTGGCTTTGTATCAAACTAACAGGTCATTTATCTTGGAAAGGTTTGTTTCTTACACAAAATGTTTTGGTTCTGGAATTTTAAATATATAAAAAAAATTAATGGTATCTGTTCAACATTTTATGTCCTGACAGGAAAATGCTCCAGTCTTTGGGCAGACCTGAAGTCTTTATGGCCTTGGATGTGGTAATCGTGAGCAATTCTGGCCAGGAATACCAAGGATGCCTCCTACTCACCTCTGAGGTACTGTTTGTGGTCAGTGTCAGCGAGGACACACAGCAGCAGGCGTTTCCAGTCACCGAGATCGAGTGCAGCCTGCATCCAAAGAAAGAGAATTTACTTCGCGTTGTGCTCAAACAACAAAGGGTTTCGTATGACAGTGAGGTATGGTGCACCCGAATTGGAACTTTCCTGGGAGAGGGGCAGTCTTGGGTTTGATCATTGCAGATTATTTATCCTGGGAGGAATATTCCCATCTTGCAAATCTTATTATCTCATTAGTTCACATTAATACAAATCACCCTCTTAGTTAAAACTCGTAACCCTGGAGTCAGACGTCACAAAATATGACCTTGTCTATTCCGTGCTGAGATGTTCCAAGAGTAGGTATCTTGAATTGACAAGTCCAACCTGCAATGATTGACGTCCAACATGCATTCATTGACAAATCCAACAGGTATTGTCTACACCAAATGGGTTTAATGTTGTGGTAAAAATTAAAATAAATGTAGATGTTGGAAAATCTGAAATAAAAACAAATTGCCAGAAATATTCAGCAGATCAGGCAGCATCTTTGGAAGGAGAAGCAGAACTAGCATTTCAGGTCAAAGACTCTTTGTTGAGGTGTTGATGGTCATCCATAATGTGGGTTTACTTGGAGATTTGATACAACTGTAGGGTTTGTTTGACCATTTAAGAATACAGTTAAGAATCATCCACATTGATGTAACTCAGCTGTCACATACAAGTCCAACTGGATAGATTTGCCTTCCCAGATGTCCCAGTAGCCATGTGGGAATTGAATTCTTATCCTTGAATCATTAGTCCAGGCCATTGGTTGGCTAGTCCAGTAATCTAGCCTCTGTGTCACCATTTCCTTTTATGAGTAATACAGTAAATCTATTGAGTCCTGTATTGAAATTAAAATGGGTTAAAATTATAATCATTTATGTACCTTGCCCAATATTGAGCAATTGTGCTGTTAACATTGCTTTCAATTAGCTGGTTCCACCAATTATCACATGTGATTGAACGTTGTTCATGACGACAGCATAAATCTCTGGCTTTAGTCACAGAGGAGAGAAGATAGTATCAACTTGGAGAGGCTGATCCTTGCTGAGGATTCAAGGATAATCACTACCATTTCCAGTGGGGAATTCAGAAAATCCTTTACCCAGAAACTGGGTAGATTGAGGAGCCCACTACCATAAGCATAGGTTGCTTCCATACTTAGAAGGAGAAATTAAATGTACACATGAGTGAGCAAGGAACAGAAGGTTGTACTGAAAGGGTTAAATGCAGAGTCATACATACGTACAATTGTACACCATAAAAACAGGCCTTCGGGCGAACATCCATGCTGACTCATGTGCCTTCTGAGCTAGTCCCATTTGCTCGCATTTGGCACATATCCCTCTAAACCTTTCCCATACATGTACCTGTCCAAATGTCTTTTAAGCATTGTAATTGTACCCGCCTCTACCACTTCCTCTAGTGGCTCGTTCCATATCCCCACCATCCTTGTGTAAAATACTTTCCCCTTTTAAATGTTTCCCCTCTCACTTTCTGTCCAGGAGGAGTCAACAGTGAAGTCCCATTTCCAGCATTAGTACTGGAGAAAGCTGTTCCTGAAACGTTGAGTGTGGGTCTTCAGGCTCCTGTACCTCCTCCCCGATGATAGTAACATGAAGAGGGCATGTCCTGGGTGGTGAGGGTCCTTAGTGATGGATGCCATCTTCTTGAGGCCCCGCCTCTTGAAGATGTCCTCGATAGCGGGTAGGGTTGTGCCCATGATGGAGCTGGCTGAGCCTCCATACCAGGCTGTGATGCAACCAGTCAGAATGCCCTCCACTGTACATCTGTAGAAATTTGTAAGAGTCTTTGGTGACATACCAAATCTCCTCAAATTCCAAAGGAAGTAGAGCCGCTGGTGTGCCTTCTGAAGTGATGATCAGAGACGTGCGGACAATTGAAGAGCCTTTGGCTCAGGAGCTGTCAGAAGGCCAATAGGGACTATACAGGGCCTGGCCTCAAGATCTGCCGCCAACAGTCTAGAGGCCACTTGCAGAGCACTCCGCTCTGAATGGACAGTGTAGATCGGTATCATTGTCTTCTGACTCTAAAACTGTAATCACTTCTTCAACCCTGCCACTCTCTGCACTTTCAGCTTAGGATACAGGGTGTTCCCCTTTGGAATATTACTAGGCATCTCCATGTATTCCTGAGTATAAATGCTGGTAACACATCAAGTCAGTGTTTCAAAAGTGAAGACAAGTCCTCAACAAGAGGAAGGACACTCCATTGTTTACTCACCCCTGTCCCCGCCCACATGTGGATCTGCTGAAACCAATTGGTCTTCGGTACCTTGCCCAGCTGTTCAAACCTGTAACTTGGTGGGTAATCACCCTCACTTCAGAGTCCAAAAGATCTGAAAGACCCACGTCAGAAACTTGAGGGCCAAATCCAAACAGCTGCAGCAGCAATATCCCAAGGGCATCAGGACCAGAGAAAGTAACTGCGACCTCTGAATTTGCAGAGATGTATTTGAGATGCAGGACATCTTGAGTACAATTTGGACACTTGATTCTGGCTAATGGTGTGAAATGGGCAGTATTGGTTTTGTTTGCATTTCCATTGGAGCAATGTATGACAGGTGACTGAGCTGAGGTGACACAGTAACACAGCTAGTAGAGCTGCTTCTTCATAGCTCCAGAGACCCAGGTTCAATCCTGACCTCCACTGCTGACTGTGTGGACTTCATCTGTTCTCCTTATGACCCCATTGGCTTTCTCCTGGTGCTACAGTTTCCTACCACATCCCAAAGATGTGCAAGTTGGGAGGTTAATTGGTCACTGTAGATTGCCCCTAGTGTGTAGGTGAGTGGTAGAATCTGGGGCGAGTTGATGGGAATGTGGGGAGATTAAAATGGGACTAGTAGTCAAAGTCAAAGTCCAGTTTATTGTCATATTCACAAGTACATGTGTGCACAGGTGCAATGAAAAATTTACTTGCAGCAGCATCACAGGCACATGAGACTATTTTAAGATATCTTTATTAGTCACATGTACATCGAAACACACAGTGAAATTCATCTTTTGCGTAGTGTTCTGGGGGCAGCCTGCAAGTGTCGCCACGCTTCCGGCGCCAACATAGCATGCCCACAACTTCCTAACCCATACGTCTTTGGAATGCGGGAGGAAACCAGAGCACCTGGAGGAAACCCACACAGACACGGGGAGAACGTGCAAACTCCTTACAGACAGCATCCGGAATTGAACCTGGGTTGCTGGCGCTGTAATAATGTTATGCTAACCGCTACACTACCGTGTCACAACTTTCACAAGAAAAACATAAATTAACAACATAAAAATTATACAAAATTAAGCAAGAAAGAACACAATTAGAACAAAGTTCATTGCAGTGCAAAAGTGGTCATAGTGTTTCTATACTGAGGTAGTGATTAGGGTTGTGCAGGTTGGTTCAAGAACCGAATGGTTGAAGGGAAGTAGCTGTTCTTGAACCTGGTGGTGTGTGACTTTTCAGGCTTCTGGCTGGGTATAAATGGGTGCTTGATGGTCAGCAGGGATTCCGTGGGCCGAAGAACCTGTTTCCATGCTGTGTTCCTCTACCCACTGATCTTGCTTTACTGGCCCATTAATTCCAACAAGTTTCATTTTCTCTTGATTAGGGAGATGGCATCCGAGAAAGGCTCTCTGAGCAGCAGTACGAGCGACTGGTCGACTATGTCACAAGGACGTCGCATTTCATCATTCCCAGCAGCGCAGCCATGCAGCAGGCTACCCAAGTGGTTGTGGCTGATCCTCCAGCTGTCAGGACCAAAACGTACCAATACCTGGTCGACCAGCACTATGGAAATGTGTTTGTGAGCAAGTTTTCTATGGTGAAAAACAAGGCACTGCAAAAGGGATTTCACTAGCCCCACATAAGTGGCAAAGTTGAAGATAATTATTTTTTAAGCAATGCAAAATGCTGACCTATTTGTGATTAAAAGCTCTTGGCCAACTTCAGTTAAGTGCACTGCAACCTATTCCTAAGAATCTTTAATTAAATAAATGTGATCTGGGTCAGTTCATTTATGTAATTTAGTTAATTTGCCTATGTTAATAATGGGTCTAATTAATCAACTGTGTAACTACTGTGTTTAATGCAAAGGGTGTGGCCACTAATGCTCATAGACCTTTTGATATCCAGGAACAGTGAGGTAATTCTGTCAGCGATAAGATTTTATTATTCTCTAATGCTCATTTCAGCAAAAGAATTCATAATATAACTGAGAGTATTTAAGGTAAATAAATTTTAAAGTCAGAATTGAATTGCACGGTTGCATTTTATTTGAATGATTGGAGGAGAAAATCAGCTGATACCCTGGCAGGTGAAAGGAGACGGAACAAAGTCTGTGGTTGCCGGCAGTGGTGTGGGAGAGGTGCTTGATGCTCAAGCTGCAAACCTTCCTGTAGAGGCTGCCGGATCCCTCGCCAGAGCACTCGTAGCTTCCTGGCTCCCTAATCAAGGGAAATTTGAAAAACATTGGCATTGATTGTCCAATGAAGAAGGATCATTTCACACTGACCCTCAGTGGTCCTTATCCCTTTACATGGAATACAGAAACGCTTCCTGCTCTTTAGAACGTGGAACATAGAACATTAACAGGCCCTTCAGCCCACGATGTCTGCCGACCATGATGTCAAATTAAACTAAATCTCTTCTGCCTGCACATGATCCACATCCCTCCATTCCCTGCATGTTCATGTGCCTGTCTAAAAGCCTCTTAAACGCCTCTATCGTATCTTCTTCCACCACCACCCCCAGCAGCGCATTCCAGGCACCTACCACACTCTGTGTAAAAAAAAACTCACCCGACACATCGCCTTTAAACTTACCCCCTCACCTTAAAGTTATGCCCTGCAGTATTTGACATTTCTACCCTGGGAAAAAGACTCTACCTACCCTATCTATGCCTCTCATAATTTTAGAAACTTCTATCAGGTCTCCCCTCAGCCTCTGAAGCTTCAGAGAAAATAACCCAAGTTTATAAGAGAAGATATCTTTATTAGTCACATGTACATCAAAACACACAGTGAACTGCATCTTTTTGCATAGTGTTCTGGGGGCAGCCCGCAAGTGTCGCCATGCTTCCAGCGCCAACATAGCATGCCCACAACTTCCTAACCCGTACGTCTTTGGAATGTGGGAGGAAACTGGAGCATCCGGAGGAAACCCACGCAGGCACGGTGAGAACGTACAAGCTCCTTACAGACAGCGGCCGGAATTGAACCCGGGTCGCTGGTGCTATAAAGCATTACACTAACCTCTATTCAGCCTCCCCTTACAGCTGATACTCTCTAATCCAGACAACATCCTGGCAAATGTCTAATGCAATCTTTGCAAAGCTTCCACATCCTCCCTGTAATGGGGCCACCAGAAGATCCCTTTCCTGGCCAATGTGTCCTACCCTTTGGCTGTTTCCTTCCATTCTTTTTTCCTTTAACCATTGAGCCCGTTTCTCTTTAAATGTGGGCCTCGGCTAGATCTCTCTGTGGGTACCCCACCAACCTTGACCCATCTTCTCTGGACTGAGCAGTTGTAGCCCAGGCTCTTCCTGTTGTCCATGGGGACACAGAGTTCTGTACTTGACCTTGTCACTGTATTGGAGCTTTGGCCTCTGTATTGCTGTTAGTCCTAGGGTTGGTCATAGTATGACATATTAACAGCCTTAATAGTTTGACATGTGATTAACAAATTTCAGAAAAGATATCTTGCGATTTAATATGTTGAGTTTCATTTGATGTGAAACAAAGTTTGTGAGAATTTGATAGGAGGAAGTCATGCACTGGATGGGCTTCAACATCTTCGTTCAGATGTGGAAACTGATGGCAGGTGTACTCTGCCCCCATCCTTTTTCCAGCCTCCTATCATCTGACCACCACACAGATTTAAAGTGGTTGGCAAAAGAACGCAAGGAGACGTGAGGAAAATCTTTTGCAAGCAACAAGTCAAGACTGTGCTGCCTAAAAGGTTGGTGGAAACAGATTCATTTTGAGAATAGAATTGGATAAACACTTGATTGAAAAAAAAATGCAGGACCAAAAGAAAAATGACAGAGAATGTAACTGGATTGATTTCACAAAATCCAGCACGGGTTCAATGGGCCAAGAGTCCCCTTTCACTGTTGTAGTGATCCTGTGAGTCCCACTCACGCAACCCACGCCAGAGAAGTAACTGGAATCTCGGAAGAATTGGCATTGGGTCAGTTGTGCAGTGACGACATGGTGAGGCATCCCACCCTCTTTATAATGCACAGTATTTTGGCCAACATACATGTCCACATGGCACAGATCATAGAGTCACAGAGCATAGAAACAGGCCCTTCAGCCCAACTGGTCCATGCTGACCAAGATTCCCATCTAAGCTAGTCCCATTTGCCTGAGCTTGGCCCATATCCCTCTAAACCTTTCCTATCCACGTACCTGTCCAAATACCTCAACCACCTCCCCTGGCAGCTCATTCCATATACTGAACACTCTGGGTGAAGAAGTTGACCTCAGGTTTCTATTAAATCTCTCCCCTCTCACCTTAAACCTATGCCCTCTGGTTCTTGATTCCCCAACCCTGGGAAAAAGACTGTGCGCATTCACCCTATTTATGCCCCTCATGATTTTATACACCTCGATATGATCACAACTCATTCTCCTACGCTTCAGTGGAAAAAATCCCAATCTGTTCAACCTCTCTCCATAACTCAGTCCCTCGAGTTCTGGTAACATCCTCGTAAATATCCTCTGCACTCTTTCCAGTTCAATGACATCTTTCCCACAGCAGGGTGACTAAAACTAAACACAATATTCCAAATACGGCCTCACCAATGTCTTGTTGCAACACAACCTCCCATCTTCTATACTCAATGCCCTGACTGATGAAGGCCAGCTTGCCAAAAGCCTTCTTCATGAATGTACATTCCCCATGCCAATTACATGCCATATAAGTAACCCTGCAGAGATATATTTGGAGGAAATTCTAGATCTACCAGGCAATTGAAGACACTGCCAGCAATAATGGAACAAAGTGGGGACTGAATCGGCAACCAGAACTGGTGGAGCAAAAAGATTTTGTAGGGTTGGAAGAGATCAAGAAAGTCAGGAGGAATGGAAAGTCTGGGGAAAAGCCATGGAGGGCTTTAAATACTAGAATGTGAATTTTAATATCTAATTGTAGGAACAGGAGCAAAGAAATGAAACAATATATAAAACCAATAATAAAGAACCTGGAAAATGACTAAATGGGACTCAGCACCTACACCTTTGAGAGGCTTCGTTTCCAGTTCATTAGTTGGAGGAAAGTGTCCATACGTTACTCCACCACATTTTGTGTGTGATTTTGTATATGAGTGGATTTGAACACAGAATATTACAGCACAGTACGGCCCATGATGTTGTGCCGAACTTTTAACCTACTCTAAGATCAATCTAACCCTACCATCCCACAAACCCCTCCATTTTTCTATGATCCATGTGCCTATCTAGGAGTCTCTTAAATGTCACTAATGTGTCTGCCTCTACCAGCACTCCTAGCAGCACGTTCCACACACCCACCATGCTCTGTAAAAAAAACTTACCTCTGATATCCCCCCTGTACTTTCCTCCAATCACCTTAAAATTATGCCCCTTCGTGTTATCCATATCCACCCTGAGAAAAAGTCCCTGGCCGTCCACTTTATCTATGCCTATCATCTTGAACATCTCTAGCAGGTCACCTCTCATCCTCCTTTGCTCCAAAGTGAAAAGCCCTAGCTCGCTCAACCTATCGTCATAAGACATGCTCTCTAATCCAGGTAGCATCCTGGTAAATCTTCCCTGCGCCCTTTCTAAAGCTTCCACATCCTTCCTATAGTAAGGCGACCAGAACTGAACACAATATTCTAAGTGTGGTTCAGCCAGGTTTTTATAAAGCTGCAACATTACCTCGCGGCTCTTGAACTCAATCCCCCGACTAATGAAGGCCAACACACCATATGCCTTCTTAACAACCCTATCAACTTGCGCAACAACTTTGAGGGATCTATGGACATAGACCCCAAGATCCCTCTGTTCCTCCACACTGCTAAGAATCCTGCCATTAACCCTGTATTCTGCCTTCAAATTCAACCTTCCAACGTGAATCATTGCACATTTTTCTGGGTTGAACTCTGTCTGCCACTTCTCAGCCTAGTTTTGCATCCTATCAATGTCCCGTTGTAACCCTTGAAAACCTTCTACACTATCCACAACACCACTAACCTTAGTGTCATCTGTAAACTTACTAACCCACCCTTCCACTTCCTCATCCCAGTCATTTATAAAAGTCACAAAGAGCAAGGGTCCCAGAACAGATCCCTGCGGAACATCACTGGTCGCCAACCTCCAGGCAGAATACGCTCCATCTGCAACCACCCTCTGTCTTCTATGGGCAAGCCAATTCTGAATCCACTGATCTATAATTCCCAGGGTTATCCCTACTCCCTTTCTTGAACAAAGGAATAACATTTGCCACCCTCCAATCATCTGGTACTACTCCTGCGGCCAGAGAGAACACAAAGATCATCGCCAAGGGCTCAGAAATCTCCTCTCACTTTCTGTAGTATCCTGGGATATATCCCATCCGGCCCCAGGGACTTATCTATCCTAATGTTTTTCCAAAGTTCCAGCACATCCTCCTTAACATCAACATGTTCCAGCTTATCAGCTGTTTTACGCTGTTCTCACAAACGTCAAGGTCTCTCTCACAGATGAATACTGAATCAAAGTATTCATTAAGGACCTCCCCTACTTCCTCCAACTCCAGGCACATGTTTCCTCCTCTATCCCTAATCGGTCCTACCTTCACTCTAGTCATCCTCCTGTTCTTCACATATGAGTAGAACACGAAGTTTTCCTTAATCCTACTTGCAAAGGCCTTCTCATGCCCCCTTCTAGCTCTTCTAAAGCCATTCTCAAGTTCCTTCATGGCTACCTTGTAACTCTCTAGAGCCCTGTCTGATCCTTGCTTCCTAAACCGTAAGTAAGCATCTTTCTTCCTCTTTGCCTTCACCCTTCCATCCTTTTCCTGCCTCAATGGGACAAACCTATCCAGAACCCCCTGCAAGTGATCTCTAAACAACCTCCACATTTCCATTGTGCATTTCCCAGAGGACATCTGCTCCCAATTTACACTCCCAAGTTCCTGCCTAATAGCATCATAATTCCCCCTCCCCCAATGAGATACCTTCCCATACCGTCTGCTCCTATCCCTCTGCAAGGCAAGGGTAAAGGTCAGGGAGTTGTGGTCACTGTCTCCAAAATGCTCACCCACCGAGAGATCAGACACCTGACCAGGTTCATTGCCTAGTACCAGATCCAGAATGGCCTCTCCTCTAGTCGGCCTGTCTACATATTGTGTCAGGAATCCTTAATGGACACACCTAACAAATTCCGCCCCATCCTAACCTTTTGTACTAAGGAGGTGCCAATCAATATTAGGGAAGTTGAAATCACCCATGACAACAACCCTGTTATTTTTGCACCTTTCCAAAATCTGCCTCGCGATCTATTTCTCACTATTCTCTGCTGCTATTGGGGGGGTCTGTAGAATACTCTCAATAGAATGATTTATCCCTTCCTGTTTCTGACCTCCACCCACACTGACTCAGTAGATGATCCCTCCAGGACGTCTTCCCTTTCTGCAGCTGTGATACTGTCCCTGATTAGCAAAGCCACTCCCCCACCTCTTCTACCTCCCTCCCTGTCCCTTTTGAAACATCTAAACCCCAGAACAACCAGCAGCCATTCCTGCCCTTGTGACAGCCAAGTCTCTGTAATGGCCACAACATCGTAGTTCCACGTACTTACCCATGCTCTAAGTTCATCACCCTTGTTCCTGATACTTCTTGCATTAAAGTAGACACACTTCAACCCATCCAACTGACTGCAATTTTGCCCAATCAACTGCCTATCCTTCCCCACAGTCTCTCTACACACTGCATCATCCTGTACACCAACTGCCCCATCCTCTGACCTATCACTCAGGTTCCCATCCCCCTGCAAAACTAATTTAAACCCTCCACAACAGTTCTGGCAAACCTGCCCACAAGGATATTAGTCCCTCTCCAGTTCAGGTGTAACCCATCCTTTTTGTATAGGTCATACCTTCCCCAGAGGAGATCCCAATGATTCACAAATCTGAAACCCTGCCCTCTGCACCAATTTCTCAGCCACACACTCATCTGCCAAATCAGCCTATTCTTACCCTCACTGGCACGTGATACAGGCAGCAATCCACAGATTACTACCCTTGAGGTCCTGCTTTTCAGCTTCCTACCTAGTTCCCCAAATTCACTTTTCAGGACCTCATCTTTTTTCAAACCTACATCATTGGTACCAATGTGTACCACAACCTCTGTCTGCTCACCTTCCCCCTTTAGAATGCTGTGGACCCAATCTGAGATGTCCCTGACCCTGGCACCTGGGAGGCAACATACCATCCGGGAGTCTCTTTCACGTCCACAGAATCTCCTGTCTGCTCCCCTAACTATAGAGTCACCTATCACTATTGTTTTCCCTTCCTTTCTGAGCCACAGAGCCAGACTCAGTGCCAGTGACCTGACTGCTACGACTTTCCCTGGTAGGTCGTCCCACCCAACAGTATCCAAAGTGGTATACCTGTTATTGAGGGGAACGGCCACAGGAGTACTCTGCACAAACTGCCTATTCCCTTCCCCTCTCCTGACAGTCACCCAGCTACCTGCCTCCTGCAACTTAGGTGTGGCTACCTCCCTGTAGCTTTTATCTATCACCTTCTCATTCTCCCGTATGAGCCGAAGGTCATCCAGCTGCAGCTCCTTACAGACCGTGTTAGGGAACTGGAGCTGCAGCTGGATGACCCTCATACAGATGTAGCTATCAGGGAGACTGGAGGTCTCCCAGAATTCCCACATCTGGCAGGAAGAACACATCAGTGACCCTGGATTGTTGTCACTACTTGAGCTAGGCACTAATACACAAAGGAAGAAAGAAAGACACTTACCAGAAACTTACCGTAGTCTCTTCTCGCCAAAGCCATTTGAGCCAAAGCCTCAGTTGCCCACTCTAACATTGGTCCACCTGTCCGAGAGTCTCGCTTCTCACTTCAAATCACATCCCTCGCTACCTGGAAAAGAACTGGGTCCCAACATTCACCTCTTTATATGGCTCCCACTTCTCGCACCGAGAGTCCCGCTTCCCACTCCGTCACGGCCCTCACTACCCGGAAAAGGTATTTGGAGAGGCATTGATTATTTTAAAGCAATTTTAAAAGATACTGGATGAGCAAGACGTTCAGGAATAAAGGGTGGAAGCTGGCTTAAGTCTTTGCATCATTAACTATTGCCATCTTCCAAAGTTTATTTAATGACCTCATGGGTTGGGGAGAAGTTAGCCAGGTACTTCCTGAAACTGACCAGGGAATGTTTGTTCCCTTTGATGTTTTTGACTTGCAGAATTAAAGAGCCACAAACCACTTAAGTAAGCCTGGAGCAGCTCTTTGGTACAATAACCAAATTATTCCCACATCCCTCCCTTTTCCCATCACACTGCAATATTTCCCTTTCCTTTAAATATCAAATTCTCCCTTGAAAATTAATCTTGAATCTCATTTCACAACACCAGACATGCATTTAAGGTGAGAGGGGAAAAGTTTAAAGGAGGTGTGTGGAGCAAGTTTTTTACACAGAGAGTGGTGTGTGCTGGGAACAGGCTGCTGGGGGAGTGGTGGAAGCAGATTGAATAGTGGCATTTAAGAGGCTGTCAGATAGACACATGAATATGCTGGGAAGGGAGGGATATGGATCATGTACAGGCAGAAGAGATTTAGTTTAACTCAGCATCATGTCCTGCTCAGACATGGTGGGCCGAAGGGGTTGCTCATGTTGTCTGCGTGGGTTTCCTCCGGGTGCTCCGGTCTCCTCCCACATTCCAAAGACGTACGGGTTAGGAAGTTGTGGGCATGCTATGTTGGCGCCGGAAGCGTGGCGACACTTCTGGGCTGCTCCCCCAGAACACTCTACGCAAAAGATGCATTTCACTGTGTGTTTCGATGTACATGTGACTAATAAAGATATCTTAACTGACTGGACAGACATCCAGTGACTTGGACCACTAATTTGGAAGCATCATTTCAAATCCCACCATGGCAGCTCGAATACTTAAATGCATCTGGAATAGAGAGCTGGTATCAGTAATGGTGACCATGAAACAACTGGATTGTGTTATTTGGTTCCACTGGTGCCCTTGGGGAAGGAAATTTGTGTCCTACTTGTGCCTCCAAAGCCAACAGAATGGTGACCTACTTGCCTCCTTGGTTCGTGAGCACTTAGGGATGGACAATAAATGCAAGCATTGTTTATGAAGTCCACATCTCATGAATCAATAAGAGAAAGTAGCAACTCGCAGAGTGAAAGGAAACATTTCCCTTTTGTTCCCTTTGGTTCTGACATCCATACCCTTGCCTCGTCCATCCCCAATTATGCAAACAGCTTCTCTTTTATCTTCAGAACCTTTCATGATTTTACTGTTTCTTTGACATGTCCCCTTAACCTTCTGTTCTGTAAAGTGAGCAGTTCCTGCATCTCATAAATCACCTGTCTGCACTTTCCAAGGCTTTGACGCCTTCCTATAGCGTGTTACGGGTGACCCCCATGTTATAGCGAGGGTTGCATTCCCAGAAAAACACCCGTATCATGATTTTCCGTAATGAAAAAACCACATCATCTGCACCTATGTCAAGAAATGCGTGCCAAAAATAAAATAAAAATTGACACACAAATTCCATAAGAGCAATATTTTATTCCGTATCTTAGATTATTTGGTTGTGCATTGTGAATTCCACAAGGGCAGATTTCCATTACCCGATCTGCTGTAAACCAGGGGTCCCCTGTACAGAGAAAGAAGCACAACCATCCAGTTGAGGTTTGCAAAGTTCTGGCATAACTTCCTCGCTTTTGAACTGGATATCCAACATTCCCAGTGGTTGTTACAAGTGCCTCAGCACCAGATGGTTCACAAGACCCCGAGCCCTCATGGTTTGGTTGAACATAAGGTAAGATATCTTTATTAGTCACATGTACATCAAAACACACAGTGAAATACATCTTTTGCGTAGAGTGTTCTGGGAGCAGCCCACAAGTGTCGCCACGCTTCCGGTGCCAACATATCATGCCCACAACTTCCTAACCTGTACGTCTTTGGAATGTGGGAGGAAACCAGAGCACCCAGAGGAAACCCACGCAGACACGGGGAGAACGTACAAACTCCTTACAGACAGCGGCTGGAATTGAACCCGAGTTGCTGGCACTGCAATAGCTTTACGCTAACAGCTACTTCTCGAATGTTGTTGAATCTGCACTCATCGAGACAGGTGGAGGGTATTCTATTGTGCTCCTTGACATCTTGTTGATGGTGTCTTTAGGGTGTCAGGAGATGAGTCAGTCACTGTACCATAGCCAGTTTCTGACCTGCTCCTATAACCAGCATATTGGTATTGGTTTATTATCGTCATATTGCTACCGATATACATCACTAGGGCCAGGAGACATTTCCAACCCATTTCAGCCGTGCACTGTAGGCGACAGGCCTTACAGCAAACAATACTCTATACTCACTTTTTTAAATATATAATTCTGTGGTGTTGGGTGTTGTTGGCCATTATTACCCATCCCTTGAGAAAGTGGTGATGAGCTGCTGCCGTGAATGGCTTCAGTCCCTCTGGTAAAAGTGTTCCCACAGTGGTGTTGTGAAGGGAGCTCCAGGAATTAGACCCAGCAAACATCCCCAGTTCTGACCTTTTGATGGAAGGAAGATCATCAATGAAGTTGCTGAAGATGATTTGGCCGAGGAACTCTAGCTGCATCTTGGAGTTGGGGTACTTGACCTTCAACAACCACAACTATCTTCATTAAGCCAGATTCTCACCATTGGAAGTTTACACCTTGATTCTCAATAACTTAATTTTTTTCTGAACAATGCCACATTGGATTAAACATGCTTTGATGTCTCCTGTTGAACAGTGCAATACAGCACACAGTCAAAACAGTCTACTCAAAAAGGTGCTCAATATACTAAGGCAAATAGAATAAATAAATGAACCTGTAGCACCTCTTTCCCAGTGAAAACATCAAATTGTTATCGCATGGTTACACAATACAAACCTTACAGTGGTGCAGCTAGTAGACCCACTGCCTCACAGTGCCAGAGACCCGGGGTCAATCCTGACCTCGGATACTCTCTGTGTGGAGTTTACACGTTCTTCCTGTGACCACGTGGGTTTCCACTGGGTGCTTTTGTTTCCGCTCACATCCCAAAGACGTGTGGGTTGGTGGGTTAATCGACCACTGTAAGTTGCCCCCAACGTGGAGGTGAGTGGTAGAATCGGGGGGGGGGGGGAGGGTGAAGTTGATGCAAGTGTGGGGAAAATAAAAAAATGGGATTAATGTAGGATTAGGGTAAAAGGGTGATTGGTGGTTAGCACAGACCTAGTGGGCCAAAGGGCTTGTTTCTATGCTGTACCTCTCTCTGACTTATGAATATAATCAGTCCCAGTCACTCACAGCAGTGTACGTCTGACAGAGGAAGTACTCAATCATCTTCTTTCTGGCCTAGATTAAGACAGTCACTTTATGCATTGATTTTGGCACAAAGGTTCAAAAGAGACCACCTCTGACCTGTAAACCATGGATTCTATGAGTAATGTGTCCCATGCTTTGATAGATATGTAGCAAGATATCATTGGCTATTACAAAGACTTTCTGCCACATTAAAGAATTTTTAAGTCAATGTTTTTGTGCACTATGCAACTAAACTTTATCTGAAATCCAATTTCTAATCATGTTGGCTTAATCTGGGTCTGTCATGCAAGTGCACAAAGTTCCCAGAGATACCCAGTGTTGTCAGAGAATGTGTGTTGCTTGCTATAATATCACTTACACAAAATTCGCTTGCCTGAACTGGTGAGTGTTGAAGTCTTGTTCACTACTGGTGACAGGGACTAACCTTGCCTCGTCCATTGTCATGAAGTCCTTCATTAAGTATCTTCCTTGGTATTAGCTAATACCAATACCACCACGCACTGACATTGGTATAATTGCTCCACGCGTGTTTGGTTGTCTCCCACGGCCACCCCAAACACAACACCCTCATCCATTTACAAGCCCTGGAACTGATATCCCATTGTGGATCCATCAGCTCTCATCCCTCTTCCTAACACCCCACTCAACTTCAGAACATGGAACAGAGAACATTACAGCACAGTACAGGCCCTTCGGCCCACGATGTTGCGCTGACACTTTATCCTGCTCTCATATCTATCTGACCCTTTCCTCCCACATAGCCCTCCATTTTTCTCTCATTCATGTGGCTATCAAAGATTCTCTTAAACGTCCCTAATGTACCTGCCCTCTGCCGGCAGTGTGTTCCATGTAGCCACCTGATATCCCCCTTATACCTTCCTCCAAACACCTTAAAATTATGCCCCCTCATGTTAGCCATTTTCGCCCTGGGCAAAAGTCTCTGACTGTCCACTCGATCTATGCCTCTTATCATCTTGTACACCTCTGTCAAGTCACCTCTCATCCTTCTTCTCTCCAAGGACAAAAGCCCTAGCTCACTCAACCTTACCTCTCTGCTCTTGAACTCAATACCCCGACTAATGAAGGCCACAAACCATACGCCTTCTTAACAACCCTACCAACCTGCGCAGCAACCTTGAGGGATCTGTGGACGTGGACCCCAAGATCCTTCTGTTCCTCCATACTTCTAAGAGTCCTGCCATTAACCTTGTATTCTGCCTTCAAATTTGACTTTCCAAGGTGAATCACTTCACACTTTTCCGGCTTGAACTCCATCTGCCACTTCTCAGCCCAGGCCTGCATCCTATCAATGTCCTGTTGTAACCTACAGCAACCTTCTACACTATCCACAACACCACCAACCTTTGTATCATCAGCCAACTTACTAACCCACCCTTCCACATCCTCATCCAAGTCATTTATAAAAATCACAAAGAGCAGGCAGTTCCCCCCCCCCCCAGCTTCTACCTCCACCAACTGGTCCTCCTCCTCCTCATTGCCCCAGTCCTTCCTCTGCCCTCCCACCCAAAATAAAACATAGCCAGTCACCAATCTGACACCCAGATACAACACAGGCGAAGGACCCCTACACCTTTCAGCTCATCGCCCGGCTCAGAAGAAGTTCTGGTCCATTGAATGCAAGCAGCACCGCAGCGTTGAATGTCAGCCACACAAAGGAAAAAAGCCTCCAGTAAGAATGGACGGGAAAAGCAGCCAAGTCATAAAAGTTAACAGATGCAGGGCAGTGCTGGGCAGATGAAACAATGCAGATGTTCACAACAGGATATATAAATCTAGGTTGTACACACACACACACACACACACACACACACACACACACACACACACACACACACACACACACACACACACACACACACACACACACACACACACACACACACACACACACACACACACACACACACACACACACACACACCTGCCTTCATAGCAAGATGCAAAACCCATTTCAGTTTTGTCTTAAGGCCAGATTGAAACCGGAAAGATTCAGTCCTGCAAATCTGATGGGCATACTTAGTGGTTGAGGCATTTTGTCTTTCTTTCAGTTGCCATATCATTGACGGCTGCCTGACATCACTGTGACTGAGGTGTGGCTTCAATCCAGTCATGCTTGAGGTCTGCTGTACTTTGAAACTGTCAGGCCTCTTAAAGTACCTCCTTGAAGCATATGTTCCCAACATCTGGTTTCAATTTCTTTTCTTAAATAATCTGTGTCTAAATAACAATATTTGTACAACATCTACCAAGGTTCATTTCATATTGTTTCCTAATATGCTGGAGGTGAAGTCAGATAGTTTGTTATAAAAACTGAAAAAGTGTCAGAAGTTTGGCAGCAGAGCTTCACATGGTCTCTCTCGATGTATAATCCTGGATAAGTACAGATGCATTTTCTGGTCTGTCAACAATTTTCTAATGTTGCTTCCAAGGTTGACAATTATGTCTGAGACTGGAAAATGCTCCATTATTTTTTCACCGTACTACCAGATAATGACATCGACTTGTGACCAATTTCCTGTTTGAGATGCATTTTATCATGACTCCTTTTCCAAATTGTCAAAGCTTTTGCAGGTAGATATATTTGCTGCTGCTATTCACAAACTTGCATAGACTCAGGGAAGAATCAGGGGTAATGGAAGAGAAAGGCGTGCAATTTTTGTAGCTCTTTTTATGACCTCATGGATTCCAAAGGAATTTTACAATCACTGAAATACCTTTGAAGTGTAGTCACTGGTATAGTGCAGGAAATAGCGGTCATTTTGTCCACAGCAAGCTCCCGCAAACAGCAATGGCTGGATAAAAAGCTAGCATCAGTAACGATGACCGTGAAACAGATGGGTTGTTGTAAAAGTTCATCTGATTTGCTGAGGTCCTTCAATGAATCTTTACCTAGTGTGACAACAGCCCCGCCAATTTCATTTGCTCCTCACTGCCCTCTGCAATGGGCCAGCTAAGGTTTTCTAGAGAGGATCTATGGAGGTAAGAGGGCCATCCACCGATCGACAATTATCATCGTTTCTTTGTGTCATGTATCTGATATGTGAGCCACAGGACAACATTCAGGCCATCAACTCTGTGCTATCTCCTAGATGAGCGTTCTCATCAGTCCCATTTCCCCACAGTCCTGAAAGCTAATCTCTTTCAACTGTTCATCCAATTCCCTTTTGAAGAAGCTGTTTAATTTTATTTCCACTGCATAAAAATATTCTTACATCCCCCACCACCCCTACTCCCTTGACTTTGCTGTTTAATGTGCTGTTGTCCTTGAATTATTCGCTAAGCTGGGAACAGCTTCCCTCTCCCTGCCATATGGAAACCTGTCATGGTCCTGTATGCCTCTATCAAATCTCCTCTCAACCTTCTTGCTTCAAGGAGAACAAAGCCCGCAACTTGTCTAACCTTGTAGCTGGAATCTCAGTCTAGCATTGACATTGATTGAGAGGACATTGAGACAATCTTCCCCCAGACCTTGGCTGATTTCAAACTGGAACATATGCTGGGGCATCCTTGGATAATCTACAGCCTTCACACCATATTGCCCTCATCCTGAACAAGCAATTAACTATATTTTGTTGGACCCCATTTAGACGTAAATGTTCCATCTGGAAATTTACAAAAAAATGCTGGAGGAACTCAGCAGGTCAGGCAGCATCTATGGAGGGAAATAAACAGTCGACGTTTCGGACCAAGACCCTTCATCAGGACTGGAAAGGAAGAGGGCAGGATCCAGAATAAGAAGGTGGGGGGAGGAGGAGGAGCACACACAGGCAGGGGATAAGTGAGTTCAGGTGATGGGTGAGTCCAGGTGAGAGGGGGAAGCTAGGTAGGTGGGGGAGGGGGAGAAGATGTAATAAACTGAGAGATGATAGGTAGAAGAGGCCAAGGGCTGAGGAAGGAGGAATCTGGTAGGATGGGGCAGTGAACCATGGAATTTGAAATATGGAACCATGGGCAGGCACGGTAGTGTAGCGGTTAGTGTAACGCTATTACAGAGCCAGCGACCTGGGTTCAATTCCAGCCACTGTCTGTAAGGAGTTTGTACATTCTCCCTGTGACTGTGTGGGTTTCCTCCGGGTGCTCCGGTTTCCTCCCACATTCCAAAGACGTACGGGTTAGGAAGTTGTGGGCATGCTACGTTGGCGCCAGAAGCGTGGCGACACTTGCGGGCTGCCCCCACAACACTCTGTGCAAGGATGCATTTCACTGTGTTTCGATGTACATGTGACTAACAAAGATCTCTTGTCTTAAAGGATGGAGGAGGGGAGGAGAGGAGATGGGCAGGTGATCAAGGTGGGGGAAAGGAGCCACAGGAATAAGGGAAGACAAAGGATTTGGGGGGGGGGAAGAAAAAGAAAAAAGAAGGGATGGAGTTACTGGAAGTTTGAGAAATCAATGTTGAGGCCATCAGGTTGGAGACTCCCAGGGTGGAACATGAGGTGTTGTTCCTCCAACAGATTCCAGCATCTGCAGAATTTTTTGTGTCTCCATCTGGAAGTTGCAGCTCAAGAAGAGAATAATGGTCTTGAAAGCACAGGACCTTCCCATGTTGCGAACGCCTGACTCAAGTACAGCCTGTAAATACGAGCGAGCATTTGGGAGACCAGCAGGATGATCTACAGGTCATTCAGAGGTACAGATCCCTGCTGTAACCTGGGAATGACCTGCAGAAGGACACTGATCCACTTGAATGCTGGTTAGGTTAAATTATGGGGACAGGTGACAGGGACTTGTATTCTTTTGCATTGATAAGTTAAGGTCTAATCTGTTCGACGTGTTTAAGGTATATTGAAAAGGTAGGTAGAGAGAATTTCCTTTGGTGGAGGAGTCCAAAGCAAGGCACCAACAGAAAGTGGAGGGAACTCCCTCCCCAAATAGTTATGGATACTGGTGGGGTGAGAAGGATGGTCCATCAACTGAAAAAAACGAAGATTCATGTATAAAATAATGAATGATATAGACAGGGTGAATGTTAGATGAGAGAGCTTTATTGGTCTCCTTCGTCTCTTTATAAAGAGATGTTGCATAAGTTGGGACTTTTTTCCCTGGAGCGTAGAAGGCTGAGAGGTGACCTTATAGAGGCGTATAAAATCATAAGGGGCATAGAAAGGGTGCATGTGCACAGTCTTTTTCCCAGGGTTGGGGAATAAAGAATTAGAGGGCATAGGTTTAAGGTGAAAGGGACCTGAGGGGGCAACCTTTTCACCCAGAGGGTGGTCAGTATATGGAGTGAGCTGCCAGAGGAAGCGGTTGAGGCAGGTACATTAACAACATTTAAAAGGCACTTGGACAGGTACATGGATAGGAAAGGTTTAGAGAAATACAGGCCAAACACAGGCAAATGGGACTAGCTTAGATGGGAAACTTGGTCGACATGGACCAGTTGGGCTGAAGGGCCTGTTTTTGTGCTCATGACTCTAAGACTCTTGTGACTCTATAATGTTTTTTTGTTAGTCAATGGGATACAGAACCAAGCAGGGTCGGTGGATGAAGATTCAGATCTTCCATGATAAAACTAGAAGACAGGACACCTAGAGTGTGGTGAGGTCAGACCCAGAGTACTGTGCACAGTTTTGGTCCCCTTATTTAGGAAAGGATATACTGATATTAGAGGCAGTCCAAAAGTGATTCATTAAGTTGATTCCTGAGATGAGAAGGTTGTCATATCACGTGGCTAAAATTTATATTCTTTGGAGTTTAGAAGAATGAGGGGTGACTTTGTAGAAATGTATAAGACCCTTAGAGATCATGACAGGGTAGGTGACAGGATGTTCCCACCAGTGGGAGACTCGAACAAGGGGACATGGTTCCAAGGTTTGGAGGGCAGTCACATCAAACTGAGGCGTGTAGGAACTTCTTCTCACAGAGGGTGGTGAATCTCTGAAATTCCTGAGCTTGGAGGGTGGGAGCAGGTTGAATTACTACAGGTGTTTAAAGAAGAAGTAGATAAATCTTAGTGTAGTGGTTAGCGTAACGCTATTACAGCGCCAGTGGCCCGGGTTCAATTCCCGCTGCTGTCTGTAAGGAGTTTGTACGTTCTCCCCGTGACTGCGTGGGTTTCCTCCGGGTGCTCCAGTTTCCTCCCACATTCCAAAGATGTACGGGTTAGGAGCTATGGGCATGCTTTGTTGGCGCCGGAAGTTTGGCAACACTTGCGGGCTGTCCCCAGCACGTTCTCAGTAACATAAAAAGACGCATTTCACTGTGTGTTTCGATATACATGTGACTAATGAATAAATATCTTAAGACCTTGGAATTGATGGCTATGGGGAACTGGAACAGAGGAGAATGTGAGGCCTGGAGCAGATCGGCCATGACTATATTGAATGGCAGGGCAGGCTTAAGGAGCTGAATGGCCTCCTCCTGCCTCCATTTTCTTGGCTCCCAATAAGAGGGACAGAGGTTGAGAAGATCAAGGAAGAGTTGTGTAATGAGTCTGATGTTTTCAAAGACCAACAAATGGAAAATGGAAGGAGCTGTCAACCTGAATCAGATGGTGCTTCTCAACCTGTTGATTAATTTGGATCCGATGAGTAGCCCCATCCATTCCCACGTTCCAATTTTCCCGAAGTTCAGAAGACTACAAGGTAGATGGATGTGAATCCCCATTCACCCTTTAGACTCCAGTTGGAGATCTAAACTTTTCATTCTCTCAAATACAGTTTGAGGCATTTTCCATGAACATTTTATTGCCAAACAGGTTTACTTACTATTTTTGCTTTCGTCTGCAAAAAAAATGTGATCTTGTGATCTTGATAATATACTGGACTTTTCCTTAAGTAAATTTGTGTGAAATTAGCAAGGAATTCCAAAATGCCATTGATCCTAGAATGGTTCCCATAGATTGGAAGTTGGCGAACGTTGCCCTTCTGTATAAGAAGAAGGAGGGAGAAAGAATCCAAGGAAATATAGACCAGTAAGCTTGACATTAATTGTAGGGGAAATGCTGGAATCTATTATTAAGGAATTGGTAACAGGACTCTTGGAAAAAATAATAGGACTGGTCAGAGTCGGCATTGATTTATGAAAGGGATCTCATGTTTGACAAATCTGTTGGATAAGTTTGAGGTTTTAACTGGCAGAGTAGATAAGGGCGAATCAGTTCATGTGTATTCCAAATTTCAGAAGGTCTTTGATAATTTGCAACTCAAGATGTTATTAAACAAACTCAGAGCTTTGGGGAAATAAACTGGCATGGGTTGAATGACTGGTTAACAGGCACAAAGCAGGGAGTCGGAACAAACTGGTCATTTTCAGGCTGGAAGGCTGTGACCAATGAAACTCCAAGGGATCATTGCTGGAACCCCAGCTGTTCATAATCTATAGCGATGATTTACATGAGGGGATTATGTAATATAGTCATAGTGTTATACAGCACAGAAACAGGCCCTTCAACTCAACTCATCCATGCCGACCAAAATGCCTAGCTGAACTAGTCCCATTTGCCTGCATTTGGCCCATATCCCTCGAAACCTTTCCTATCTATGCACCTGTCCAAATGTCTATTAAATGTCGTAATTGTACCGGCCTCTACCACTTCCTCCGGCAGCTCGTTCCATATACTCACCACCCTGTGTGAAAATGTTACCCCTCAGGTCCCTTTTAAATCTTTCCCATCTCACTTTAAACCTGTTCCCCCTGGTTTCAGACTCCCCTACCCTGTGGAAAAGACAGAGATCATTCACCTTATCTATGCCCCTCATGATTTTATAAACCCCGAGAAGGTCACCCCTCAGCCTCCTAGCTCCAGGAAAAAGGCCCAGCTTATCCAGCTTCTCCTTACATCAAATCCTCCAGTCCCAGTAGCATCACAGTAGTGTAGCAGTTAGGGTAACGTTATTACAGTGCCAGTGACTCGGGTTCAATTCCGGCTTCTCTCTGTAAGGAGTTTGTACATTCTCCCCGTGTCTGCGTGGGTTTCCTCCGGGTGCTCCGGTTTCCTCCCACATTCCAAAGATGTACGGGTTAGAAAGTTGTGGACATGCTATGTTGGCGCCGGAAGCGTGGTGACACTTGTGGGCTGTCCCCAGAACATTCTACACAAAAGGTGCATTTCACTGTGTGTTTTGATGTATATGTGACTAATAAAGGTATCTTATCTTACCTCATCTCATCTCATCTCATCTCATCTCATCTCATCTCATCTCATCTCATCTCATCTCATCTCATCTCATCTCATCTCATCTCATCTCATCTCATCTCATCTCATCTCATCTCATCTCATCTCATCTCATCTCATCTCATCTCATCTCATCTCATCTCATCTCATCTCATCTCATCTCATCTCATCTCATCCTCATAAATCTTTTTTGTACCCTCTCCAGTTTAATGGCATCCTTCCTATAGTAGGGTGGACAGAATTGTATGTAGTACTCCAAACGTGGCCTTGCCAATGTCTTGTTCAGCTGTAACTTGAAGTTCAAACTCCTGTACTCAATATCCTGAGTGATGAAGGCAAGCGTGCCAAAGTGCCTTCTTCACCACCCGGTTTACCTGGGTCACCACTTTCAAGGAACTATGTACCTGTGCTCCTCGGCCTTTCAGTCCTAGTTAAGTGGTGATGCAAAGCTCTGTGGCAGTGTGAGGGAGATGCAGAGAGCCTCTGGGGGATGTGGATAGGCTAAGTGAACGGGCAAGGACATGGTAGATGGAATATAATGTGGAAAAATGAAGAAATCAATCTGGGTAGGATAAATAGGAAGTTGGAGTATTGATTTAATAGTCAGAGATTGAATGGTGTTGGCATTCAGAGGGAACCTGGGTGTCTTTGTACATGAATCACTGAAAGTTAATACATAGGTTCTGCAAGCAATTAAGATGGCAAGTGGTATGTTGGCCTTTATTGCAAGAGGATTTGAGACATCTTGTTCCAATTATATAGACCCATGATGAGACCACATCTGGAATATTGTGTGCAGGTCTGATCTCCCTACCATAGGAAGGATATGCATGTGATAGAGTACAGCGAGGCTACCAAATTGATTCCTGGGATGGGAGGTTAATGTATGAAGAGAGATTAAGCAGACCAGGGCTGTTCTGTCTAGAACTTAGAAGAATGAGAGCTGATCTCATTGAAATGTGAAAAATTCTTTACCGTGCTTAACAGGTTGGATACAGAGTTGATGTATGACTGTGGTATCCAGAATCAGGCATCACGGTCTCAAGGAAAGGGGTCAGCCATTCAGGACTGAGATGAGAAAAAAATTGATAAACCTTTGGAGTTCTCTACCCAAGAGGACTGTGGAGGTTGAGTCACTCAATTATTCAAGACAGAGATTGATAGTGTTTTGGATATTAAGTGAATCATGGACTATGGCATTAGTGTAGGAAAGATGTTCTGAGGTAAATGATCAACTACAATCTTTTTGAATGGCAGACTAGCCATGAAGGGCTGAATGGCCTATTCCTCCTAATTTTTTACATTCCGTTGTTCTTAATAGTTAGTTCATTATCGATCAACACAAAGTATATGGTGTAGAAATAAAACAAAATGATTCTTCAAGGATATATGAAAGAACATTTTGAATCAATGACACAAGAAACCACAGATGCTGGAATCTGGAGCAACAACCAATCTGCTGGAAGAATTCAGTGGGTTGAGCAGCGTCTGTGGGAGGAAAGGAATTGTTGATGGATTGGGCTGAGACCATGCATCACACAAAAAGCTGGAGGAACCCAATGGGCCAGGCAGCGTCTATGGAGGGAAACAGACAGTTGATGACGTTTTGGGTCAAGATCCTTCATCAGTCCTGATGCAGGGTTTCGACTTGAAACGTCAACAGTTCCTTTCCCCCCCACAGATGCTACTCGACACATTGAGTTCCTCCAGCAGATTGGTTGATCATTTTGAATTGATGTTGGTTTGTCAATGATCTCTGATCAGTTGACAGCATCCAGGCATATTGAGTTTGCCAGATCAGGCCATTATGCAACTTTGTCCTAAACTCCCTCCTGCCCCAAAAAATTGCTCTTGAGGCTTGAAGTCAATTTAAGATCTCAAAACTAGAACACAGACATAGAACATAGAACAGTACAGCACAGGAACAGGCCCTTTGGCCCAAGATGTTATGCCAAACTAATTAAACACCTAACTAAATTAGTTCCTTCTGCCGACATGTTCCCATCCCTCCATGTTCTGCACACCCACGTACCTATCTAAGAGCATCTTAAACTCCTCTAACGTATTTGCCTCCACCACCACCCCTGGCAGTGCATTCCAGACACACACCACTCTGTTTGTAAAAAACTTGCCCCACACATCTCCTTTGAACTTACCCCCTCTCACCTTAAATGCATGCCCTCTACTATTAGAACATTTCAACCCTGGGAAAAAGATACCGGCAGCCTACTCTGTCTATGACTCTCATAATTTTATGAACTTCTATCAGGTTCATCCCCTCAGCCTCCGCCGCTCCAGAGAAAACAACCCTAGTTTGTCCAACCTCTCCTCATAGCACATGCCCTCTAATCCAGGCAGCATCCTGGTGAACCCTTTCTGCATCCTCTCCAAAGCCTCCACATCCTTCCTGAGAGACCAGATTTGAATGTAATACTCCAGATTTGGCCAGAGTTTTATAAAGCTGCAACATAATTTCCTGACTCTTGAGCTCAGTGCTTCAACTAATAAAGGCAAGGATGCCATATGCCTTCTTTACCACCCTATCAACCTGTGCAGCTAATTTCAGGGAGTTATGGACTTGGACCCCAAGATCGCTCTGTACATCAATTCTGATAAGGGTCCTGCCATTAACTGTGTACTATCCCTTGACATTTGATCTCCCATAGTGCAACACCTCACACTTGGCCAGATTAAACTCCACCTGCCATTTCTCTGCCCATATCTGCAACTGATCTATACCCCGCTGTATCCTTTGGCAATCTTCTACACTATCCACAATGCCACCAATCTTTGTATCATCTGTGAAGATACAAAGATGGAACTAAGATGGAAAGACCTCCATTCGGTAGATATAGTAAGAAATGTTACAGTAATGATTTTCAGTAAATGCACTTGCTGGAAAATGTTAGTCCTCTCAGTTATGGTTAACCATAAAACCAGCCGATTTCGTATTACTGTCAAATAAATTTGAACAATATTTGCAGCTGCCTGTATTTCATTCCAGAGATAAGGGGGTTAGCCCATGAGGAGAGATTGAGTCGCCTGGGACTATACTTGCTGGAATTCAGAAGAATGAGAGGGGATCTTATGGAAACATATAAAATTATGAAAGGGATAGATAAGATAGAGGCAGGAAGGTTGTTTCCACGAGTAGGTGAGACTAGAACTAGGGGATATAGCCTCGAGATTTTGGGGAATAGATTTAGGACGGAGATGAGGAGAAACAGCTTTTCCCAGAGTAGTGAATCTGTGGAATTCTCTGCCCAGGGAAGCAGTAGAGACAACCTCATGAAATATATTTAAGACACAGGTAGACAGATTTTTGCATCATAGGGGAATTAAGGGTTATGGGGAAAAGGCAGGCAGGTGGAGCTGAGTCCACGGCCAGATCAGCCATGATCTTATTGAATGGCGGAGCAGGCTCGATGGGCTAGATGGCCTCCTCCTGCTCCCATTTCTTATGTCCTTATGTATTGTGGTGTCTCTGAAACTGTTTGACCAAAATCTACTGTAAAGATGTTGCTTCAATTATGGACAGGGCAGTTTACTGCGTAACAAGCTTACCCCTTTGTCGTCTATTTTTGACTTAACCCCTTTGTCGTCTATTTTTGACTTAAAGTTTCTTAACAGCGATAGCCAAGTGCAAGTGCACACACACCGAGACTGTGTCAGTCAATGCCCAGTAGTCACTATATTAGTTCAATTTTTGTGGAATTCTGGACAATTATTATAAATTGCATCTAGCAAACATCTCGAGGGGATCCAAGGAAGAATTCTGCAGGATTGTTTGGGTTAAGTTTGTAATAAAAAAAAGTTATATTTATGTTAAGTCCTAAATTTGTCCAGATAATGAAACTGACTCCTTTTGGGAAGGGTTTGCAAGCAGACTTCAAAAGCAGAGATGTTGTTGCAGTTGGTTGCACATGAGGTAGCAGCCAGTGGAAGATATAAACATACTGGTTCTGCAGATGTCTTGCATTAAGAGTACAGTATCTGTGAGGTTTAGCCTGCAGCAGTATTTATTGCTTTTTACAGGGAGAAAAATCTTCCAGAGTGAAATGGATCCAAGGAGGATAAACTGCAAAGGGGAGCTCAAATGGAAAAGAATCATGGAGTCAAAGCATGGCAATGTAACAACAGGAGCTGGCCATTCAACCCCTCAATAAATTCTGCTGTCTATTTGGAGTGCCTTGCTCCACTTATCCAAAGGCTCAATATTTCTCACTTCCCCGATCCAACAAAATCTTACAATCTTGGTTCTGAGATCTTAAATTGAATCCCCAGCCTCAATAATGTTCCCAATGCTGCTCACCAGTTTTTACAGATCCATAGCAAAGCATCCTATCCGGATGCATCACAGCTTGTTATGGCAACTGCTTTATCCAAAACCATAAGAAATTGCAGAGAGTTGTGAACACAGCCCAGTCCATTACGAAAACCAGCTTTCCCTCCATTGACTCTGCCTACACTTCCCACCGTCTTGGGAAATCAGCCAACATAATCAAGGACCCCTCCAAACCTGGTCATTCTCTCTTCTCCCCCCTCCCGTCGGGCAGAAGATACAAAAGCTTGAGAACACGTACCACCAGGCTCAAGAACAGCTTCTATCCCACTGTTATCAGACTCTTGAACGGACCTCTTATACGATAAAGACTACCTCGTCGTGGCCCTTGCATTTTATTTGTCTACCTTCTCTGTAACTGGAACATTGTATTCTGCAGTCTGTTTCCTTTTTGTACTACCTCGATGTACTGATGTATGGAATGATCTGTCTGGATGGCACGCAAACAAAAACTTTTCACTGTATCGCGGTACATATGACAATAATAAACCAATTACTAATTACCAATTACCAGTAGCAACTTTTTGGGGTGGGAGTTCTGGATATGGTTGCATGATGGTGATTGGATGCCCATCCAAAACAACATGTTGATCTGGAGCCACGGGTTCAAATCCCACACTGGCAGCTGAATAATATATATTCAAGTGATTAAATTTGAGATTAAAATAAAAGATAAGATAAGATCTCTTTATTAGTCACATGTACCTTGAAACACACAGTGAAATGCATCTTTTACATTGAGTGTTCTGGGGGCAGCCCGCAAGTGTCGCCACGCTTCCGGCGCCAACATAACATACCCACAATTTCCTAACCCATGCGTCTTTGGAATGTGGGAGGAAACCGCAACACCCGGAGGAAACCAATGCAGACATGGGGAGAAGGTACAAATTCCTTATGGACAGCGGCCGGAATTGAACCCGGGTCGCTGGCGCTGTAATAGTGTCACGCTAATGGTAACAATGAAAACAATGAACCCATTGGGTTCACTGATGTCCTTCAGAGAAGAAAATCTACCATCCTTACCCACAGACCTGCATGTCGTACAGTCGATAGAGTCATGTAGCACGGAACAGACCCTTTGGCCCAACTCATCCATGACGACCAAGAAACCCAGTTAAGCTAGTCCCACATGGCCCATATCCCTCTAAACCTTTCCTATCCATGTATCTGTCCAAATGTCTTTTAAATGTTGTTACTGTACCTGCCTCAACCACTTCCTCTGGCAGCTCATTCCATATACACACTGCCTTCTGTGTGAAGAAGTTGCCCCTCAGCTCCCTTTTAAATCTTTCCCCTCTCACAATAAACTAGTGTCCTCTAGTTTTTGATTCCCTTTCTCTGGGAAAAAGACTGCGGGCATTCACCCTGTCTATGCCCTCCATGATTTTATATACCGCAGTAGAGTCACCCCTCAGTCTCCCACATTCCAATGAAAAAGTCTGAGCCTGCCCAACCTCTCCTTTGAGTTCTGGCAACATTTTCATAAATCTTCTTTGCATTCTTTCCAATATGTGAGTCCAGGCTTTCAACTGCCCTCTGAAATGGCCAAACAAATTACTCAACACAGGGCAACTCGGAATGGAGAATAAATGCTGACCTTGCCTATGATGTGCATGTCCTGTGAATGAATAAGAAGTAAAACTTCCACCACTCTGTGTGAAGAAGTGCTTCCTGACATCAACTCTGGATGGGTCTGGATCTAATTTTAACGTTCCGGTCTCCCGCCATCAGAGGAAATAGTTTCTGTCTATCCACCCTAACAATACCTTTAATCATCTTAGATCACCCCTTAATCTTATGTATTTTAGGGAAGATAAACCTGTCTGCGTAGCCTGTTCTCTAAACTTAACCCTTCTATTCCAGGTATTATCCAGGTGAAGGCATCAATGTAGATCCACCTTTTTAATTGGTAAATTGGTAAATTGGTTTATTATTGTCACTTGTACTGAGTTACAGTGAAAAACTGTGTTTTGCATGTCATCCATACAGATCATTTCATCACATCAGTACATTGAGGTAGTACAAGGGAAAACAATAACAGAATGCAGAATAAAGTGTTACAGTTACAGAGAAAGTACAGTGCAGGCAGGCAATAAGGTGCAAGGCCATAACAATGTAAACTGTGAGGTTAAGAGTCCATTTTATTGTTCAAGAGGTCCGTTCAAAAGTCTTATAACAGCAGCATAGAAGCTGTCCTTGAGCTTGGTGGTATGTGTTCTCAGGCTTTTGTATCTTCTGCCCGATGGGAGAGGGGGAGAAGAGAGAATGTCCAAGGTGGGTCAGGTCATTGATTATGTTGGCTGCTTTACCGAGGCAGCGGGAAGTGTAGACAGAGTCCATGGAGGGGAGGCTGGTTTCCGTGATGTGCTGAGCTGTGTCCACAACTCTCTGCAGTTTCTTGCGGTCTCGGGCAGAGCAGTTTACATCTATTTGAATCTGATACAGATGTAAAAGCTTGATATCATAAACATTTCTTCTCTTCTCTTACGCTGTGGTATAGAGTCTCATAAAGTTTTCTGTCACAGGGAGAAGAACAGAAAGAGGCCATTCATCCCATCCCTGGCACTCCTTCCACCCAACATTTGTTAAGTCATGGTCATTATCTTCTTGTTAATCATGGTAGTTCTGTTTTTGCTCTTCCTGTATTTCACAGCACCTTTTCCATTGATATTGATTTCTATTTAGTTTCTTCTTCCTTGGCCAGTACATTATCAGCTTTCACTCCACAGATCTAAACCATCTACAGCACCGACTGCCAGGGTAACCTTGCCATCCCTGTTACACCTCTGATCAAGGAGCCATAGAGTTATACAGCATGGGAACAGGCCCTTCGGCCCATCTTGTCCATGCCAACCAAGATGCTTACCTCAGCTAGTCCCATTTGCCTGCGTTTGGCCCATTTCCCTCTAAATCTTTCCAATCCACATCCAAATGTCTTTTAAATGCCATAATTGTACCCGCCTCTATCATTTCCTCTGGCAGCTCGTTTCATATACCCACCACCCTCTGTGTGAAAAACTTGCCCCTCAGGTCCCCTCTAAACCTCTCCCCTTTCACCTTAAACCTATGCCCTCTAGTTTTGGATTCCCCAACCCTGGGTAAAAAACTGTGACCATTCACCCTATCTGTGCCTCTTATACACGTCTATAATGTCACCTCTGAGCCCTTTATGCTCCAGGGAGAAAAGTCCCAACTTATCCAACATTTCTTTATAAAGGGACAAAGCAGCTCTCTCATCCCATCTCCACCTCTTTCAGCTACAGTAGTTTCTATTTAACGGTTCCTGAGCTGACGTACTGCCTCTCTGACCTTCCTTACCTTATTGTTTGTAATCTTTAAATAGAATTATCGAGAGAGGCACAAGAGAATGCAGATGCTGGGATCTCGAGCCAAAAAAAAAACAAACTGCTGGAGGAACTCAGCGGGTCGAGCAGCATCTGTGGGGTGGAAAGGAATTGTTGATGTTTTGGGTCGAGGCCCTGGATGAGCACTGAGAGTGGAGAGGGAAGGTAGCCGGTATCAAGAAGAGATGGGGAGGGCTGAGACAGACGGTGGAGGGTGATTGGTGGACCGAGGAGGGGTGAGGGATGATGGGAAGAAGGAGCGGGGGTGGGGTGGTGGAGTTGGGAGTCAGAGGCAGGTGGGTGAGAGGTGGAAGAAGACAGGGAAAGAAGACCAATGGAATCAGACGGAGAGGGGAGGGTGAATGTGGAGACAGAGGCCGGAGGGACACGAAGGGTGCAAGTGTTAGAATCTAAGGTGAGGAAGGTGATAGATGAAAGACGGTGGAACCAGATGATAAGATATTTTTATTATTCACATGTACATCGAAACACACAGTGAAATGCATCTTTTGCGTAGAGTGTTCTGGGGGCAGCCCGCAGGTGTCGCCACGCTTCCCGCGCCAACACAGCACGCCCACAACTTCCTAACCCGTACGCCTTTGGAATGTGGGAGGAAAAGCGGAGCACCCGGAGGAAACCCACGCAGACACGGGGAGAATGGACAAACTCCTTACAGACAGCGGCCGGAATTGAACCGGGGTCGCTGGCGCTGTATTAGCGTTACGCTAACCGCTACACTACCGTGCCTGGGGAGTGTGTGGATCGAACGCATGTCACAGGTGGATGGAACCAGGAGTAGGTGGGAGATGAATATTGATGATGGGGTGCTGAAGGAGACGGTGTGGGAATGGGAACAAAAATGGAGAGACCGGAGGTGGATTGGAACGAGAGAGAGAGTGGAACACAGGAGGTAAGGGTTACCTGAAATTGGAAAATTCAGTGATCAAACCATTGGGTTGTAGATTACCCAGGTGAAATATCAGGTGTTGTTCTTCTGCAGGGAAGTAACAGTCATGCAAGGAACTGATAGAATCCAAGTTGTGGAAAAGACATTCAAGATTGAGAGCAGGAGGGTGCAAGAAAGTTCTGAAATTTTGGAAGAATCAGTTGATGCCTTCAGGAAGGAATTGGGTGTTCACTTGGGAGAAAGATTAAGTTGAAGGGGTAGAAGGAACAGGATTGATTAGCTTGATGGGCCGAGTGACCTCCTCCTCTGCTGCAATGGTTCCGTGCTTCTCTGAACGATTGAACAACTCAATTCAGCTCTCCGTCTTGTTATGGTACAGCAGGATATTTGTTAGATTAATAGGCTAGTATCACCAATGCAGAGGCCAAAGATCTAGATAATTGATCTGAGGAATTTGAATTCTACCACAGCAAAGAGGGAATTCACACAATTAAATAAATCAAGAACAAGAAAGCTAACAGCGGCTGTAGTTATTATGATACTATGAGACTGTAGTAAAAACTCATTCTACAGAGAAGGAAATATACCTCTTTACTCCAACTGGTTTGCATGTGAGTCCAGACCCAACAACATGGTTGATTCATAGCTGCTTCCAGGGGCTGTCTGGGGTAAATACCAGCAGTATCAGAGATATTGACATCCTCTGAAAGAATAAATTAGAGCAAAGGTTTTCAGATTGTTGGGAATAGTATATATGGTTCTTAAAAATAATGTTGAAGGTTGCATGAGCAAAATGAAATTTAATGCTGAGAATCTTACAACACCATAAATTGTTGGTGATCCCATTCACAGTTATGTATCAGTGTTGTCAGTATTTAACATATAGCGCATGAAGCAAGCTGAATGCCCATGTAAAAACAAAAGCCATTCCTACTGTGTTTATGTTAAATAATCTGCAAACTATGGAGATTTTGACTGTAGGCTATGACAGCTCAGTCCAGCTTCACACATATCTGCTTAAAATCTTTGTTTTGTCTGATAAGATTGGATCTTAGAGATATGGCCACAGTTTTACTGGATTGGATTATAATGGTTTTATCACAGTAATTGTTTCACAGCTTTTCCATTTGGTTCTAGTAATCTTGTGTCAATCCACATTCAACTATACTTAATTGGATCTGCTGGCAGATCACTCAGCTCTTGTTTCAGAAGATTGAGTTCAAATCCCACTGAGGGACTAAGGGTGTGCAGCACAAATTGGGCTGCTCCCTTTCAGATGAGACATTGAACTGAGACTCGTTTACTGCCTTGGATTCCATTTGAAAAGTAGAACGGTGAATTCTTCCAGTGTCCTGGTCATTATTCATCCCTCAAGCAGCATCATATCTTCCCATTCATCTCATTTTAGATTGTATTGTTGAACACAGATGGGTTGTTGTTCTTCAACAGTAACAACATGAAAAAAAAAGCTTCATTAGCATTCTTTGAAATCCTTGGGGAAGCTGTGACAATTGTGAAAAGAATAATCCAAATTTGTTCTGTCTTTAACTGAGGGAAAGAAAAATTACCTAGCTGGCAAGAGCCTTCTCCCCTTCAAGACATAAGGCCCTGCTTATATATATCTGGAATAAATCAGGGAAGACACTTGGAGGAAGTAAGACACAGAGTAATTTCCCAACAAGATGCTTCAGATAAAATAGGACAGGCACGGTAGTGTAGCGGTTAGCGTAACTCTATTACAGAGCCAGCGACCTGGGTTCAATTCCGGCCTCTGCCTGTAAGGAGTTTGTATGTTCTCCCCGTGTCTGCGTGGGTTTCCTCCGGGTGCTCCGGTTTCCTCCCACATTCCAAAGACGTACGGGTTAGGAAGTTGTGGCCCTGCTATGTTGGCGTCCGAAGCGTGGCAACACTTGTGGGCTGCCGCCAGAACACTCTACGCAAAAGATGCATTTCACTGTGCGTTTCGATGTACATGTGACTAATAAAGATACCTTATCTAATCTTATCTTATTAAGTATTTTATTCTGTAACCAAAGCCTAATTTTACTGTTGATTAAATCTTCTGTGTAATGATGTAATCAGATAAATACAACAATTAAAGCTCAATTAATTATGTTTTCTGTGTAATCACGTATGCGGGAAGGTTTATAAGGCTGTCCCGAGATCATATCTGGGGAGATTAACTCTATCTGGTCCCCTGGTGTGCACCAGTTTCAATGAATTGCCCATTGTTTGGACACCAGCTTCGTGTTGCCTTTCTTGTTCACGCCTACAGTTGGCATGGGCCAGATGGGCTGTAAGGCCCCAGTTCTCTGCTGTATGTTTCTATGACTTTATGAATTCCTGATTGGATTCTTGTCCATCCAGCATGTTCTTTGGCAGGAGACAACCCTTGGATTCCAAGGAGTGTGACAGTCCGTGCTGGTCCCATAAAAGAAAGCAAAACTAAATGCAGATATTGGAAATCTGACATCAAAGTAGAAAATGCTTGGAATACTCTGCAGGTCAAGCAGCCCCTGTGGTGGTAGACTTAGTTATAGAGTCATAGAGCAACACAGCATGGATATGGGCCCTCCGGCCCAATGAATCCGTGCGGAACACAGCGCCCACCCAGCTAATCCCAATTTCCTGTGTTTGGCCCATATCCCTCCAAACCCCACCCCTCTGTGTACCTATCCAAGTACTTTTTAAATGATACTATTGTGCCTGCCTCAACCACTTCCTCTGGCAGCTCGTTCCATACACTCACCATCCTTTGTGTGAAAAAGTTGCTCCTCAGGTCTCTTTTAAATCTTTCCCCTCTCACCCTGAACCCATGTCCCCTAATTTTAAACTCCCCTACCCTGGGGAAAAGACTGTTACCATCCACCTTATCTATGTCTCTTATAATTTTAAACAGTTCTATAAGGTTGACCCTCATTCTCCTACATTTCAACAAATAAAGACCTTGGAATGTAAAGTTTCAATACTGCATCCTTTCATTATATCTCAACCAGCACTGCTTCAGGAAGCAAATTATGGGTGAAGCATAATTCTGTTTTTCTGTCCTCAGATGCCACCACTCCTCCTCCTGTTTTTTTATTTCCGTCCCTGTAAAGATTCCACTGTCGTGATGACCCTAACATCTGTGTTGGACTTGCTTCAGGGAGGTTTTTCTTCATGGATAGTTGGAACTGTCTTCCTCAAAGGACAGTGGAAGCAGAGGCTTTAAATACTTGGAGGTTCTTGACGAGCAAGAAGGTGAACAGTTACCAGAGATAGAGGGAATGGGGAGCTGAGGTTCCAGTCAGATTAGCCATGATCTTAGTGGAGGAGGTTCAAGGGGGTGAGTGGCCCTAATTTGTATGTTCGGATATACTTCACATTGAAACTCAATGTAAGCTTAAGGAACAGCACCTCATCTTCTGCCCCATTATCATCACACAGTAAGCTTGCCAGAGTTGGAAAGACCTTCCCCATGGCAACCATGGACCAAATGCAGAAAGCACTACCCCGGAGAACACAAGGTGAGGGGACATGGCGATCTCCTCTGTGGGTCTCAGTACCTCCAACATGACGGTCTATCCTGATCGAGGCCCACACCACCACCATTTAAAAAGAATGGGCTGCCCATTCAAGGCAAAGATGAGGCAAAGTATTTCCTTACAGAAGATGGTGAGTCTTTGGAACTCCCTTCCTCAAAGATCAATGGAAGCAGGGTCTTTTGAAGGGGTAAAGAGATTCTTGAATATTAAGGGGATGAAAGGTTACAGGGAGAGGCGGGAACGTGGAGACAAGGTTACAATCTAATCAGCCATGATCTTTCCGAACAGTGGGATAGGCTTGAAGGGCTGAATGGCCAACGCCTGCTCCTAATTTGTATGGTGAGATAGACTCCCTGGATCGTGATGTGATACTCTTGCTGTTGTTCTTTACTGGATTATTAATGACCTACTTAATGTTTAACAGCCTTTGGCTTCAGGTTCCCCCATCAGTGTAAGCATCCTCTTGATCTGAGGGTGTGCTATAAATCTAGCTTTGCCAGTGACATCCTTACACCCAGTACAAATACAAGATGATCAGCTCTGGTCAGTCTAGACATCTGAACAGCAATTTTTGCAACCCAGTGAGCTTCCAAATAATTAAGTCTAATCCTCTTCAATGGTTTCTTGAGTTTAACAGCTTTGCTCTCAAAGCTACATGTTATAATTATAGAGGAGGCTGAGTGTTGATATAGGAGGGAGCGGATTAGAGCCTGATGCTTTGTAATTGAAGAAGGTTAAAGAGGTGCGGTGTGAAATCGATCCACAATGAATGTGAGTTGAGTCTGAGGCAGGGGCATGAGGCAGGTGTTGTTGCCAGAGTGGGCAGTGAAGGAATGGGAAACGGTTCACCCCTAGGGTTGGGGAGCTTGGGTTTAGAAGGGAAGGCAGTGGAAAGGAGGTGCCCTATGATCAGACATGCAACGGGGGTCGCGACTGAGGGTCAAGTGAGGAGAAGAATCTATGTGTGGATCAGTGCAGACACACACTCTCGGTCCCAATGCAGGATTCCGACCCGAAACGTTGATAATTCCTTTCCTCTCACAGATGCTGCTCAACCCACTGAGTTCCTCCAGCAGATTGTTGTGTGGATCAGTGGGAATCAGTGGTTGTCAGAGTCAAAGTCAAAGTTGAGTTTATTGTCATGTACACAAGTACATGTGTGCACAGGTGCAATGAAAAACTTGCAGCACCATCACAGGCACAGAGCATCATATAAGCAGCATTCACAAGAAAAATATTGTGGGCCGAAGGGCTTGCATTGTGCTGTACTGTTCTGTAAATTAAACATAAATTATTGGTATTGATATTGGTTTATTATTGTCACTTGTACTGAGGTACAGTGAAAAACTTGTCTTGCATACTGATTGTACAGATCAATTCATTACACAGTGCATTGAGGTAGTACAGTGTAAGAACAATAACAGAGTACAGAGTAAAGTATCACAGCTACAGGGAAGTGCAGTGCAGGTAGAGAATAAGATGCAAGGTCAAACAGGGTAGATTGTGAGGTCAAGAGTCCATCTCATCGTATAAGGGAACCGTTCAATAGTCTTATCACCATGGGATAGAAGCTGTCCTTGAGCCTGGTGGTACGTGCCCTCAGGCTCTTGTACCTTCTGCCTGATGGGAGAGGAGAGAAGAGAGAACGACCTGGATGGGTGGGGTCTTTGATAATGCTGTCTGCTTCCCATGGACTCTGAGGCTGGTTTCCGTGATGCGCTGGGCTGTGTCCACAACTCTCTGCAGTTTCTTGCGGTCTTGGGCAGAGCCTTTGCCTTACCAAGCCATGGTGCATCCAGATAGGATGCTTTCTATGGTGCATTGACAAAAGTTGGTGAGTGTCAAAGGGGACATGGTATTGGTATTGGTTTATTATTGTCACTTGTACTGAGGTACAGTGAAAAGCTTGTCTTACAAACCGATCGTACAGGTCAATTCATTACACAGTGCAGTTACATTGAGTCAGTACAGAGTGCATTGATGTAGTACAGGTAAAAACAATAACAGTACAGAGTAAAATGTCACAGCTGCAGAGAAAGTGCAGTGCAATAAGGTGCAAGGTCACAACAAGGTAGATCATGAGGTCATAGTCCATCTCATTGTATAAGGGAACTGTTCAATAGTCTTATCACAGTGGGGTAGACACTATCCTTAAGTCTGGTGGTACATGCCTTCAGGCTCCTGTATCTTCTACCCGATGGAAGAAGAGAGAAGAGAGAATGTCCCGGGTGGGTGGGGTCTTTGATTATGCTGGCTGCTTCACCAAGACAGCGAGAGGTAAAGACAGAGTCCAAGGAGGGGAAGCTGGTATCAGTAATGCGCTGGGCTGTGTCCACAACTCTCTGCAGTTTCTTGCGGTCCTGGGCAGAGCAGTTGCCATACCAAGCCGTGATACATCCAGATAGGATGCTTTCTATGGTGCATCTGTAAAAGTTGGTGAGAGTCAAAGGGGACAAACCAAATTTCTTTAGCATCCTGAGGAAGTAGAGGCACTGGTGAGCTTTCTTGGCCGTGGTGTCTACGTGGTTGAATCAGGACAGGCTATTGGTAATGTTGACTCCCAGGAACTTAAAGCCTTCAACCCTCTTGACCTCACCTCCTTTCCTGAAGTCAATGACCAGTTCTTTTGTTTGGTTGACATTAAGGGAAAGGTTGTTGAAGTGACACCATGTCGCTTGGCTATCTCCTTCCTGTAGTCTGACTTATCATTAAACACTATTTTTACAAAAAAGAACACAATTAGAACAAAAAAAAGTACATTTTAGTGCAAAGTGATCAAAGTGGTCATTGTGCTGCTAAACTGTAGTGGTTAGGGTTTGGCTGACTGGTTCAAGAACTGAATGTCCTTGATTGGTTGCGCCCCATATTCAAGTCAGGTGTGTGACTTTTGTTGTGATGACCTTGGGTTCCCATTTCCCTGATCATGTGAGGTGGGAGGGGCAAGTCTTGGTGGCTGCCTTTGGGGCAAGCTGATCTTGGAGAGAAGACCTCAAGCATGCCTTTACCAAGGACCTGCAGCCGCTCTTCATGTGGGTAAAATAATTTCTTTGTTTGCTGCCTGCCATCACTTTATAGGTGAGAATAGATGTTCCCAAGAGCCTCTTGCAAATTCCGGATTGAAATCTGTGAAGGAAGGGAGACATTCAGTCCTAAAAATTACTCCACAATCGCATGTGAAGCTGCTGCACACTGCGACCCTTCCAAGAGATTTTGATATTGAAGCAGCATCGTGCTCCAGCCTGTCACTGCCACAGAAGGAGAGAGAATCATTTTACAGAATGGCATCGTTGTGATTCCCTGTGTAACACTGCCCAGGTTGGCTGATGCAGCTCAGCGTTCCCTATTGATGCAAAAAACAAACTGCTGGAGGGGCTCAGGAGGTCAGACAGCATCTGTGGAGGCAGAGGGATGGACAATGTTTCAGGTCGAGACCCTGCATTAGGATTCCCTATTGATGCGTAGGAAGTTCTCATAGTTGTTGCAAGGTAACCCTTAACAGCACTGATGTACAGAGGGATCTTGGGGATCAAGTCCATAGCTCATGAAAGTGGCCAAACAAGTTGATAGAGTGGTAAAGAAGGTGTCTGGAATGCTTGCCTTCATTAGTTGAGGCATTGAGTTTAAGAGTCGGGAAGTTATGTTGCAGCTTTATAAAACTCTGGTTAGGCTGCATCTGAAGTATTGCATTCAGTTCTGGTCACCCCTTTACAGGAAGGATGTGAAGGCTTTTGAGAGAGGGTACAGAGGAGGTTTACCAGGATGCTGCCTGGATTAGAGGGCATGTGCTATAAGGAGAGGTTGAACAAACAAGGGTTGTTTACTCTGGAGCGGTGGAGGCTGAGGGGAGACCTGATAGAGGTTCATAAGGTTATGAGAGGCATAGATAGAGTAGACAGCCGGTATCTTTATCCCAGGGTTGAAATGTCTATTACTGGAGGGCATGCATTTAAGGTGAGTGGGGAAAGTTCAAAAGGAGATGTGCGGAACAAGTTTTTTACACAGGGAGCAGAGGGTGCCTGGAATGCGCTGCCAGGGGTGGTGGTGGAGGCAGATATGATAGAGACGTTTAAGAGTCTCTTGGATAGACACATAAATATGCAGAGAATGGGGAGATGGACCATGTGCAGACAGATGGGATTAGATGTCATTAGCTTAATTAGTTTGGTACAACATCGTTGGCTGAAGGGCCTGTTCCCGTGCTGTACTGTCTATGTTCTCTGTTCTATGTAAAGGGATGTACAAGGTTTACTCTTCCAGTGTTCCAGTGAATGAATGGATGGACTGGTGTGGAGTTGGAAGCTGGAGGAACAAATCTTCTCAATGGTTTTGGTCGTTGTGAAAGGGGCCACAGAGAGCTTCCAGTGGAAATCCTGGCAACAGGTTGAAAGGTTAGGAGTGCCTGAACTCTGGGGCACCTGCAATGCAGGTAACTAACTATGTGTAACACATGCAAAATACTGGAGGAACTCAACAGGTGAGGGGCAAAACCCTTCATCAGGATTGGAAGGGAAGAGGGCAGAAGCCGGAATAAAAGGATTGGGGGAGGAGGAGGAGCACGAGCTGGAAGGTGATAGGTGAGTCCAGGTGAGAAGGGAAAGGTCGGTGGGTCGGGAGGAGGGACTAAAGGGGATGATGTGACAAGCTGGGACGTGATAGGTGGAAGAGGCAAAGGGCTGAAGAAGAAGGAACCTGATAGGAAAGGACGGTAGACCATGGAATAAAGGGAAGGAGGTGAGCAGGAGAGGGGAAAGAGAAGGGGATACAGGAATGACGGAAAACTCAGGGGACAGGAGGAAAACAGAGGGGAGGGGTTACCAGAAGTTAGAGAAATCGACGTTGATGCCCTCAGGTTGGAGAATCCCAAGACGGAATATCAGGTGTTGTTCCTCCAACCTGCGTCTGGCCCCACTGTGACGGTAGAGGAGGCCGTGGACAGACATGTCAATGTGGGAATGGGAAGTGGAATTAAAATGGCTGGCCACTGAGAAATCCTGGCTGTCTTGGTGGATGGAGCGAAGGTGCTCGACGAAACGGCCCCACAATCTGCGCCGGGTCTCACCGATGCGCACTATCTACGTGCACTCGGTCTACTTCTGCGAGCTAAAAGAGGATGAAACCTCCTCACGTTTGGGTGGTCTCCCTAACACAGCAGTGAGCAGCACACCATGAGTTGCAGCAGGAGTCAGCAGCATGCTGGACCACTCCCGAGACTGGGAAGGTGACCCTAGTCCTGACCTCCACAGGCAGAGCACACAGGACCCAGGCGGGAGATTGTATTGGAGTGTTGCAGAAAATCCCGGAACTTAGTGCAGACTGAGAGATGAAGGGAAAACAGGGCTCCTGAAAACCAGTTATTCTGGGAAGAAATAAGAATCCAGGTCAGTCAGAATTACAGCCAGTGCAGACAAGTCTAGTGTGTTTCTCGTCTGATGATGTCATCCGGAAGAGCTTTACACTGGGAAAAAATGTGCTGGGAGAGTTCCACGCTTGCTTTGGACAAACTAGCCCATCTGTGGAGCCCAACACGGGAGTCAGAACTGTGCTGGAAGTTTGATGGCAGCACAGCTGACCTCCCACTTTGTCACAGGGCCCCAGACAGCTGAGGGCCAGGATGAACTTCGCCTCTGGACCCTCAGCTTTACAAACAGTCGGCCCATTCATGTGACCTTCATTACAAAGGTAAGGTCAGGTTCTTTTTTATTTTGTTTATTTTCCTTTATTTCACTTTACTTATGGAAAGTAGAACATCGAACAGTACAGCACAAAGGGGCCTGGATGGGCACATGAATGAGAGGAAAGTGGAAGGATGTGGGCATTCTGTAGGTAGGAGGGATTAGCTATGTAGGCACAACATTGTGGGCCGAAGGGCCTGTTCTGTGCTGTATTGTTCTATGTTCTACGTTCTAGCACAGGAACAGACCCTTTGGCCCGTGATGTCTGCACCAAACTAATTAAACGCCTAACTAAATTAGTCCTTCTGCCTACACAATGTCCATGTCCCTTCCATCTCTGCATATTCATGTGCCTGTCTAAGAGCCTCTTAAATGCCTCCTAAGAGCCTTTTAAATGCCTCTATCGTATATGCGTCCACCACTGCCCCTAGCAGCACATTCCAGGCATCCACCTCTCACTGTGTGAAAAGCTTGCCCCCACATCTCCTTTGAACTTACCCCCTCTCACCTTAAATGTGTGCTCTCTGGTATTAGACATTTCAACCCTGGGGATAAAATACCGGCTGTTTACTTGATCTATGCCTCCCATAATCTTATAAACTTCTTATTTTCCCTTTTTATTTTATCAATTTACTATCATTTAGTGCATTTTAAGTAATTATTTAAACCCATTTAGACTTTTTTAAAATGCCTCTGAAAATGCCTTTTGGACTGTTAACCCAGGGAGCCCTGGTAGATGAAGCCCCAGGTTCCACCGTCTGAGGTCTGGTTCATGCCTGTGGCCCTGCCTCGTGGATGGGTCATTTGTTGGGGCCCCCTGGCAGAATGGATCTCACCGGACCGTATGAAGTCAGTGCAGCAGTGGACGTCACATGGGGGCCGGGGGAGACGGTCTGGGCCAAGTACAAACTGGTCCAATCTGTTTCCATTAGATTTTGATTTCTAGCACTTTCTTTTCTCCCCCTGCAGAGGACAGACATACCTGGATCTTCTGAAATAAATGTGATTGATGTAGATTCCTCCTGTCTTCTGTACCTGCATTCCTGATGTAAGCTTTGTGGCATGCTCTGTACAACCTTCTCTGGAGGGAGACAGTAATTACATCTGCCACCCTCTGTAAATACAATGTGTGCAAACAGTTCAGATTTATATGACACTCTGCTGGGACTTTATTTCTCCTGTCCATCACCTATATGGATGTTTTTATACAAAAACCAGTAATAAGTTCACCATCCAGTGTGTGCCCCTTTAAGTTTATCCCATGTTTGTCATGTGGGACCTTGCATTCCTCATGTTACAACTACTGGGCCACACAGTAACATGAAGAGCAAGCTCTCACTGAAACCTGATTTATTACTGACTCACTGCAGTTCAGGTCTTGTAAATACCGAAAGAGATTGACTGTAAACATTTTAAAAGAATTATATCAGACCAACAAATTCTGTTGCAGTTTTTTTTATGAAGCTCTTGCATGTTGTGAGGAAATTCTTGAAGAATTCCAGTGACCACTTGAATTATGTTTTAATGGTTGAATACTTATCAACAAGGCTGGTAGATTTCCTGCAGTCTTGTGCATTGGCACACTGGGAGTTTCTGATCTTTATTGTACTTTATTTTGTAATCTTCCTTGTCATAATTCTGGGTAGTGTGGAGGAGCAGAAGGATCTGGGGGTCCATATCCACAGATCCCTGAAAATTGTCTCACAAGTGGATAGGGTAGTTAAGAAAGCTTATGGGATGTTAGATTCATAAGTCGTGGGTTCGAGTATAAGAGCCGCGAGGTAATGATTCAGATCTACAAAACTCTGGTTAGACCACACTTGACACACTGGACACAGTACTCTCAGTTCTGGTCGCCTCATTATAGGAAGGATATGGAAGCGTTGGAAAGGGTGCAGAGGAGATTTACCAGGATGCTGTCTGATTTAGAGAGTATGCATTATGAGGAGAGACTAAAGGAGCTAGGGCTTTACTCTTTCGAAAGGAGGATGAGAGGAGACATGATAGAGGTATACAAAATATTAAGAGGAATAGATAGAGTGGACAGCCAGTGCCTCTTTCCCAGGGCACCAATGCTCGATACAAAAGGGCTTGGCTTTAAAGTAATGGGTGGGAAGTTCAAGGGAGATATCAGAGGAAGGTTTTTTAGCCAGAGAGTGGTTAGTGCATGGAATGCGCTGCCTGGGGTGGTGGTGGAGGCAGGTACATTGGTCAAATTCAAGAGGTTGCTAGATAAGCATATGTGGGAGGAAGGGGTTAGATAGTCTTAAAGGTCAGCACAACATTGTGGGCCGAAGGGCCTGTATTGTGTGTACTGTTCTATGATTCATTGATTCTATAATTTACTCAACTAGATTCACAATTCACTTTGCACTAAAATTAACTTTGTATTTTTGTTCCAATTGTGTTCTTGTAAAAATTGTGTGTAATTCATGTTTTTCTTATGACTGCTGCTTATCTGATGCTATGTGCCTGTGATGCTGCTGCAAGTAAGTTTTTCATTGCACCTGTGCACACATGGACTTGTGCAGATGACAATAAACCTGACTTTGACTCGACTTTGACTTTGAACATGCAGGGAGTGGAAGGATGTGGATCATGTGCAGGCAGATGGAATTAGTTTCATTCGGCATCATGGTTGGCACAGATATTGTGGGCTGAAGGGCCTGTTCCTCCACTGTACTGACCTATGTTCTATATTCTTATATGCGGACCAACCCACGTTATGACGGTGGTGGCCCATGTTAGACCAAAGTCCACTCACCGAATCTCTGCTGGGAGAGATCCAGTTCTAGTATCCTTGCAGCCGTTTACACTCTCACCCAGCACCTTGAATGAATTGCTAATTTTAATATCACAATTTGTGTCAGTCCTGTGCAGGAAAATAGCAATTCATGCTCAACCTCCTCAATCTGCATGAGCTTCAAGAAATTGCTGACCATTCACATTAGTTACGAATTAAACCCTCCACATAAAGTTTTGGTATTTAACTGCATACACACCCTTACAACGCAGACACGAGAGACCGCAGATGCCGGAATCTGGAGCAACAATCTGCTGGAGGAACTCAGTGGGTCGAGCAGCATCTGTAGGAGGAAAGGAATTGTCGACATTTTGCGTCAAAACCCTGCATCAGGACCCTGCATAAATCCTGATGCAGGATTTCAACCTGAAATGTCGACATTTCCTTTTCCCCCACAGATGCTGCTCAACCCACTGAATTCCTCCAGCAGATTGTTTGTTGCTCCCTTACAATGATTTGATTCATGTTTCTGTTGTTACATTCACCAGACAATTATGTGAAACTGTGGAATCTCATTCCCACTATTAGTAAATAGACATTTTTGAAAATGTAAAATGTTCTTGATACTGCCTTGTGGTGACACAGTGGTAGATCTATCACCTCACAGCTCCAGTGACCCCTGTCCAGTCCTAACCTCAAGTACTACCTGTGTGGACTTTGCACATTCTGCCTGTGACTCTGCAGGTTTGCCCCGGGTGCCCCGGTTTCCTCCCACATCCCAAAGGCATGCGAGTTGGTAGGTTAATTGACTGCTGTAGATTGCCCCGTGTGTGTAGGTGAGTCGTAGAGTCTGGGGGGAATTAGTTGGGGAATAAAATGGGATTGGTGTGGGATGATTGTAAATGGGTGCATGATGTTCGACTTAGGGCAAGTACCTGTGCTGTGACTCTCTCTGACTCTTTAACACTGCTGCTCTTCTTCAAAAGAGTGGCATGAGATATTTTACATAAACATAGGAGGACAGATGCAGTCTCGGTCCAAATAAAGGCATCTCCTGTAATGTAGAACTCAGTACCACACCAGGATTTGTGGTCAGCTTTCCCAAGCAGAACTTGAACCACAACCTTTTAGCAAATAAATCGCAGTTGAGGCAGGCTGCAGGTGAAGGGGGTTGGGTTAGATACGTACAATGAAATGCTGAGTGCATTGGGAGTCTGACTTGGAAGCCTGCCTTCACTGTTACCATCTGAGCATATGGCTTTTTACAGAGCTTGAAGTACATCCTTTTGATCCGAAGAGAGTGGGCATTACCACGCGGTGTCCCCCACCGTCACCATTATGGGAGTCACCATCACCCAGAAACTCAAGTGGACCGGCATCACAAAGTCAAAGTCAAAGTCAAGTTTATTGTCATATACACAAGTACATGTGTGCACAGGTGCAATGAAAAACTTACTTGCAGCAGCATCACGGGCACATAGCTTCAGATAAGTAGTATTCACAAGAAAAACATAAATTAAACACAACTTTTACAAGAAAAAACACAATTTGAACAAAAGAGAAAGTCCATTTTAGTGCAAAGTGATCAAAGTGGTCACAGTGTTGCTAAACTGTAGTGATTAGGGTTGTGCTGGTTGGTTCAAGAACCGAATGGTTGAAGGGAAGTAGCTGTTCTTGAACCTGATGGTGTGGGACTTCAGGCTTCTGTACCTCCTGTTCAATGGTAGCTGTGAGAAGATGACATGGCCTGGATGGTGGGGATCTTTGATGATGGATGTTGCTTTCTTGATGTCAGATGTCAGAGGGAGGTTTTTCACCCAGAGAGTGGTTGGTGCATGGAATGCGCTGCCTGGGGCGGTGGTGGAGGCTGATACGTTGGTCAGGCTCAAGAGATTGTTAGATAAGCATATGGAGGAATTTAAGATAGAGGGATATGTGGGAGGAAGGGGTTAGATAGTCTTAGGTGTGGTTTGAAGGTCGGCACAACATAGTGGGCTGAAGGGCCTGTATTGTGCTGTATTGTTCTATGGTTCTGTGGTTCTTGATTCTTGAGACAATCTACTTCGTCGTGGCTCTTGCACCTTATTGTCTACCTGCACTGCACCTTCTCTGTAACTATAACATTATACTCTGCACTCTGTTATTGCTTTTTCCTTGTACTACCTCAAAGTACTTGTTTTGGAATTATCTATATGGATGGCTTGCAAAAGTTTTTCACTGTATCTTGGTACATATGACAATAATAAATCAATACCAATATGCCGGTTATAGGAGCAGGTCAGAAACTGTCGGGTCAGTTTGAGTCAGTGACTGACTCATCTCCTGACACCCTAAAGACACCATCAACAAGATGTCAAGGAGCACAATAGAATACCCCCCACCTGCCTGGATGAGTGCAGATTCAACAACATTCAAGAAGTAGCGGTTAGTGTAACGCCATTACAGCGCCAGCGACCTGGGTTCAATTCCCGCCGCTGTCTGTAAGGAGTTTGTACGTTCTCCCCGTGTCTGCGTGGGTTTCCTCCGGGTGCTCCGGTTTCCTCCCACATTCCAAAGGTGTACGGGTTTGGAAGTTGTGGGCATGCTATGTTGGCGCTGGAAGTGTGGCGACACTTGCGTGCTGCCCCCCAGAACACTGTATGCAAAAGATGTATTTCACTGTGTGTTTCGATGTACATGTGACTAATAAAGATATCTTATCTTATCTTATCTTACCTTATCTTATCCAGGACAAAGTACTCCATCCACCACTGTCTGCAGTGAATGTCATTTATAAAATGCACTGCCATTACTTGCCAAGGCTACGTTGACAGCGCAGTGGGAATATCTTCACCAGAAAGACTGCAGCAGTTCAAGAGTGTTGCTCACCACCACCTTCTGAAGGACAATGATGGACCAATGCTTGCCTTGCCATAGATGCCTGGATCCCAGAAAAATGAATAGGTAAAAAACATTTAGATACATACAGATCCAGGCAATATGCAATGCCCGATGAGCAGGCAGATCCATCTGATGTCTGAGTGATGCATTGTAAGCTCCTAGTTCTCCCCTTTGAGGCTTCACCAGGAAACTGATTAAAGTTTGCCACAGCAGCAAACAATCTCCTGGGAGAACTCAGTGTGTTGACCAGCATCTGTGGGAGGAAAGGAATTGTTGACTTTATGGGTCGAAACCCTGCATCTGGACTGGATTACTTCCTTTCCTTCCACAGATGCTGCTCGACCTGCTGAGTTCCTCCAGCAGATTGTTTGTTGCTCCATGTTCCAACATCTGCAGTCTCTTGTGTCTCCAAAGTTTGCCACAGCCTATCCATGTGGAATTTCAATGTTCTCCACTGTACATAGCCTCTAATTTAGCTATTATCTGCTGTGTAAAACATAACTATTTGGATGGACTTTGGTTAAAGATTTTGCTAACTTTTGTTACCTGCACTTAATACTCCTCTTGGAATATTGTGTGCAGTTCTAGTCACCACACTACAGGAAGGATGTTATTAAACTGGAGAGGGTGCAAAAGAGGTTTACGAGGATGTTACCGAGACTGCAGGGCTTGGGTTAAAAGGAAAGAATGGAGAAGCATGAGATTTTTTTCCCCTGGAGGCTGAGGGGTGACCACATAGAGATTTATAAAATCACGAGGGACATAGATACATTGAATAGTCACAGTCTTTTCCCCAGGGTAGGGAAGTCCAAAACTAGAGGGCATGAGTTTAAAGTGAGAAGTGAAAGATTTTAAAGGAACCTGAGGGACAACTCTTTCACAGAGAGTGGTGGGTACATGGAATGAGCTCCCAGAAGAAGTAGTAGAGGTGGGAATAATAACAACATTTCAAAGGCATGTGGACAGGCACGTTCTGCTGGAGACACAAGAGACTGCAGATACTGGAATTATTCACTGTAATGAATTCTTACAGATAAGAAATCAGAAGGAAAAAAAATCACAATTTCCAATTTTAAAACCTTTTACAGAGCACGAAATAAAGATTTGAACATACATTTGAGATTAAGGTAGAAGATGAAACACTCATATATTTAAAAATGGAAAATTCTGATCCTTGATTGAAAACAATAGTAATTCACATTTTGAAATTCATCTTTTAGGGCCAAAGTATTTGCTAAGAAGAAACTATAGCTTAATATGACATTTAAATGTAACCTTCCTTTGAGATGTTTTCACCAGTGGGAAAGTCATGAACAAGGAGAAATAGTTCCAAAATAAGGGGCCAATCATTTAAGTGAGGTGGGATTATTCTGGAGTTAAGAAATTATGGATAGTAGATATTGATTAAAATGAGAACCAGTCTTCAGGAAATAAAATCTGTTAACAATTTAACTTCAACAGATACTTTAAGGTCATTGAAACCAATCATCGGGTGTGGGACGTGACAGGCAGTGATGCCTCACTCCCTGATGAGCTCAACACCTTTTATGCACGCTTTGAAAGGGAGAATAATACTGCACCTGTGCAAATCCTCACAGCATCTGGCCACCCTTTGATCGCCGTCTTGGAGGCTGATGTCAGAGCATCCTTCAAGATGGTGAACTCTCACAAGTCGTCAGGCCCCGACAGTGTACTGAATATCTGTACCAACTAATTGGCTGGAGTGTTCAAGGACATCTTCAACCTCTCACTGCTGCAGTCGGAGGTTCCCACCTACTTCAAAAGGGCAGCAATATACCGGTACCCAGGAAGAGCAGGGTGAGCTGCCTCAACGACTATCGCCCAGTAGCACTCACATCTACTGTGACGGTGCTTTGAGAGGGTGGTCATGGCTAGAATTAACTCCTGCCTGAGCAAGGACCCATACCCGCTGCAATTTGCCTACTGCCACAAAAGGTCAACAGTGGAGGCAATCTTGCCGGCTCTCCACTCAGTTTTGGAGCACCTGGACAACAGCAAGACATACATCGGGCTGCTGCTTATTGATTACAGCTCAGTTCAACACCATCATCCCCTCGGTACTAATCAACAAGATTCAAAACCTGGGCCTCTGTACCTCCCTCTGCAACTGGATCCTCGACTTCCGACTTCCTTATCGAAAGACCACAGTAAGTGCGGATCAGAAGTAACAATTCCTCCTCACTGACAATCAACACAGGCGCACCTCAAGGATGCGTGCTTAGCCCACTGCTCTACTCTCTCTAAGTTCATAACTGTGTGGCCAGGCACAGCTCAAACACCATCTATAAATTTGTCGATGACACCACTGTTGTTGGCAGAATCTCAGATGAGGAGGCGTACAGGAGTGAGATGGATCTGCTGGTTGAGTGGTGTCGCAACAACAATCTCACACTCAACATCAGAAAGACCAAGGAATTGATTGTGGACTTCAGGAAGGGGGAATCGGGAGAACACACACCAGTCCTCATTGAGAGGTCAGCAGTGGAAAGGGTGAGCAGCTTCAAGTTCCTGGGTGTCAACATCTCAGAGCATTTATCCTGGGCCCAACACATTGACGCAATCATGAAGAAGGCACACCAGTGGCTCTACTTCGTTAGGAGTTTGTGGAGATTTGGTATGTCACCAAAGGCACTTGCAAGTTTCTACAGATGTACGGTGGAGAGCATTCTGACTGGTTGCATCACCGCCTGGTACGGAGGCTCCAATGTTCAGGATCGAAAGATGCTACAGAGGATTGTAGACTCAGCCAGCTCCATCACGGGCACAACCCACCCTGCCATCGAAGACATCTTCAAGAGGTGGTGCCTCAAAAAGGCAGCATCCATCACTAAGGACCCTCACCACCTGGGACATGCCCTCTTCTTGTTACTACCATCGGGGAGGAGGTACAGGAGCCCGAAGACCCACACTGAACGTTTCAGGAACAGCTTCTTCCCCTCTGCCAACAGACTTCTGAATGTTCCATGAACCCATGAACACTACTCCATTATTCCTCTTTTGTACTATTTATTTATTTTTGTAACTTACAGTAATTTTTATGTTTTTATGTCTTGCACTGTACTGCTGCTGCAAAACAACAAATTTCACGGCATATTTCAGTGATAATAAACCTGATTCTGACTCTGAAATTTCTTCTCTTAGAGGGCAGTGAATCTCTGGAATTCTCTGCACCCGAGGGTGGTGGAGGCCAGACCATTAGATATAGTTGAGATGGAGATAGATAAATATTTGAAAGATCAAGGAATTGAGGGTTGTGGGGAACTGGCACAGAAGAGGGGTTGAGATTAGGAGAGATCTACATTTTATTTTGTTATCGTTTTCCCTTGTACTACCTCAATGATGCGTTGAGATGAAATGATCTGTATGGATGGCATGCAAAACAATGTTTTTCACTGTTCCTCAGTATGTGTAAGATAAGATAAGATATCTTTATTAGTCACATGTACATTGAAACACACAGTGAAATGCACCTTTTGTGTAGAATGTTCTGGGGGCAGCCCGCAAGTGTCGCCACGCTTCCGGCGCCAACATAGCATGCCCACAACTCCTAACCTGTACGTTGTTGGAATGTGGGAGGAAACTGGAGCACCCGGAGGAAACCCACTCAGACACGGGGATAACGTGTATCAATACTAAACCAATTTACCAATTTACCATGTTCATATTGAATGGTGGGACAGGCTTGAAGGGCTGAGTGGCCTACTCCTGCCCCTATTTTCTTGTGTTCTTGTTTTCTAACTTTAGTAGTCGATGAGGCCCTGCCCCTTCAGGCTTACCAGCTGTTAAAACTGTTAGTGGTGTTAAATGTTTGTCAATGACTCTCTAAATAAAACACAAATAATGTTAAAACAATTAAAACTTTCATAAAAACCTAAAAATTTCAAGACCAAAACAAAGTGCCACTTAAACTAAATTTCAATTCAAAGCATTGTAGTGGTTAGCATAACGCTTTACAGCGCCAGCGACCCGGGTTCAATTGCGGCCGCTGCTTGTAAGGAGTTTGTACGTTCTCCCTGTGTCTGTGTGGGTTTCCTCCGGGTGCTCCGGTTTCCTCCCACGTTCCAAAGACGTACGGATTAGGAAGTTGTGGGCGTGCTATGTTGGTGCCGGAAGTGTGGCGACACTTGCGGGCTGCCCCCAGAACACTCTACACAAAAGATGCATTTCATGGTGTATTTCGATGTACATGTGACTAACAAAGATATCTCTTAAAAAAGGATTAACTTTGTGGTGTTTCTGAGTGGGATTACTTCATGAATATCTTAACTTCATGTCAATGTCTGTCCTCAGATCTTAAGGAAAAATAGCATACGGTGCATTTGGTGTAATGCCAGCAGACGCTAATATTTTAATCATTCCTCTGCAAAATTCGGGCCACAAATCTGTTCCTTCATTGTCAGTGGATGACCGTCCAGGATCGCCCCAGCTAACAGTAGTGTGGGAGCACGTTTACCATATGGGCAGCAGAGATAATGAAGGCACCTTACCACCAAACAAAGTCAAGAGCCGGCCATAAATAAATCCTTGCTGGTGATGTCCTTTTCCCTAGAAAGAAATTCCCTTAAAGTGTGGAAGTCCTTTGAATAGATCTCCCACACCTGCTGTTTGAACTGGAGCCCCGAGCAATGGCACGTATACAACGTTCCTGCTGGATCATATTCAATGCTTTCATTTCAACAGAATCGATGTTTCCAGATCCATGTACGATGATTAAACTACCAGATGGTGACTGGTGGGCAAACTGCAGACATTTGAGATGATGAACCTGTTAATGAACTGTGTTCACATCTGTCGTCCAAGGTGCAAGTGTACCTGCTCTCCAACATAAAATACATGCAAACTCTTAAAATGGGAACTGATTTTGGATAGAGACTATCTGTGACAGATTAGTTTCAGGCCAAAGCTGTCACTGCAGCACCGAATGGGTGGGCTTTGATCTACAATCTCCTGTAAAGTCTATTTTTGAACATGAGAGTGTCCATAAACCTGCCTTTTGACAAATCGCCACAGCTCAAATTAGGATAATCTCCAGTTAATAATATTGGTGAACAAACAAGGATACTTGCAGCATTCCCTGTGTTGATTCTCTGCAACCTCCTCCCATACCATGAGTCATAGAGTCACAGAGTTCTACAGCACGGAAACAGCCCCTTTGGCCCAACTCCTCCATGCCATCCAAGTTGCCTTCCTGAGGTAGAACTATTTGCTGCATTTGGCCCATATCCCTTTAAACCTTTCCTATCCATGTACCCGTCTAAGTGTCTTTTAAGCATTGCCTCTGCCACTTCCTCTGGCAGCTCGTTCCATATAACCACCACCCTCTGTGTGAAAAACTTTCTCCTCACGTCCCCTTTTAAATCTTTCCCCTCTCACCTTAAATTCTTGCCCTCTAGTTTTAGACTCCCCTACCTTAGGAAAAAGACAGTGACCATTAACCCTTGCTACGCCCCTCATGATTTTATAAACCCCTATAAGGTCACCCCTCAGCCTCCCGTCCTCCGGGGAAAAAATTCTCCAGGCTATCGAGTCTTTCCTTAGAACTCAAACCCTCCAGTCCCGGTAATACCCTTGATTCTGGAATAATTCGAATGCATTGTCCTCAGGATTGTGACGCTCTGCCCCAATGTTTCCAAAATGTTGAAGCTCCTTTTCCGTCAACACCCAGCGACCCCTTCCGAATTTCTTCCTTTGGGAGGTGAAGAGGGCTGATCCTGTTCTCGCACTGAGTCTGAGGTCTACAGTTGTTGGATTGTGCCAACACTCCAGATGAAGAGATAGCCAAACACGTAACAGAGAGATATTACAGAATCATACAAACTTATGGAGAAGAGGGAGGCCATTCAGCCCATCAAGTCCATGCCAGACAAAAATATCAATCTGTCCCTGCTGCTCTCAGTACTGGTGCTGTGGGTCATGTGCTTACTCAGGTGCTGTTTAAATGCAGTGAGTGTTTTTCCTCTATCATCCTTTCAAACTGGGAGCTCCAGACCACTATCATTCATTGAGGGAAATCATTTCCCCCAACTCCTCTCTAATCCTTCTTCCAATTAATGAATCCATGCACATCTACATATCTTCCTCTCTGCCAATGGAGACAAGACCTTCCTGTTCATTGTCTCTGCCTCTCATGACTTTATTCACCTCTCCTTTGTCTCCTGTGTTCCAGATGCAATAATTCCAGCCTTGAGGGAACAAAATACTGCAGATAATGAAAATCTAAAATCAAATGCTTGGGCCCTTAGCTTGCCGGTCAGCATCTGTGGAAAGAAGAACAGTTTAATCATATTTTATTTTATCCTATCAGCATAATTCCCTCCACCCCACCCATCACCCTGCCCCACATTCTCTGTGACCCTGACTAACAGAGTCCAGAGTTATGCAGCATGGAAACAGGCCCTTCGGCCCAACTTGTCCATGCTGACCGAGGTGCCTACCTGATTTAGTCCCACTTATGTACCTGTGCTTGGCCCGTATCCCCCTGAACGTCACCTATCCACGTAGCTGTCTCAATGTCTTTTATACATTGTAATACACTTCCACTGGCAGCTTGTTCTTAGAATCACCACCCACCGTGTGAAAAACGTGCCCCTCAGGTCTCCTTTAAATCTTTCCCCTCTCACGTATGCCCTCCCCGATTCCTCAGCCTTGGGACAAAGACCGTGACCATCTGCCACACCTATGCCCCTCACAACTTTATAAACTTCCGTAAAGTTACCCCTCAGCCTCCAGGCAAAACAGCCCCAGCCTATCCAGTCTCTCCCTATTTGAATTGGAATTATAATTGGTTTATTATTGTCACATATACTGAGATACAGTGAATTGCTTTTGGTTTGCATTCCATACAGACAGCTCATTCCATACATAACTACATTGAGGAAGTAAATAGGGAAAACAGAATGCAGAATATAGTGTTACAGTTACAGAGGAAGTGCAGTGCAGGCAGACAATAAGGTGCAAGGGCCACGATGAGGTAAATTGGGAGATCAAAAGTTCACTTTCAGCTGATAACAGCAGGATAGAAGCTGGTGAGCCTGGTGGTACGTGTTCTCAAGCTTTTGCATCTTCTGCCCGATGGGAGGGGGGAAGAGAGAGAAGGACCGGGGTTTTTGATTGTGTTGGCTGCTTTCCCGAGGCAATGGGAGGTGTAGACAGAGTCCATGGAGGGGAGGCTGGTTTGTGTGATGGACTGGGCTGTGTTCACAACTCGCTACAATTTCTTGTGGACTTGGGCAGAGCAATTGCCACACCAAGCTGTAATGCATCCAGATAGGGTGCTTTCTGTGATGCATCAGTAAAAATTGGTGAAAGTCATTCAGTCCCGATAACATCCTTGTGAACTTGCTTCTCTGTTTCTCAGCTCTGATTTAGGGTGCTGGACCTAAACGTTAACTGCTTCTCTCTCCAAAGTTGCTGTCTGACCAGCTGAGATTTTTGAACATTTTATTCTGACCTGGATAGTCTCTCCTCGTAACTATAATTATCCAGCCCTGGGAACATCCTCGTAAATCTCTTCTGCAGCATCTCCCGTGCCATCAGATCCTTCCTGCAGTGGGTGACCAAAGTATTATTGCTGAACTTATTATTTTTTTACATTTAAACCATCATCATGGACTAAATACCTTATTGCAGCACAAAAAGAGGCCATTCAGCCCATTGGTTCAATGCCAGCTGTCAGCACAAGAGCCCATTCCCCTTCCCCTCTGTCGCCCTGAAAATTATTCTTGCTCACGTGCCCATCAACTCCTCTTTGGTTGTTTTGCCACTTACCTACATGAGGGATAACTTACAGTGGCCAATTAACCCACCAGGTCATCTTTAAGATGCGGGAGAAAACCGGAGCACCCATAGCAGACCCACATGGTCACAGGGAGCACGTGCAAACTCCACACAGACAGCATCAGAGGTCAGGAGCTGTGAGGCAGTTGGACCAACTGCTGCACCATCATGCCACCAACATATTAATTCCAAACAAAGCTCCATTTGGTTTTCTCCTGGCTGATAATATTTTCCATTTATTACGATGGGAACGTTGTGCTTGTCTTATATCTTTATCTTTATTAGTCACATGTACATCAAAACACACAGTGAAGTGCATCTTTTGCATCGAGTGTTCTGGGGGCAGCCTGCAAGTGTCACCACACTTCTGGCGCCAACATAGCATGCCCACAACTTCCCAACCCGTACGTTTTTGGAATGTGGCAGGAAACCGGAGAACCCGGAGGAAACCCACGCAGACACGGAGAGAACGTACAAACTCCTTACAGGCAGCGGCTGGAATTGAACCCAGGTCGCTGGCGCTGTAATAGCATTATGCTAACCGCTACATAGCAGGTTTAAACCAGAACCTGGGGCTTTCGCCAAGATCTCCAGCTAAGTTCTGGCACCAGGGCAGAAGATCAGACTCACTGACTCTTCACAGCAGGTAGTCTTCTTTCAGATGATATAACTTGATCAAATTTGGATTGTTAGCCAGAAACTGGGCTGGTGTTAGATTGACAATCTTTCTGCATGTCCTTGGACGGGGATGTAGGCTGGAGTCGGGCCCCCCAATATTCATGAAGCAGAATATGAGCACAGATGTTTCGAGTGTTCCTCCAATAACAGCCAAATATAAGCAACTCCATGAATTCGATATCAGTCTCCTGGGTATTACCTCAGCTGTGTGGCTTTTTAATCTCCAGTCTTCTACATATTGTTGATATACTGAGGGAACAGAGTCAGGGTAGGAAGTCTGAAGGTCAGAGGCTGCTTCTCTTTATCCATTTGTGGAACATTAACAATTTTTGTAAATCAGAAAGCTGCAGGTTCTGGAACTCTAAAGTAGAAGCAGAAAATGCTGGAAACACTCAGCAGGTCAGGCAGCATCCGTGGGAAGAGAAACAGAACTGGTGTTTCAGCTTGAGACCTCTCATCGTAACTTTGTGGTCAGTCAATAACCGACCTGAAATGTTAACCCTGATTCTCCTGCCACAGGTGCTGCCTGTCCTGCTGAGTATTTGATGGTTTTCTGTCAACATTTATTGCCCTTTAAGTTGCCTCGAGGAGGCAGTTAAGGGTTAACAACTGTAAGACGGGAAAGCCAGGGGAATAATATAATCAGGCAGGTTCAGGACTGTAAGAGGTACAATTAGGCAGGTTAATATAATTAGGCAGAATAATAGTTATAAGAGATTCTGCAGACGCTGGAATCTGGAGCAACACACACAACATGCTGGAGGAACTCAGCAGGTCAGGCAGCATCTATGGAGGAAAATAAACAGTCGACGTTTCAAGTCAAGATCCTTCATCAGGACTGGAAAGGAAGAGGGCAGGAGCCAGATGACTGGCTTCTGCCCTCTTCTTTCCAGTCCTGATGAAGGGTCTTGACCCGAAATGTCGACTGTGTATTTCCCTCCATAGATGCTGCCTGACCTTAATAGAGTTAGGTTGGTTTATCCATATTGTGGTTGTACAAGTAAGGACAATGTGATCTTCTTATTTTTCAATATAATGTATTGTCGTGATCTTGTGGAGAGCAACTGCTGAACAAACAGGATGCAGCAACTCGACAGGGTCCTGATAATAGGCTCCTGATAGCCTCCCCCCTCCCATCGGGCAGAAGATACAAAAGCCCGAAAGCGCGTACCACCAGGCTCAAGGACAGCTTCTAGAAAAATATTGACCGGTCCCCTAGTATGATAAGATGGATTCTTGACCTCACAATCTACCTCATTTCGGGGAGGAGGCACAGGAACCTGAAGACGCACACTCAATGATTCAGGAACAGCTTCTTCCCCTCTGCCATCAGATTTCTGAACGGTCCATGAACCCACGAACATGACCTTGTTATTCCTCTTTTGCACTATTTATTTATTTTGTAACGTATAGTCATTTTTATGTTTTTATGTCTTGTACAGCTGCTGCAAAACAACAAATTTCACAACATATGTCAGTGATAGTAAACCTGATTCTGATTCTGATTCTATGTCCTTACACCTTAATGTCTACCTGCAGTGGACTTTCTCTGTAACTGTAATACTTTCTTCTGCATTCTGTCATTGTTTTCCCTTGTACTACCTCAATGCACTGTTGTAATGAAATGATCTGTATGGATAGCATGCAAAACAAAGTTTTTCACTGTACCTCGGTACATATGACAATAATAAACCAATTTACCAAATTTACCAATATTGTGCGGAAGCAACATCATAAGCTCTGTCATAGTATATATTGCCACGACTCTGTAAGTCAGGTAGAACAGGCCAGAAACATTCTGGGTCGTTCTCCTGATGCATCGGTTCGGCTGAGCTCTGAAATAAAACCACTCTGTTAACTGACCGACTTCAGTGTTGATTTTTGAATAGCTCCAACAACACTTTTGGTGGATCTGTAATCACGTACGAGCCACACTAGGTAAGGATGACTTGAGGAAGGGAAAGTCAAACGAACACACACCAGTCCTCATTGAGGAGTCAGCGGTGGAAAGGGTGAGCAGCTTCAAGTTCCTGGGTGCCAACGTCTCAGAGGATCTATCCTGGGCCAAGCGCAGAGATGCAACCATGAAGAAGGCGTGCCAACGTCTCTACTTTCTTCAGAGATTCTGCATGTCATCGAAGACGCTGACAAATTCTACAGGTGTACAGTGGAGACCATTCTGACTGGTTGCATCACAGCCTGGTGTGGGAATTCCAATGCACAGGAACAAAAAGAGGGTCCAGAGAGTGGTGGACTCAGCCAGTTCCATCATGGGTACAGCTCTCCCCACCACTGAGGACATCTACAAGAGGTGATGTCTCAGGGAGGTGACATCCATCATTAAGGACCTCCACCATCGGGGCTATGCCCTCTTCTCATTGCTGCCTTTGGGCAGGAGGTACAGGAGCCTGAAAACCCAAACAAGGTTCAACAACAGCTTCTTCCCCACTGCCATCAGGTTCTTGAACTAACCTGAAAAAACCCAACATTACCTCGGACTATATCTCCCTCAACTTGCTCTAATGTTGTTATGCTTATTTTCGTTTATTCTGTTGTGTAAGTTATGTATAATTTATGTTAATTTAGGTTTATGTTAACTTAGGTTTCTCATGTTTGTAATGTACTGTGCTGTTACCGCAAGAAGCAAATCTTCATGGTGTTTATACCCTGGGTATGTATGCCCATGACAATAAACTTGAAACTTGAACTTGAAACTTGAAACCCTTTCAGGTTGTTTTGTGGTCACCATAACTAATGCTAGCTTTTTATTCCAGATTTATTGGCATTTTATTGGTGGTTAACAGCCAATGGAATACTTCTGAAGTGTGGTCATTGCTGTAATGTGGGAATTTATGGTGATTTATATGTTGAGCTGCCGTGTCTGGATTGGAATTCTTCAAGCCAAGATATGGTCCAGTAATCTAACCACAGTGCTACCATGTGTGGAAATCTCCTGCAAAGAGTTGGCAAAGGTAGACGGGGTGCTTATTAACCTGATTCAAAGTAATTAAAGTGTTCAGAACACTCTCCAAACCTGCTGTTTGCTTTATCTCACCTCTTTTTCAAAAGTTATACAAAAATACACCAGCAGCAGTAACAGTGACCACGACACAACCTGAAAGAGTTTTGTCATCCTTACCTGGTGTGGCTCCTGTATGACTACAGACCCACCAATGGTCTTAACTGCCTGCTCAGGGGCATTTGAGATAGACAATATATGGTGACAGAAAATGCTCAGTATACAAACCAAGAAACTGAGAGTAGGATGCTACTCAGTCGCTGGAGCCTGCTCAGCCGTTCGATCGGATTATACCTGAGCTGACTTCAATAGGAAATGTAGGATGTTTTTGTTCCGTTACATGCTAAGGCCAACTACTATTCTCACATCTAATTTATTACCAAGACTCCATTCTATCAGCACTCATACACTAACAATGTAATCTTCACACTTATTACCTCAAGGCTAAATATCTCCAAGGTTCTCAGCATTGGAACGGGATAAGTTTGGCCTATTCCGCTTTGAGTGATATCCCACATCACTTTCCTTTCCCGGTCCCCAAGTCCCTTGACTCCCTGGCGTCTAAGGCTCTGATGGACCCTTGGTTTAGAATAAACTTGATCACCCTGCACTTATGACTTTCAGGGGTAGAGTATTTGTTGAAAATTTGTTATCAGAATCTGGGCTTCGCTGGTAGGGTCAGCATTTGTTCTCCATCCTAACTACCCTTGAGGTGGTGGTGGTGAGCCACCTTCTTGAACTATTGAAGCCCTCTGGTGAAGCTTCTTCCACAATACCTTTGGGTAGGGAGTTCCAGAGATTCATAAATCCATAAGTGCTGAAATTTCTCTTCTACTCAGTAATAAATGGTCAATCTTCACTGCAAGTGTGAAGTGTTGCAGTTTGGGAGATCAGGTGTAAAAGGAACGTACACAGTTAATGGCAGGACCCTTAACAGTGTTGAAGTACAGAGGGATCTTGGGGTCCAAGTCATAGCTCCCTGAAAGTGGCT